>NC_135957.1:52620645-52928145 GCF_053455715.1 Rhinoraja longicauda
TCCACTGATCTATTACCCTGTATTCAAACTGCAGAGGGTGCAGCAGGTGGTTTGTGATGTTTTTCAGCTGGGCCAGCACGTCTTTCAAGGGTCTTCATGACTACAGAGGTCAGTGCGACAGGCCTGTAGTCACTAAGACAAGTCATCCTTGTCTTTTTGGGTGAGGAACAATAATGGAGACTTTGAAGCAGGCAGGGACAGTGCAGGTTTGCAGGGACTGGATGAAAATGTCTGTGTCGACCGGTGTCAGTTGTTCGGCACAAAGCTTGAGGGTAGAGGGGGAAACATTGCGTGAGAAGTTCCAAGAATCAGGAGGACACGTGAGAGCAAGTGAAAAGAGAAACTAAAAATGTGCAGAGGGGATATTGTTCATCCCAAACATTGACTATCTCTCAATGCCAGCAGCTCGGCCATCAACCCTCCTCTTTTTCAACCTGTCCCTTTGCCCCATCGATCCTTCCTCAAGGGTATTTTGCAAGGTGGCGGAGTTTCCTTGCCAGGACCGGTGCTGTGTATAGTGTTCTCTGGCATACAGTACTTTACATTTGCTCTGTACTGCTTCACATTTCATTCACCGATGTGTTTTAGGTTACAAGTATATCCTATCATAAGCTTGGAATTTGATATCATCATCATATCATATATATACAGCCGGAAACAGGCCTTTTCGGCCCACCAAGTCCGTGCCACCCAGTGATCCCCGTACATTAACACTATCCTACACCCACTAGGGACAATTTTTACATTTACCCAGCCAATTAACCTACATACCTGTACGTCTTTGGAGTGTGGGAGGAAACCGAAGATCTCGGAGAAAACCCACGCAGGTCACGGGGAGAACGTACAAACTCCTTACAGTGCAGCACCCGTAGTCAGGATCGAACCTGAGTCTCCGGCGCTGCATTCGCTGTAAAGCAGCAACTCTACCGCTGCGCTACCGTGCCGCCCTACTTGGGCACTTTTCAACATTCAGCTTTATGGATCTTTTATTTCTACCACCTATTTTGGAGATGTCCAATCATACAGAATTCGCTGAACATCTATTTTATATAAACTACTGCACAAAACAATGAGTCACAGTGAGTGGCAAAACAGAGATTCTAATGATAAAGTTGTGAGATTAAAGCATGAGACATTAATGAAATTCAAAAGGGACGTAAACAATGAGTTGCAGTTACAAAAGAAATTCAGTTTTACATGGCTAGAAAGACAAATAGAGTACAGATTAATACCAGCACATGACAGAAAATCACTGCTGCTGTGGGAGTTGGGAAATAATGATCTATTTTACCTAAATCACTTGTTTCTTACATGTGTTCTTAATTAAGGTAATGATGTTGATTGCAATGGATACAATTTACAATTGCAACTATAATTGTTTCTCCTGAAAGTGCAGAACATTTAATGAACAAACTATTAGGGCTACAAATCATTTAGCAAAACAAACGTTAGGGCGCAAATATGATGCTCTTTTTCATCAGGAGACGTGAATTTCATGCAATCATTGGAAGTGAAGTCAAATTCTTTGAGAATGGATTAGTAATGCATTTTTTTCTCTCTGTATGGTACACAATGGCAACAATATAAACCAAAATGCACTTTTTTAAAATCAGTTACAACTTTTGACTTTTGTCACATTAATATGTTTGAATGTTAGCATTCATAGCAAGAGGATTTGAGTATAGGAGCAGGGAGGTTCTGCTGCAGTTGTACAGGGCCTTGGTGAGACCGCACCTGGAGTATTGTGTACAGTTTTGGTCTCCTAATCTGAGGAAAGACATTCTAGCCTTAGAGGGAGTACAGAGAAGGTTCACCAGATTGATCCCTGAGTTGGCAGGACTTTCATATGAAGAAAGACTGGATAGACTAGGCTTGTACTCGCTGGAATTTAGAAGACTGAGGGGGGATCTTATTGAAACATATAAAATTCTTAAGGGGTTGGAGAGGCTAGATGCGGGAAGATTGTTCCCGATGTTGGGGAAGTCCAGAATCAGGGGTCACAGCTTAAGGATAAGGGAGAAGTCTTTTAGGACCGAGATGAGAAAACATTTCTTCACACGGAGAGTGGTGAGTCTGTGGAATTCTCTGCCACAGAAGGTAGTTGAGGCCAGTTCATTGGCTATATTTAAGAGGGAGTTTTAGATGTGGCCCTTATGGCTAAAGGGATCAGGGGGTATGGAGAGAAGGCAGGTACAGGTTACTGAGCTGGATGATCAGCCATGATCATATTGAATGGCGGTGTAGGCTCGAAGGGCCGAATGGCCTACTCCTGCACCTATTTTCTATGTTTCTATGTCATGATTATTCCACTTCAAGCAATTGAGATGGTATTCACTATTGACCCAGTACTGTGGTTTTACTGACAATGTTTCGTGCCGAAGAGTACTGCTTCTGAGCAGCTTCCTGTTTACAGGGTACTGCAAGCTAGAGAAACCTGCAGTTAGACAGCCACAGGTCACAACAGGTTTCTCAAACAGCATTAAATGTAATATAAACAGAGAGGTGACATATAATTTATGTTCAAAATGATGGGGTAAGATTTCACAAGATTTGTATTAGATAGATTTTGAAACATTTGTAATTGATCCTTAACCTTAACTGTACTGCAGAGATTTTATGATGCATTGATTAGCTCTAAGGCAATCACTGGCATTTTCCTTTGGCGACACTTTGCTACCATGAGGACAAATTACGTGGTGCCCATTTCCATAACCCTTGTCATTAACTGAGGTGGATTTTCTAGGCAAATGGATTGTTTTCATCAGAAAGGATTGTGCTCATCAGAAAGGATTGCGTTATTTCTATCAAGACTCGTGCTTTGTCTATTATTGATGTCATGCGTAGCACTTGTCTTTTAGATGACACATATTTGGTTTACTTTGCAACTTAGGCACCTGGGTGATTATCAGTAAAGGGCAACCCTTATCCTATTGAGCAGTCGCTTGAAGTTTGCCTAAGTGACATCGGTAGAAAGATTGTAAGGCAGTTTGCACACAGGATGGGTGATCCATTCCTCTGGGTCTTGAAGTTAGAAGTTTCTTTAAGGATAAACAAACATATAATTTTAGTACTTGGTGTTGCATTAGTTGACCATTCATTTGTAGCTGAAATCCTCTGGGAGCTTATTGGTTACAGTGGCACAGGGTTCAATGGAACAATAATTCAGAGACTTGGACTCGCAGTTGACCATTACTCGGTGACCAATGCCTGCGATGCATGCGGGAATTTAAATTAAGTTAGTTAAAACTAGTCGGGAATAATCAAAATAATATACGCTGTAATGATGATCATTAAACTATTGGATTATAAAATACAATTTATTTCACAGATATTCTTTTGGAATAGAAATCTAGTGCTATATCCACTTTGGGGCTTAAATGTAACTCCTAAATCACACTTCTTAATCTCTGAAGATAGACACAAAAAGCTGGAGTAACTCAGCAGGACAGACAGCATCTCTGGAGAGAAGGAATGGGTGACGTTTCGGTTCAAAACCCTTCTTCGTACTGAATGTCACGGGAAAGGGAAATAATAGATATGGGTGATGGTGTAGAGAGATAAAGAACAATGAATGAAAAATATGCAAAAAAGTAACAATGATAAAGAGAACAGGCCATTGTTAGCAGTTTAAACACAAAATGCTGGAGTAACTCAGAGGGACAGGCAGCATCTCTGGAGAGAAGGAACGGGTGACTTTTCAGGTCGAGGCCCTTCTTCAGACTGATGTCAGGGTAGTGGGTGGGACAGAGTTGGAATGTAGTCAGAGATAGTAAGACTGGTGGGAGAACTGGGAAGGGGCGGGGGGGAATGGAGAGAGAAATCAATATTCATACCACTGGGCTGTAAACTACCCAAGCAAAATATGAGATGCTCTTCCTCCAATTTGCATTTAGCCTCACTCTGACAATGGAAGATACTTCTTAACCTCTGAACTGACTGAGCACAGGATTCACTTGTAAAGTGCTGTTTGCAATGAAATGTGAGGCCATTGATCCATCACCCCGAATACCACCTGCAGTTCATCATGCTTGCTCACCTGGGCCCGAGGGAAAGGCTTGGCCAATATCTATGCTGACCAATATCTGTGTCATCTGTCTAAGCTGTCATGGATTTAAACTCTGACATTTAATATCTATTAAAACTGGGTTTTTTTAATTATGAGCAAATCACCAAGTTTTTAATTATCCATTTTTAATTAAACTACAAATAATTGCAAATAGGGAATTGAAATAAAATAACTTTTAAAATTATCCATTTCCCCTGTTTTGCTTCCTATAAACTGGCCAGAAAATTCCACTTTCATAGATGGGGTTTCCAGACCTACATCAGGTTTGACCTGTGTATAACCTTGTAACCAAGGTTTCAAGATCAGTTTATTGTCACATGTACCAATTAAGGTACAGTGAAATTCGAATTACACTGGGGAAACCCACCGAAGCTATGCTTTACCACTCGATTCCACATGAAATCATCTGACACTCAGTCCAAAACTCCTAGTGAGACGTCCCCCTGTGAGTATGAAACTAGCTGGACCAAAGAAGGTCCGCATAGGTGCAAGATTCAAATTGCTCCCAAGACGGTTGCATTTGAAAAGCTTGTCTCTTAAAAAGTGTGTCTAAATTTGGAGGGTTACCCCACTGACTGGTCAAACAACATAGTTGCACACACAGAATCAAACTGTGGAATGTTCAAGACTCCTCTATTACAACGTTTGGGCAGGAGACAGTGCCACAGTGATATGCAGATGAGAGGGAGTGACTCTAAACTCCTTAAATTTCAAGGCTTCAAGTCAATCACAGAACAGAACAGATAAACCCCTGCTGTTTGCACACCTTATTATATTTAATAAATCAATAATTCTCCATGTTGAACACCAATTGGAAGGAGCACAGAATAGTAAGGCCACAGAATGTACTATGGGGAGCTTTACCACTATTCACCACAAGTCGATTGGTAGCATCCCCAACAACAAAACTGACAGCTGGCAGAGTAGACCTACTAATAGATGATGAGTGGATCTGGGGGATGGAATATATCTAGCGGAAGCATTAAACAAATCGTTGGAAGGACTCAGCGAGCACGGTAGCACAGCGGTAGAGTTGCTGCTTTACAGCGAATGCAGCGCCGGAGACTCAGGTTCGATCCTGACTACGGGTGCTGCACTGTAAGGAGTTTGTACGTTCTCCCCGTGACCTGCGTGGGTTTTCTCCGATCTTCGGTTTCCTCCCACACTCCAAAGACGTACAGGTATGTAGGTTAATTGGCTGGGTAAATGTAAAAATTGTCCCTAGTGGGTGTAGGATAGTTAATGTACGGGGATCGCTGGGCGGCACGGAATTGGAGGGCCGAAAAGGCCTGTTTCCGGCTGTATATATATGATGATGATAACGCCTGAGTGGGGAAAAGGGCAGATGATGTTTCAGGTCAAGATCTTTCCTCAGAGTGCTGACTTCAGAATAAATTTATTCGACTCATAGTGATCATTTAAGCCCCAGGATTTTACTGCAGAAGTTCATCAGAACTCCTTGGGTCCAACCATCCATAGATGCTTCATCAATGATCAGAGGCTAGATATCCTGTAGTGAGTGACTCACCATCTGATGAAACAAAAGCTTTACCATGATGGCAAGTCAAGAATGTGCAGAAATTTGTTGCATTTGTCTGGATGGGTGCGCCTCTGACAACATTTTTAAAAAGCTCAACTTCATCTGGGATAAAGGGGACTGAAGAGTACACTACATGTGTAATAATTATTTGCTTGAGCTTATCGAACAGAACCTCCTAAACTCATCACCTCGGCCACCAAGAAGAACAAGAATAGCAGGTTTCCATTCAAATTTGTTGATCATTATGACTTGGAAATGTATCGTTGTCCTCAATAATTGCTGTTGTCCCTATTCTGGAACTCCCCACCCACCAACACTGTGAGCATATCTTAACCGGAACCCTTGCGGCAGTTCAATAAAGTGATTCATCACCACCACTTCATGGGGGTGTTGGGGACAGACAGTAACCACTGGCCACATCCCCTCAATGGATGCCACCAAACTATTTACAACCACTGAAGCACAATTGAAGCCATGGTTGGAATACAAGAAACACAGCAGTCAAAGCATAGAAATACCAATGACCAAATAATCAATGTTTTAACAATGAGGTCTGGTTAATGACATTAAATCGGAAGAGCTTCCTTCCTTTGAATAATCTTCTGAAATCCTCCACGTCCAACTAGGAGAGCAGAAGATTAGATTTATGCGTCAGTCAAAAATGGAACCACTGTCAATATAACACTCCCTCCGCACACAAATGTCAGCCTGTGCTACGTGGTCAAGTTTCTGAAGCAGAATGTGAACCACAAGCTTCTGATAGGAATATTACCATGTATCTGATGCAATCAGCTCAAGTCATCATCAGGGACCTTTTCCAGCTTGTCAGAAATACAAAGGTGAAATAAATATTTGGGTTCAAGGGTTGTTTTTTTTCTAAAACCTGGTGTACCTCCCTCATTCTGCTTCTGATTCCGAAGCTTACGAAGAAAAAACCTTCACAAGTCAGTGATAAAGAGGTGATTTATGTAACTGTTATCATGAAGTATGTGAAGCATTTTGAAGCTTTCATTTCAACTGTTGAATCAGAGAAATTGCAGTTATTAAACATCATTTGATGAATAAATAAAACTTTAAGAAATCACGTTCGTTATGAATATAATGATCATATTCTGGGGCCACGTTTACATAGATTAAACAAAGTATTTATGAAATATGGAAATGAAACACAAAGTCTCACAGAAAGGGAAGTACGTACTGATGCTGGATGTTTAATGAGCAATTTCTAAACTATCACATGGATATACAAATAAACTCCTGTCTGCACTGCAGTTGTATTAAAGAATGAGACTAGTTTGTGTTTATGTGCAGGGATTGCAATAACCTAATCTGGATCTGAATAAAGTTTTAGATATTGGGAACAATTGTAATACCTGGTAGTTTCATGTGTTATTAAAGGGCTTTAGGCACATATATTATCAAAATATGGTGCATGCAATTCTAGTCTTTATAAGCTGTTGTATAGTTTTGGTCACAAAATGATATGATGAAAAGTAAAACAGGAGACAAATTGCTGAATATATTGGACTTACAAAATGCAGCATCTTAAATATACTTTTACTGAGTTACAATGTCCACTATTATTCTCTATATTTCAGCATTACACAGTATGCACTTACTGGATTTTGGGAAGTCCTTAAAATGCTCCCAACTACTTGGGATTATGCTTCTCCAATTTTAACACATTGTAAAATCATATTATTTTTATGATTCACTGACACAAACAAGTTAAAATGGTCATAGCCATTGTTTCAGAAATGTAAGATTTAGCAGGTAGGATAGAGCCTCGCATTTAATATTTAAGTAAGATATCTATAATAGTTCATAATGTGGTTGTTTATCATTTGCATTATAAGCATGTAGCAGATATAAACTTTAAGGTTTTCTTTTTGTAGAATTTATATTATTACCAACTTGGTCAGAACATATTGTCAACTAGACGAGTTCACAAAACTTGGGCTTGAAGTTTAAATAATAAAGCAAAAGTCATTACAGTTAACATAAATTGTTATTTTGCAGAGTTTCTTTGAAGGACAATCTGCTTCTTGGGACATTGCCAAAAAAGATCAGAACAGAACAAAAAATCGCTATGGAAATATTATAGCCTGTAAGTTGATCTGCATTATTGCTCTGGTTCATTATTTAAATTATTGTTATTGAAATTTTGTGTTTCAATTAGAAACATTTAATTTTTTTACCTAGGCTCCTTCAGAAGTTTTACTTTTATTCGTTGAAGCATTCCACATTCATTTTTCTGCATTTCCTTTAATAATATATTTCAACAGTCTTTTATGTAGCATCAAATCAAACTGTTCTGGAAAATCCATCCATATCTACCATATTTACTTTAACTAAATCTATTGATTGTCTCATAAAACTGGTTGAGCATGATTAGCCATTGCCAAATACATTCAGATATCCCTGATTAAGGATGGAATAAATAAACACAAATATCCCATAATTGGGGGAGCACCACTTGATATAACAACATAGTCAGTGTTCGTTTCCTTCAATGGGAAGTAGTGTTGAGGTTGGAAAATAAAGGTATTTTAATGCCTTTTCTAATTCTATCTATATATATGCTCCATGCAGTCCAGTCAACTCATACTATGTATGAGTACCTGTGCATGTGTGCTGCTCTCTTGTGGAACAGCACACAGAGAATCACCATGTTCCAAAGTTATCTTGCAACTTCCAAGTCTCTGAAAAGTCTAATCTTGGCCTGAGGAGATATTCAATTTCTTATCTTCTCACTCCTAGCCTGGTGTTCTGATACACTAGATCAATTAAATAAGGGTTGGCCTGGCCTCACGTGGTGCCGTGGGCTTCTTCCACTGCTGCACCATACAGCTGCCACAGGCTGTGGTTGATCCACTTGGTCACCTGTTGGAACTAAGTCAGATTCCTTTCCTTTTGACTGCAGCTTGGTACCGAAATTTTTTCCTTTTTGAATAGAAATAATATAAAAAGCCGCCTCTCAAAGTGTCAATGTTGTTCCCCTCTAAACAAAATAATGTAGATTATTTTGAATGGATCTAAACTGACACACGGTG
The DNA here is from genome assembly GCF_053455715.1 of Rhinoraja longicauda. Classification (NCBI taxonomy): domain Eukaryota; kingdom Metazoa; phylum Chordata; class Chondrichthyes; order Rajiformes; family Arhynchobatidae; genus Rhinoraja; species Rhinoraja longicauda. The sequence goes on from NC_135957.1 coordinate 52,629,305, forward strand.
GGAAAATGCAAAAAGATAGACTGTTAATTTAATAAAAAATTATAATTGTTAGTAATTTAATTGTAATTATTTCACATTATAGTAGATCATTTTTATGTATGGTCAAGCATAATTCAAATGTAAGTTTTTATCATGGGCAGAACATTCAATTGAATATTTCCAGTCTGTCACACATCTCTTTACTTGTAATATGGTTTAAGCTAAAAAATTGCCAACACTCATGTTTGAAGCCATTTGAGGAAGGGAAGATAATTACCAATTAGCCATTAATTGCTGATTGATATTGGGCATTTAATTTTGTTTATTTTTCATTTTTTCATTTTATTATGTTGCTGAATAAAGTGTTGCGCCCATCAGCTTATATTTTGCAATCTCTTTCAACAGATGATCATTCCAGAGTCATTTTACAGTCTATAGAGGATGATTCGACATCGGACTACATTAATGCAAATTATATTGATGTAAGTTATACTCGGCAATTTGACTTGCAGCTTTTCTTTCTCTTTTTGTCTCAAAATTAGAACTCTTACAATTTACACCCTGTATATTAAATTTTCTGGCACTCACTGACACTGTTGTGCTTTCTTTCGCATCTGACTTTGGTTTGGGCTATAGATATGGCTGTACAGGGATGTGAGTATTACTGAAAAAGCTAGATCTTTTTTATTTTAATACCTTTTCTAAATATATGTTACTAAAACAAGCGGTACTTGCAGCAGATAGCGGAGCCAACCCTTTTGATCCTCTTCATACAAAAGCAATTTTGATTATCAGTTGGCCTCACATTATCTCATGACGTAACACTTCGCCATGGTGTTGCATGGATAGTCATAGCAAAAAATAAATTACATAAAATAGTTCAATATTCTGATTTATAATGAGGAAAATATCGTCGTTGAAGTACATTACATTGAAATAAACTCTGTAATGCTTTATTATTGGATAAACTGACATTTTAAGCATCAGTCGGTTTAGTTATTAAAGTGTCGATGGCTGATGTCGCAGAATGTTTGAACTTGGAATGATACTGTTAAAGAACCATGGCCAAAGGCATACATTATGAAGAGATCCAAGTGGTGAACTCATGCATGTAAATTAGTTATCTTTATCTATTTTCTGTGGCTATCTGCTCTGCTCTGCTTAGAATTTTGTTCTATTGCACGTGTTCCGGGTGAATATAGTAGCTATTTTCAGATCTACAGTGAATTGCAAAAATCATTGGTTTATTAAATTGATGCTTATTGTGTAAATGGAAATGATTGTATGGCTTCATGGTCATTGTGAATGTGAATCTAAATTAAAATTTGCATATGTTGAGAAACTAGTTAATTTTAAGTTAGATTCTGAAAGTACATGTGCAAACACTTGTGTGGGTGTGTTTTTGTTTAACACTGCCTTGAAGTCAAATGAAAAACTGTTCAAGTAAGAGGTTTATTGGAAAAAAAACTCAGGAAAAAAAACTCCTTTCACCTTTTATCAAAATTAAATATCCATGCATTTACACTCAAGAAGACATGGGTCTGTGAAAAGCAATGCCTATACAAAATATTTCGGTGCATGACAAATTTGGTATTCAATTTAGTGCTGGGGAAAAAAATACTTATTGAAATTGAAGACAACGCCGACATTGGACTATAACTTTTCCAGAATCAGTGAAGATGAGAATTGTGAATAAATTGCAAATCGAAATGACAACCCAGCAGTTGATTTCTACAATCAACTGAGTTCAATTAATCAAGTCCAATATTTAATAATTGTTTGAACTGAAGTTATGTATAAATCCTATTTGATTTTCAATTTAAAATTGAGTTTATTTCATATTTTACTATATTTTGTAATTGTGATTACATTTTCATGATCATTTATATTTGTAATGAAACTCCATTTTAAATTGAAAAATATTAGAAATTAAGATTATATTCTTCAAAGTGGATATAATTATTTCTGGATCTAGATTGTCATCTGATTCTTTTCAGTATTAGTTTTTATTTAAACCATACCTGCTTATTATCTTCTTATGCAAACTTGGATGCAGTCCAGAAATCCAAAATCTTCTCAGCTTTTAATTGATTATAAACTACTGATTTCAGAATGTTTCAATTCAGAGCATTGAACAAATGCACATGTGTATCAAGCCTATGCAAAGTATATAAGCGCAACATTTTTGATGGCAGAGCAAGGTTTAAACTGTTCATCAATGCCAAGGTTGCAGACTTAAATTTTGACTTCACCAAAGATCTGCACATATATGTCATTATACAGGAAACATTGTCAGCCAAAAGCTGTGTGAATATGATTGGCAGGTATCTACTCACCATCAGGGGCTTACATGCTGTAACTGAGTTATTCTGGTGGGCCAGAACCAGCCCAGCTTTCTTATTGTCTAAGACATCCTTCTGCTCCATGATAAAGCCTTGTCCCAGCTGTTAAAGATTTCAATTTTATTCAGTGCTATTCAAAAATATTCAAATATTTTTATAAATGAAATGAAAAATAAAATTAGGAAAAGATATGAATATTTGAAAAAAAATGTGTCTATGTGAAATACTCGTATTCTTTGTCGCTTTTCTTATCCTTATGCACTCTTTCCCTTTATTTTTATTTTTCCTCTCCCCCCTCTTCCCGCCCCGCTCCCCCCTTTCCCCGCCCCACTCCCCCTCATCACCCCCTCCCTCCCCCCCCCCCCCACTAGCCCACAACGACCAACTTGTCCCAACTACACTAGTTGCACCTGTCTATGTTTGATCAATATCCCTCCAAACCTATCCTATCCATGTACCTTGGAAAGCAGTGACAGGATTGGTCAAAGTCATCATGGAATTGTGAAGGGGAAATCATGCTTGACTAATCTAGAATTTTTTGAGCGTGTAACAATTAGAATGGATAAGGTGTGAGGATGTGGTGTATCTGGATTTTCAAAAAGCCTTTGACAAGGTCCCACACAAGAGATTAGTGTGCAAAATTAGAGCACATGGTATTGGGGGTAGGGTATTGACATGAATAAAGAACTGGTTGGCAGACAGGAAGCAAAGAGTAGGAATTAACAGAATGGCAGGCAGTAACTAGTGCGGTGCCGCAAGGCTCGGTGCTGGGACCCCAGTTATTTACAATATATATTAGCGATTTAGATGAGAGAATTAAAGGTGACATCTCCAAGTTTGCGGATGACACAAAGCTGGATGGCAGTGTGAGCTGCGAGGAGGATGCTATGAGACTGCAGGATGACTTGGATAGGTTGGGTGAGTGGGCAGATGGATGGCAGATGCAGTATAATGTGGATATATGTGAGGTTATCCACTTTGGTGGCAAGAACAGGAAGGCAAATTATTATCTGAATGGTGTCAGATTAAGAAAAGGGGAGGTGCAAGGTGTGCTTGCACATCAGTCACTGAAAGTAAACATGCAGGTACAGCAGGCAGTGAGGAAAGCTAATGGCATGATGGCCTTCATTGCGAGATGCTTTGAATTTAGGAGCAAGGAGGTCCTACTGCAGTTGTACAGGGCCCTGGTGAGACCGCACCTGGTGTATTGTGTGCATTGTTGCTATTGAGGGAGTGCAGCGTAGGTTCACCAGGTCAATTCCCGGGATGACGGGACTGACAGATGATGAAAGAATGGGTCGACTGGGCTTGTAATCACTGGAATTTAGAAGGATGAGGGGGGATCTTATAGAAACATATAAAATCCTTGGACAGGCTAGATGCAGGAAAAATGTTCCCAATGTTGGGGGAGTCCAGAACCATGGGGCACAGTTTAAGAATAAGGGGTCGGCCATTTCGGACTCCTTTTTCTCTTGCTTTTTCCTGTTTTGTTCACACTCTCCTTTCTTGCTCTTTTTCTTTCCCTTTCTTTCTCACACACGCCCTATACCCCCTCTCTTTACCCCTTTCCTATTTTTCTATTTCCTTCCTCAACCCTTCTTTGCTTCTCATTCTCTCCTTTTCCCCCTTTGTATTTTCCCTCATTCCATCCTCTCTCACTCTCTCCTTTTCCCCTCCTTTTATTTTATTGTTCCCTTTTTCCTTTCACTCTCACTTTGTCCTTATCTATCTTTTACCCTCTCCGTCTTCCCCCCCCCTCTCTCTCTCTCTCTCTCTCTCTCTCTCTCTCCTTATTTTCCTTTGCTCTCCCTCTCTTTTGACACACTCCCTCAATCTCTCATTTCAACTCCCCCCTCTCCCTTTCCTCATCCGTTTTGCTTTTCCCTCTTTTCTTACTCTCTACATTTCCTTCAACCCCCATCTCTTTGCCCCTCTTGTTTTGTTCCCCCTTTCCTCCCTTCACGGAATACCCTGACCCCCTCAGAGTGCCCTGGCTTTCTTTGAAGATGGGGGGAGGTCTCCTGTCAAGGCCAGCAAGGCATTTAGTTAACGAGACAGCAGATGCTAGAAATCGGAAATAAAAACAGAGTTCGAAAAGGTCAGGTCACAGGTCAGTTGGCATCTGTGGAAAAATAAACTTTAATGTTTATTGTTGGGGCCCTTTCATCAGACTCCTAAAGCTGTAATGTTCACCACGGCTTTATTGATCCATTTTAAAGTATTTCTGATATTTAATAGTATCTAAACTATAGACACTGATATAAATTTTAATAGCAAAAGTTACTTGAAAAAACACTCAAGACAGTTAATATCAATAAAAACAATGCACTATTTCTTCCAATGAAAATGGTTTTCTATGACCATTTAAACTGAAATCAGTTCTACTTAGAAAATGACAAATCTATTAGACCATTTTAAAACTAGATTAAGATTAGCTCTCGCAAATGTCTCCCTGCCTGACTGGGAATTAACATTACAGATTGAAATTTGTTACAAAGTTGAAACTACTTCATGGCAATGCTAAAGTTGCTGTAAAAATGCACCAATGAAGTTCATATAGTTTTATTATTTGCAAGCATCTCGTGTTCTAATTTATTTGCATTAGTTACATTAGTTCCAGTTGTCATTTTTCTCACCAGAATTATTTTTATATTTTCGCAACTTTCTTTTGACGTTCTCATTTTCAACTAAATCATTTTATTCATGCAGAGTCACATGACTGTTATTTAACTGTCATTGTGTTTTAATATCATATGTGCCGTGCCGCCTGTGATAAGTTTATGGTGACGTTGTTCCTAAGTGCCATTCTGCTAAGGTCCTTCAGTGCTGCCAATTTGCAGTATTATGGAGAATCTAGAATGAAATATTCCCACTCCTCATTGTGCAGCAATTATTACAATCTATTTCTTTAAGTTAACTTTATAAAAATAACTATCTTTCCATATCTGTTTCTCTTCAATTATTACAGATGATTCAAATTGTGGTTCTTAATTGGATTTAACTTTTGTGTGATGAAAACTTTTCATATTTGATTTAGTCGTATGGCCTTTATCTCAATGGTACTGGGTGAGCGTCAGCTTTTTAATTGTACATTTCTTCAAGTAGCACTGGTGGAAACTCGACCAATCCTTTTGTAAAATGAAGTGAATGAATGATTTTTTTCTCACTTTCAGGGGTACCACAGGCCAAGTCATTATATAGCTACACAAGGTAAGAATCTTTCATTAATAAAGTGTAACTTTTGTGCAGCTAAGACTCTAAAAAATAGTGGCATCATGTACAATCTCACAACATAGTTAAAACAGTTTCTGTAACCTAATAGCTTTGGTTATTTTTTGGAATTGATTAAATGTTTGTAGTGTAATAGTAGACTTCACCGAGACAGTACAAAAAAGATTCATCAGGTTTCTGGTGCCAAGAAAGTTTCAAAATTCTTAAGAGTGCAGCCTTGGACTTAATGGCACATTGTCCTAGCGGCAAAGATCCTCTCCTCCGTCTGCCTGCCACCATCTTGAAACCATCCCATTGTCCAGCATCCGTTGCCGTACTCCTCACCGGTTCCGGTTTTCGGGGTCGAGCAGGAGACAAGCCTTGGAAGACTCTGGGTGGGTTCTTGGTTCCACCGTGGTGAGCCAGGCTTGCCGCCGAGGTATGGCTATGGCACGCCGCGAGCTTCTGTGATTGGCTGGGAGCTGTGCAAAGGGCCTGGTTGTTGCTGAGCCACCACCCATTTTGAGTGTCGGATTTAACTGCCCTTTTAATTTTTAATGCTTCTAAAGAAAAGCTACCAGATATTAAGGAAACCTATTTTCATATTTAAGATGAAATGCTCGGGCAGAAGTAAATTTCACGAGATGGAGGCTTCATTTTATTCTGTCAGTGAAGTTTGTTTCTGTTAAAAAATTTAGAAGTCAATGCTTTGTGTTAAGTATAAAAGGAAAGCATATAAACGGGTGATGATCTTTATACATGTCATGCACTATTTAAATAGGAATTTATTTTATAACTTTAGACATTGTTAAATATATCATGCAGTCTACAGTCAGGTGAAATTATGACTCTGAGACTGTCCGCACCGACCAGCGATGCCCACACACTAACACAACCCTACACACACTAGGGACAATTTACACTTACACCAAGCCAATTAACCTACAAACCTGTACGTCTTTGGAGTGTGGGAGGAAAGCGAAGATCTCGGAGAAAACCCACCTGGTCTCGGGGTGAATGTACAAACTCCATACAGACAGCAAGTTCCAAATATTATTTGGTAAAAACTCAGATTTTTGGCTGGCACTACAGCAAATATTTTTAATTTCTTTATGGAATGATGACCATGTTGCCTGAATTGTCTATAGTTGGCTTGATAAGATGGGACTATTCTCACTTTATAAAATTGTAAGCTACGCTGCTTTAGGTTATGAGAACAGTCAAGCAAATAAGTGTACATCTTTAGCCTGTTACTGGATAACAAAATGATTTGTACATATTCGTGTTCAATATTCAATATGTATGCATATTCGTATCCCTACCTAAAAGCTTCTTAAACATCACTGTTATATCTTCGTCCACAACTATTCCTGGTACTGATTCCAGGCACTTACATTTCTAGGTGTAAAACATAACTTGACCCACACGTCTCCTTTGTACTTTCTCCCTCGTACATTATAACTATTTCCTCTCATATTTGGCAATTCCACCTTGGGGAAAAGTTGTCCATCTTATTTATCCCTCTCATAATTTTATAAACTTCAAGCAGCCCCGGTGCTCAGGACAAAACAATCTAAGTTTGTCCAACCTCTCCTTGTGGGTAATAACCAAAGAATGAGCATTGGCATGCAGAGGCAAGCATTGAAGTTGACAATTTCTATATGATTTAACAGTATCAATAGTTTTTTTAATAATTTACTAAAAGAAAGTTTTGGTGCTTTTAAATTTTTGAGAATTAGAGGTGCAACAAAGTAGGCTGGATTTTGCTGGGAATCCTAAAGGCCTGCAGCTTGCCACTTAGTTCAATGATCCTAAGCGAATGATGACCTCTTGTAGTACATTGTATTCTGGAATTCAGCCACTTGGTCTCAACATTGAACTCCTAATGGACTTCAGCAGTGGAGCACAAACTTACTTGGATTTGCATCCACTTAAACGGGAGAATCTGATGGTGGAACCAGCATCATCAGTGGCACAGTGTAGCAGTCGGTGCTGCTGCCTCACAACTCCAGTGACCCAGGTTCGATCCTGATCTCTGGTGTTATCTGTCTGGAGTTAGCACTTTTCCTATGGCTGCTCCCATTCCCTACGTAGACATGCCAATAGGATATTGGGCTACTATAAATCACCCCCTGTATGGGTAAGTAGAAAAATAGTCCGTTTGGGAGCAGATGGTGGTGAAAATTGGTGATGTTGTGGATAGCATGTACGGTGCTTTAAGGCTTTAGCAGGATATCAATCAAATAGAAAGTTAGGCGGAGCACTGGCAGATGGAATTTAATCCCAACATTGCAAAGATTTTCAGGTAAGTTAACACCCTCGTAACAGTGGGTGATAGGAAAATGGAGGAGGGAATTGATGGACTGCAAGAGGAAATAGGTTATTGGGAAATATGAGTTGGACAGATAGCCTTGCTCTGGTGCAGATTGATAAAGACTCAATGGACTGAATATCCTTCTATGTTGTAAATGCACGAAGCTAAAGGTTTAATTTTTATATTTTCATTTTTGAAATATGCAATTGGTTTTCATAGATTTTAAATACCTCTAAATATCGGAGGCATTCAGAAACTTTCAAGGTCATTGAGAGGTTGTGCATAGATTAAATTTGGAGGCTCACTTTAGTTGATTGTCAGACTTTTTTGAGTTACTTGGTAGGCAGGACTAACTCTAGTCCATCACAGTGAAAGTATTTGATCACGAAAGGATGTGTTGCTGCATTGAACAGGCTATGTTAGATTGAGGTTGCTTCAGGGGCACGTTGACATAGATAAATCCAGAAAAAGTAATTTCAAACCTAGCACAAAATTAAACAGCACACAGAGGGGCCTTGCTGTTAATTGCATATTCTAGCTCAGTACTATGTCATGAGTACAAAAGAGAGATGTATCAGATCAAGTCAATTCCAATCAAGAACATAGACACGAAATGCTGGAGTAACTCAGCGGGAAAGGCAGCAGCTCTGGATAGAAGGAATGGGTGACCCTTGAAGAAGGGTCTCGACCCGAAAGGGCACCCATTTCTTCTATCCATAGATGCTGTCTTTCCCCCTGAATTACTTCAGCATTTTGTGTCTATCTTGGGTGTAAACCATTTGGAGTTCCTTCCAAACAAGATCAGTTGAAAACATTTAATATGTCTGTTATGTGATCATGGGTAAATTATTTCATGTACAATTATAACATTAGTTTGAATCTATTGTGTTCGTTTTATCTGCACAACTCTGAACTCTCGTCCAGGATTTTGTGATCAGGCAATTCCTGTTGTCCAGCATTTGTGCTAATCTGTAGCTAATTAATCTACCAGACCAGCCTTTGCGATCTCATCCAACAATGTCTCTGACTCAGAGAAACTTTGAGCTGCAAGCAGTTCTTGAAACCCTTGCTTGACCCAGGTAGGTCATACTTAGAATATGTCAGCTCATAAATTCATGTTCTAGGAGCAGTATTAGGCCATTCTAGACAAAGTCAGCATGGATTTACCAAAGGCAAATCATGTCTGACGAATCTTATAGAATTTTTCGAGGATGTAACTAGTAGAGTGGATAAGGGAGAACCAGTCGATGTGTTATATCTGGACTTTCAGAAGGCCTTCGACAAGGTCCCACATAGGAGATTGGTGTACAAACTTAAAGCACACGGTATTGAGGGTTCAGTGTTGAGGTGGATAGAAAATTGGTTGGCGGACAGGAAGCAAAGAGTAGGAATAAACGGGTCCTTTTCAGAATGGCAGGCAGTGACTAGTGGGGTACCGCAAGGCTCAGTGCTGGGACCCCAGTTATTTACAGTGTATATTAATGATTTGGACGAAGGAATTGAATGCAACATCTCTAAGTTTGCGGATGACACGAAGCTGGGTGGCAGTGTTAGCTGCGAGAAGGATGGTAGGAGGCTGCAGAGTGACTTGGATAGATTAGGCGAGTGGGCAAATGCATGGCAGATGCAATATAATGTGGATAAATGTGAGGTTATCCACTTTGGCGGCAAGAACAGGAAAGCAGAGTATTACCTGAATGGTGACCGATTGGGAGAAGGGGAGATGCAACGTGACCTGGGTGTCATGGTGCACCAGTCATTGAAAGCAAGCATGCAGGTGCAGCAGGCAGTGAAGAAAGCGAATGGTATGTTGGCATTCATAGCAAGAGGATTTGAGTTTAGGAGCAGGGAGGTTCTGCTGCAGTTGTACAGGGCCTTGGTGAGACCGCACCTGGAGTATTGTGTGCAGTTTTGGTCTCCTAACCTGAGGAAAGACGTTCTTGCCTTAGAGGGAGTACAGAGAAGGTTCACCAGATTGATCCCTGGGATGGCGGGACTTTCATATGAGGAAAGACTGGATAGACTGGGCTTGTACTCGCTGGAATTTAGAAGACTGAGGGGGGATCTTATAGAAACATATAAAATTCTTAAGGGATTGGAGAGGCTAGATGCGGGAAGATTGTTCCCGATGTTGGGGGAGTCCAGAACCAGGGGTCACAGCTTAAGGATAAGGGGGAAGTCTTTTAGGACCGAGATGAGAAAACATTTCTTCACACAGAGAGTGGTGAGTCTGTGGAATTCTCTGCCACAGAAGGTAGTTGAGGCCAGTTCATTGGCGATATTTAAGAGGGAGTTAGATGTGGCCCTTTTTGCTAAAGGGATCAGGGGGTATGGAGAGAAGGCAGGTACAGGCTACTGAGCTGGATGATCAGCCATGATCATATTGAATGGCGGTGCAGGCTCGAAGGGCCGAATGGCCTACTCCTGCACCTATTTTCTATGTTTCTATGTTTCTATTCGTCCCATCAGGTCTACTCTGCCATTCAAATATGGCTGATCTATCTTTCCCTTCACCTCGTAACCCCTGACACCCTTACTAATCAAGAATCTCCGCCATCTGCTCCTTGGAAAGCAAGGCAAGGCAAGTTTATTTATATAGCACATTTCATACAGCACTGGCAATTCAAAGTGCTTTACACAGAGCATAAAAAAATACAGAACAATGAGAAAAGTTAGGAAAATACAAATAATAAGAGTAATAAGATAAATAAATAATAGCTATAAGTAATATTAATAGAGTAATGGGGGATCATGACAGAAGAAAATGTTTGGAGGCGACTTCTGTGCTCCAGATTTTCTGTGGTCCCGCACCAGTCGGGTCCCAAAGGTGCTGAAATGGAGAGTTTCAAACTGCATTATTATTTAATGAGTGTTACGTGGAAATAAGCATTAATGGAGGATGAATATTTTAGTGGAAGTTGGTTGAAATAAGTTTCAATGTTCAAAATGCCACAACGATTTATGAATAAATGCAAGGTGATGCATATATTGTTATTGTACTATTGAACTGGGATTGTGCCTTAAGGGAACACTTTGAATTGAATAACGTGCATGTGGTTAAGGCAAAAGAGACAGTAATCTGGTTATTATAATACATAAATAACTATTTGATTTTCTCATTCTGTTCGTTCAGGACCAGTACATGAAACTGTGTATGACTTCTGGAGAATGATGTGGCAAGAGCAATCGGTTTGTATCGTCATGGTCACAAATCTGGTGGAAGTTGGAAGAGTAAGTCTAGTTTTTGTAGTAAAATAGAATAGTTCAATATTTTGAAGGATGATAAATCGAAGAGGTGAAACTGCCAAAAAAAGACGATTCTGGCAATCGGATTCATTCTAGTTCCTTTTCCAATGATGCTGTTGAAACAGCTGAATGTTTCCAGAATTTTCTAATTTTTAAATCTTAATGGTGCTCTGCACAATTCAACACTATTACAATTTTTTGTACTTTGAGTTTATTGTGCCTTGTAAATTATATCAAGTAATATCCTCTGGCCAACAGATCAGACAATTGGCATACCTTGATCCCTGTCTTCAATCCCACTTTTAAGCTTACCTTTCCATGCACATTAATTTGTTCTCATTTGCTGTTTTGAAAGGAATTTCACTTCAAAAAAGACAATTAGGTCATAAGGAATAGGAGTAGAATGAGGCCATTTGGCCCATCAAGTCTCCATTCAATCATGGCTGATCTATCTCTCCTAACACCATTCTCTTGCCTTCTCCCCATAACCTCTGACACCTGTACTAATCAAGAATCTATCTATCTCTTCCTTAAAAATATCCATTGACTTGGCCTCCACAGCCTTCTGTGGCAAAGTATTCCACAGATTCACCACCCTCTGACTGAAGAAATTTCTCCTCAAATCCTTCCTAAATTTCCTTTAATTCTGAGGCGATGACCTCTAGTCCTAATCTCTCCCACTAGTGGAAACATCCTCTCCACATCCACTCTATCCAAGCCAATTGAAGAAAATAGTAATTTTATAGTGTCCATCAGTACTGAACGATATTTATAAACTAATCCGACACAGAATAGGGCTTCATTGGAGTGCCTAATATGAAATTATTAAATGTGTCTTGGATATCCCAGGCTTTTTTTTAATGAATCTGACCTAATTTGAATATTTAGAAACCCTTATACCTTTCTTATCATTTAAAATTTAAATTACTGAGATGGGAAATAATTTTGAGTTGTTTTTCAAACACTAAATATATTCCTGCACAAGCATCTTAGTATTTCAGCAAAGGCAGTGTAAAGCAATTCCATTGTTATTGTTTGACTATGATAACAATTTGGAACCAGGTCCATTATAAATGTCTATTTGCAGTTCTTGATTTTTTTACATTTATATCTTAGGTGAAGTGTTACAAATATTGGCCAGATGATAGCGAAGTTTACGCAGATTTCAAAGTTACATTCGTGGAAGATGAGCCACTTGCAGAATATGTTGTTCGAACATTTACGTTAGAAAGGGTAAGTCGATTTATCAGCCTTAATTCCCTCACTGTTTCTGTTTAGTATTTCCCTGACGTAATGATTTTTAGGAGAAATGGTATTCTGGCAGATTGATAGTTCAAATTGTGTTTTGCCTTCATTACTTAAACCGTACGAACTGGAAATAACTGCAGTTATCAGGCATTTATTTGTTAGACCGGAAAATTAATTTATGAACAAACTAGTTGATGGTGGTAAATTCAATTTAATGCTAATGGATGTAACTATTCAATATATTAAATTCTAATCCATGGTCTCCGAACAGCCAATGTGTTTGCAAGTCAGCAGTGTGCTTTAGGCACCAAATGGATGTTATATTTCTGTGACAATTTAATTGGAGACTGTTAAAAATGCATTAATCACCGGTTATTTAAATTCCAAAAAAGGAATTAAGATGTTTATAACAAAAAAAAATCATGGTTAAGACATTACTTGGTGTATATGTATAGTCATATTTTTTAATTGCTCAAAAACCATGTTTAAAAACCAAAATGCTGCATAACCATGTTTGAGGAGATTGAAATAAATTATCTAAATTAGAAAGGAATTATTAAATTTAGGTTTTAAATAGCATGAAGAATGCAGGAGGATAGATAGATTGGATAATTAGAAAAGGTCTAGCTTTTCCATCCTAAAATAGGGTGTCTTGACTGCACACAGTGGGCATGCAGGGAGGATAAATTGCCTATAGGGGTACAGATTTGAAATTCTAGCATGCAGGAGGAAGATGCAATGAAGCACTGGTCTTAATGTTATGAAAAAATGTGCAAGTAACGCTTTGATTTTTTTAAATTCTGGAGTCCAGAATTGCCAATGGTATTACATCCGAGATAGTGAACATTGTTTAAAACTTATCCAAAAGATCATGAGAAGTACCTAAAATAGTTCTACAGAAATGAAGCTCCAACATCTTAGAAACCTATCTACAGATGTGAGGGATTGGTCTTTTGAAAGGAACAGCATTACGTTTGACATGAAAAAAAAATAATAGTGGCCAATGCAGCAGCAATATTGGGATTCACATTGGGTTCATCGTAGTTAGGAATCTGGAAACACACAGTACATTGCCCCAGTTGTGGAGCTGTTGCCTCATAACTTCAGAGATCAGTGAAAGACTTGGAGAGAGTGGATGTGGAAAGGATGTTTCCACTGGTGGGAGAGTCTAGCATTAGAGGTCATAGCCTCAGAATTAAAGGACGTTCCTTTAGGAAGATGAGGAGGAATTCCTTTAGTTAGAGGGTGGTGAATCTGTGGAATTCTTTGCTTCAGAAGGTTGTGGAGGACAAACCAATTGATATTTCTAAGTTAGAGAGATTCTTGATTAGTACGGATATCAGAGTTATGGAAAGGCAGGAAAATGGGGTTAGGAGGGAGAGATAGATCAGCCATGATTGAATGGCGGAGTAGACTCAAATAGCCTAATTCTGCTCCTATCACATGACCTTATGATGATTAAATCCTGATCTTGGATCCTATCTGTATGTTTGAATGTTCACCTTTGACCATATGGGTGCTTCAGCTTCCACCCACATCCAAAGACATGCTAGTTGGTTGGTTAATTGGCCACTGTAAATTTTCCTCCAGTGTGTAGCATATATAAATAAATATAGGAATAATGTATTATTGTTAGTAGTACTCTATATGTATAATAGGTTACATATTATAATATATATTAATATAGAATTATTGTTAATGGTCAATAAGGGTTACATCGGCTTCAGGACATGTTTCCATGCAATATATTTCAATAACACCAAGAGAAAAAATGGTTAAAAGTTGGAACCAACGTAGGAGATCATAGGCAGACACAAAAGGCTGGAGTAACTCAGCAGGTCAGGCAGCATCTCTGGAGAAAAGGAATAGGTGACAGGAATAATTGATACCCTTCTTCAGATTGAGAGTCAAGGGAAAGGGAAATGAGAAATAGAAACATAGAAACATAAAAAATAGGTGCAGGAGTAGGCCATTCGGCCCTTCGAGCCTGCACCGCCATTCAATATGATCATGGCTGATCATTCAGCTCAGTAGCCTGTACCTGCCTTCTCTCTATACCCCCTGATCCCTTTAGCAAAAAGGGCCACATCTAACTCCCTCTTAAATATAGCCAATGAACTGGCCTCAACTACCTTCTGTGGCAGAGAATTCCACAGACTCACCACTCTCTGTGTGAAGAAATGTTTTCTCATCTCGGTCCTAAAAGACTTCCCCCTTATCCTTATAGATAGTACAGGAGAAATGAATGGAAGATATGCAAAAAGCAATGATAATCAAGGAAATGTGGGACAATGGTGCAGGAGTAGGCCATTCGGCCCTTCGGGCCAGTGAACCGTGATCATGGCTAGCCACAATCAGTACCCCGTTCCTGCCTTCTCCCCATATCCCTTGACACCGCTATCATTAAGAGCTCTACACAATATGTCTGTAGGATATGGCTGTGGGAAAGGTGATAATGCGTATACGGACAGAGGAACAACAGAACGACAGTAAAACTAGTATGATAACTAGGATGGGGAGAGGAGGAGAGAGGGAAGGCAAGGGTTACTTGAAGTTAGAGAAATCAATATTCGTACCATTGGTCGTAAGCTGCCCAAGCAAAATATGAGATGCTGTTCCTCCAATTTACGTTTGGCCTGACTCTGACAATGGAGCAGGCCCAGGACAGAAAGATCAGTATGGGAATGGGAAGGGGTGTGCACGTGTTTGGCAACCTGAAGATCAAGTAGGACGAGGCAGACTGAGCGAAGGTGTTCAGCGAAACGATCGCTGAGTCTGCGCTTAGTCTCGCCGATATATAAGAGTCCACACCTGGAACAGTGGATACAGTAGATGGGGTTGGAGGAGATCATAGGTGTTGGCTTATCTTGGGAAACATTATATCTTTGAATAAATGAGATTTTCATTGCCTTATTGAAGGAATTGCAAATAACATTCATCTGTCAATACTGCATGAGAATTGTTTGAGATAAGCATTCAGGATACATGATCTGAGGGAAATAGCTGAATGTAGAATAGGATAGGGATTGGAAAGAATTATATCCATAAATCCAATTGGACGGAACAGCTTCACTATACTGGCTCGAAGGGCCGAATGGCCTCCTCCTGCACCTATTTTCTATGTTATTCACCATGTTGTAAGATGTTGAGAAAGGGAGGAAGTTGAGGATGTGGGGGGACCTCATTGAAACTTACCAAATAGTGAAAGGCCTGGATAAAGTGGATATGGGGAGGATATTTCCACTACTGGGAGAGTCTTGGAAAGAGTGCACAGCCTCAGAATAAAAGTAAGTACCTTTTGAAAGGAGACGAAGAGTAATTTCTGTGGTCAGAGGTGGTGAACCTGTGGAATTCATTGACACTGACGGCTGTCGAGGCCAAGTAGCTGGGTATTTTCATGGCGGGGATTGACAGATTCTTGAATTGTAAGGGTGTCAAGGGCTATGGGGAAAAGGCAGGAGAATGGGGGTGGGAGGGAAAGATTGATCAGCCATGATTGAATGGCAAAGTAGACTGAGCTGAATGGCCTAATTCTGCTCCTATGACTTATGAAAGTATGGAAGTATGAAAATGGGACAGCATGATTGATGTATTAAGAGCATAGACTCAGTGGGCTGTGTGAACCTCTCCTGTGCCACCAACGATTCTATGAAATCTGAGTTGACAGGAAAAGTTTGAGGATCAATTGTCAACTACAATAGGGATTCATTATTATCAAAGCAAGGATCTAGAGCCATGCACAAGGTGAGAAAAACAGGAGCAATGACCCCCCCCCCCCCCCCCTCCCAAAGTAATCTGGTGAGGCCATGGACACCCAGTAACGTGATGGGGACATGTTCACCCTCAAAGACCGCCATGTTTAAAATCTTGTGTGCATCACTGAGATTACCATCATTAGTTAGAAACCAAGATTTAGTTTCATCCCGTGCCAATGTAGCAGTGTATACTTTTTACAGACCTACCAAAAGAATTCAGTAATTAAACAATTTTTAAACATGGATTCATTCCTTCTCAGAGAGGAGTTGATGAAATTCGGGAAGTGAAACAGTTCCATTTCACTGGCTGGCCTGATCATGGTGTTCCTTATCATGCAACTGGTCTACTGGCATTTATTCGTCGTGTGAAAATCTCAAATCCCCCCGGAGCAGGGCCAGTAGTTGTACATTGCAGGTTGGCTCTATTCTGCATAAATATTTCAACAATGCAAAATTGATTTTGTGTATTTATGTGCCTGGCATCAATATCACTGCATCACATACAACTACAGAACAAGAAGGCAACTTACCAATTGCGGTCAGTTCACACAGTCAGCAATATTTTATGATTCATGTCACCCCCATCTTCTTGTCAACTCACTGAATCCTCTACAAATATGTTGATTCCTCTGCCCCTTATTTATATTGTTGTTTCAGTGATAAACTTCACGGTAAATATTGCATAATTTACCTTCAAAAGTAAATTATCCAACAGTTGTGTAATAATTCCTATCAAAACAATGTGAACAGGTTCTTGTCTTGTTCCTAACAAACAAAATCCGCCAACATTAAGGAAGAGAACCATTTTCCGGGATCAACTCTCATTTTCAGAACCCAGCTCACACTAGTTTAAATGCATTAATTTACCAGCCCTGTGCTTGCTGACCTATAATGCCTTGATCTTAATATCTATGTTTTCTCATTTATCTCTCATATATCCTTATGGCACAGAAGGAGGCCATTCAGCCCATAAGTCACTACAATCATTTCTCAGTGCAATCACTTCCCTGCAATCACTTCTTTCAGCATCCACTCCCACTGCAGTAATTTACAGTGGTCAATTAGCTTAACAGCTAATATAACCTTGGGATGTGGGAGGAAACCAGAGTATTCAGAGGGGAATACACATTGTTGGGGTGCAAACAGAGACAGCTTTGGAGTTTGATGTGTGTTGTTGGAGCTGAGACAGCAACATTGCATGCACTGTGCAACCCATCTATATACTAAAACTCTTGTTTGTTTGTTTGTTTGTTCCTGAACTACAGCCAAAACAGTACACGATAGCGTGACAATTTTAGGCCCACCTTATTCACCGTCGTCCCTTTGGTGCTAATAGAGGTTTCATTGAAATCAGTGTTATATTTTTTAAGTTATTTACATTTTAAAGTTACTCACATTTTAAAGTTTAAATCTATCTCCTAGGCAGGGAGGGAGGGAGGAGGGAGGATAAGAGGGTTGAGGGGGTTGGAGTGGGGCGGAGGGGAAGAGGGGGAGGGGGAGGTAGGGGGGAGGGGGTGGAGGGAGAGGGGGGGAAGAGGAGGCGGGAGGGGGAGGAGGGTGGGTAGGGGAGGAAGGGGGCAGGGGGGATGAGGAAGGGAGGGAGGGAAGGGGAGGGGGGAGGAGAGGGTACTGCACCAATGCAGGAGAGGTTTGGGCCCAACGTGTCTACTTGGTCTAGTAGCTTCTAATAATTTTCAAATCCTCCTTGTTTTTATATTTCCTAATGCTTTCCCCCATCCCTGCAATAGTCTGTGCATCTCTAAATCTGGCCTCCTTATCATCCTTGAACTTAATCACTCCACAGTTGTCACCATATTCCTCAGCTGTCAAGAACTGACCTCACTCTCTCGCTTCTCTTTCATCCTTAAAACCTACCTCCCGGACAAAGTCTTACTGGCCTCTCACGTGGCTCTGCCTACATTACTATTAGCATTCCTTTTACTATTTTGACTAAGTTAGAGATGCTTTATTGGTGGAAGTTGCTATGGACTATTTACTGCATATAATATACTTGTAATGCAGTGAAATTAAGTTATCTATGTTGCAGAATATTTTTTAAAAATTGAATCCAACTAACATTGCAAATAATATCAAGTAAAGTGAAGTTTATCATCTAATAACTGTGTGTTTGACTACTTGTGAAACTTCTGTTTTCAGTGCTGGGGCAGGAAGAACTGGCTGTTACATTGTTATAGATATCATGTTAGACATGGCAGAGCGAGAAGGAGTTGTTGATATCTATAACTGTGTTAAGGCTTTACGATCAAGGCGCATTAATATGGTCCAGACAGAGGTAGGATTCACATTACTGCATTCAAAGAACCTGGTATGGTAAGATGTTAGTGGTGTGTCAACGTTCAAACCTTTAAAAAATTTATTTTATGTTTATAGTTTCCTTCGAGCTTAATATAGAATTTTAGAAAGCTATTTTCAGTAAACTTGCAAGCATTTTTAACTTGCCATTTCTGTGGCAAAACTTGCTTCGTGTTAGCAATTCAAGATCTGAAGGCTCTTCAGTATGCTGGAGATAAACTGTTTTAATTTCTCTTTCCTGTAACCATACCCCGCAGTGGATGTTATCCTCTTGTATGCAATTAACTGACTTAATAACCATGAAGTCAGAATCTCACACTGGATTTGCTTTTGTTTTAAAGGAACAATATATATTCATTCATGATGCTATTTTGGAGGCTTGTCTGTGTGGGGACACATCCATACCAATCTGTGAGATCAAGCCAACTTATTATGAAATGATACGTGTTGATTCACAGAGTAACTCCTCCCAACTTAAAGATGAATTTCAAGTATGCAAGCCTCAGCTACAAGATATAGATATGTGTGGTTTTCAGTTGTGTGTGTGTGT
This sequence comes from Rhinoraja longicauda, assembly GCF_053455715.1. Lineage (NCBI taxonomy): Eukaryota > Metazoa > Chordata > Chondrichthyes > Rajiformes > Arhynchobatidae > Rhinoraja > Rhinoraja longicauda. The sequence continues at coordinate 52,648,262 of NC_135957.1, forward strand.
GTGTGTGTGCCATTATTTTATAGTAATCACATTGATAATGTTCAGTGACAGTAATTTTCAATGAATCTCTGTTAACAAATTGGCTTAATCAAACTGTTCTGCAAAAAAAATGTATCAAACGGATGAACTCATCTGTACGAACTTATTCTGAAAAATTTACAAAAATACTCGTAATAATAAAAAGGAATTGCAGATGCTGGTTTGTACTAAAAAAAGACACAAAATGCTGGAGTAACTCTAGGTCAGGCAGCATCTCTGGAGAAAATGGATAGGTGATGTTTCAAGCTGGGATCTTCTTCGGACTGATAGTAGCAGGGAGAGCAGGGGGGAAAAAATTGGAAGTGAAAAGAGGCCAAACAAATCACAGATGGCAATAGATGACTTCGGGCAAGGAGATTCACTGATTGATCGATTGTTGGATAGAAACAGGTGTGAACCCATGAGGGATACATAGTTGTGAACTGATAAGCTACAGTAGTTAACAGACATCTAGTGGGGATGGGGGGGATGAAATCTGGTACAAGGTCAGCCAGAGTTCAGGGGAAGAGAGTGGGGGGCAAAATAAGGAGAGTGAAATGTTGAAGGGGAGAAAAGAAGTGTTTGTAGAAGTCACCAAAAATTGGAGAATGCAATGTTCATACCATTGCGTTGCAAGCTACCCAAGCAAAATATGAGGTGCTTTTCCAACAGTTTGCATGTGGCCTCACTCTGCCAATAGAGGAAGCCCAGGTCAGAATGGGAAGGGGAGTTAAAATGGCTGGCAACCAGGTGAACCAGTGGGTTTTGGTGGACCGAGCATAAGTGTTCAGTGCAATGGACGCCAAGTCTACGCATGGTTTCACCGATGTACAGGAGCCCCATCATGAGCACCATATGCAGTTGATGAGGTCAGCGTCATTGCATGTGAACCTCTGCCTGGAAAGACTGCTGGGGTCCCCAGATGGAGTTGCGAAGGAAGTACATTGTGGTACTTATTTACTTACAAAAACTGCAGCATCATTTGAAAGAAACAGCATGTCACAGAGAGGAAGTAGCTTAAACGTATAAAATTATGAGAGGCATAGATAGGATAGAGAGTCAGAACCTATTCCCCAGGATGGAAAAAATCAAGTATTAGAAGTGAGAGAGATAATGTTTAAAGGAGATGTGCAGGGCCAGGTTTTTTTTAACAGAGGATAGTGAGTGCCTGGAGTGTGCTGCAGATACGATAGTGGCATTTAAGAGAATTTTAGATAGGCATACGGGAATGTAAGGAATGGATAATATGCAGGCAGATAAGAGTTGGTCTTGGCATCATGTTCGGCGCAGACATTGCAGGCCGAAAGGCCTGTTCTTGTGCTGTACCCTTCTATGTTTTGTAAATGGGGCCCAGATTTCCTTCCAACTAACTGGTCTGTCAAAAGGGCTGAGCATTATAGATGTTGCCCATGTATTGTAATTTCCCTCCAGGGATAAATAAAGTTCTATCGTGTCGTATTATCTGTTTAAGTGCTGAACCTCTTGAAGACCGCTGCTGTGCTTTGGGGAGGTGGCTCTGGAGAGTACTTATCCAGCAGTGGCAAACTCGCCTGACACCAAAGGAGGGTGGATGCAATATTGCCTGTTCATTTGTTTACAGATTTTCCATATTCCTTCGTTAAATTTACCAGCAGTACACAACCAAAAATGATTTGGGGAACTTGGGCTAGTTTTTCAAAAATCTCAAACTAAATAAAATAATACTTCCTCCAAATCTTCCTTAGTCTGTTTAATCAATGTCAATATCTTTAATTTTCAGTACTTAAGTAGAAAATTAAATACAAAAATTCCAAGAATAAATTAACAGTTTCAACTTGAAGTAAACTCTGGCTTTTATCCTGTTATCCTCAAAGTATTTGTATTTTTAATATACATGTGGAAGCAAATTGTATCTGCCTTCTGAATATTTTGGTCAGGCATATTAAAAGGCTATTTTGCACAATGGAAACAAATGGATTTTCTTGTTTCCTTTTCTCACACAGACTCTCAATTCCGTATCTTCACAACTACAACCTGAAGATTGCAGCATTGCTCTACTTCCCAGGAATCACGAGAAGAATCGATACATGGATGCACTGCCACCAGACAGATGCCTGCCATTTTTAATTACCATAGATGGTGAAAGCAGCAACTACATCAATGCTGCCCTTATGGATGTATGTGGTTTATCTATTTTAACTCTCAATTTAACATAAATAAGAACCATGTATTTTGAATCTAATTTTATCATCATTTTGAATGCAACATCACTGAAAAGGAGAGAAGCAAGTTTGTTTCCCTCTAATTGCCTCAACCAAACGCATTTTGGTTCCATTTTCAAAATTGGAGAGCAGGATACTGAGGTATTTAAAACAAAAACTTGAAGGGCAAATTATAGCAAGCTGCACTGGCACAGCTTCCAGCTGCAGGGCATGGAATGTACTTCAATGAATCTAGGCAAAAATAGACTGAACAATACATTTTTGATAAAATTGATTCCTTTTGAACTTTCTTCCCACATGTTGAAAACAGAAAAATAGGTGCAGGAGTAGGCCATTTGCCCCTTCTAGCCAATATGATCATGGCTTATTATCTAAAATCAGTACCCCATTCCTGCTTTTTCCCCATATCCCTTGATTCATTTAGCCCTAAGAGGAAAATCTAACCCTCGTGAAAACATCCAGTGAATTGGCCTCCAATGCCTTCTGTGGCAGAGAATTCCACAGATTCGCAACTCTGTGGGTGAAGAAGTTTGTCCTCATCTCAGTCCTAAATGGCCTACCCTTTATTCTGAAACTGTGACCTCTGGTTCTGGACCCCCCCCCAACATCGGGAACATCGGCATCCAGCCTGTCCAATCCTTTAAGAATTTTACATGTTTCTATAAGATCCCCCCTCATCCTTCTAAATTCCAGTGAATACAAGCCCAGTCATCTCATTCTTTCATCATATGTCAGTTCCGCCATCCCGGGAATTAACCTGGTGAACTTACGCTGCATTCCCTCAATAGCAATAATGTCCTTCCTCAAATTAGGAGACCAAAATTGCACACAATACTCCAGGTGCGGTCTCACTAGGGCCCTGTACAACTACAGTAGGCTCTACTTGCTCCTGAATACAAATCCTCTTGCAATGAAGGCAAACATGCCATTAGCTTTCTTCACTGCTTGCTGTACCTGCATGCTTACTTTCAGTGACTGATGTACAAGCACACCTAGGTCTTGTTGCACCTCCCCTTTTCCTAATCTGACACAATTCAGATTATAATCTGCCTTCCTGTTCTTGCCACCAGTGGATAACCTCACATTTATCGACATTATACTGCATCTGCCATGCATCTGCCCACTCACCCAACCTATTCAAATCACCCTGCAGCCTCATTACATCCTCATCGCAGCTCACACTGCCACTCAGCTTTGTGTCATCCACAAACTTGGAGATATCACCTTTAATTCCTTTGTTTAAATCGTTAATATATATTGTAAATAACTAGGTTCCCAGCACCAAGCCTCATGGCACCCCACTATTCACTGCCTGCCATTCTGAAAAAGACCCGTTAAATCCTACTCTTTGCTTCCTGTCTGCCAACCAGTTTTCTATCCATGTCAATACCCTACTCCCAATACCATGTACTCTAATGTTGCACACTAATCTCTTGTGTGAGACCTTGTCAAAGGCTTTTTGAAAGTCCAGATACACCACATCCACTGGCTCTACCTTATCCATTCTTCTTGTTACTTCCTCAAAAAAATCCAGAAGATTAGTCAGGCATGATTTCCCCTTCATAAATCATGCTGACTTTGACCGATCCTGTCACTGCTTTCCAAATGTGCTGCAATAACATCTTTAACAATCGACTCAAGCATCTTCCCCACTACCGATGTCAGGCTAACTGGTCTATAATTCCCCGTTTTCTCTCTCCCTCCTTTCTTAAAAAGTGGGGTTACATTGGCTACCCTCCAGTTCACAGGAACTGATCCAGAGTCAAGAGAACATTGGAAAATGATCACCAATGCATCCACAAAACTAAACGGATCCATTTTAATGATCTGAAGAAGGTTTCCGACCGAAATGTCACTTATCTATGTTCTCTAGATCCCTGAAACTTTCCCGTATTTTGTGTCTATGAACCATTTTAATTCTGTTTTTTGTTCTTCCTATCTTCACAGAGCTATAGACAACCAGCTGCCTTTATAGTCACACAACATCCTTTGCCAAACACAGTCAAAGATTTCTGGAGACTGGTCTATGATTATGGCTGCACATCGGTAGTAATGCTGAATGAGCTGGATCTTGTTCAGGTACCTACAGTGATGTTAACAATCTGAATATGATTAAATTGTTAGTATGTTCACCCATTAAGATTTTTGTCATTGAAATATTACTGGTGTATAATTTAGAGGCTTCTGACACATAAATGTGTGGATTGGGGCTGTATGCTGAATAGTTTTCTTGATGAATAAAACTCACGATGCAAAGGCTAACTATTTTACATAAATAAAGTGTCCTATTGGACAGCATTTGTTGCCCCGTTAATGTTTCAAGCCTCGTATAGTGGATGGTCAGTCATGAAAATGTGATTTCTGTGTGGAGTTATGATTCCACGTGTTATCAACATCTGCACTTTTGAGTCGGAGAACACATTTTTAATGAAATGTTCTTTGAATGAACCGTGCAAAATCAATCCCTCATGAACTAGTCCAGAATTGAGTAAATTTCCAATCATTTATTTATTACATTAACTTTCTGTATTGTCATTTTCATTCATGGAGAAATATGAATTTATTACTTATGCACCTTATTTACGTACTTGTTTCCAGAGGAAGTGTATTGCTCACAATGAAACTTGCTTGCAATATGCATGCATGCAAAATTACTAAGTTTGCATGAATCTGTTTGCCCACAGGTTTGAAGTCCACTTTATAGTATATTTTATAGTACAGTTTTGATTAGCTCTAAAATCAGATCATCTTGCCCAACATTAAGTGTCAATAATCAATTAATCATTTGACATCAGCATAAACAATGCGCATCTCAACCATGGTCCCTCAAGGCTCATTTCAGTAAACCATAGGTAGGTAGCTGCCAGATTGTTATTTCTCACATTTGCACTGCACTCTATTCATTGTGAGAAATGTATCTTTTCTTTTTCCAAAATGGAACAAATTGAATTACAGTGTTACATCTTTGAAACTTTGACATGAGGTATTATGTTAAATTAACAGATGACTGATTTGGAAGCATGGACTAACAATCCAACAAGTATAAATCCTACCTAAGATTTTTTTTTAAAAAGCTATTAGTCCCAGTGATGATCACCATAAATGGACTGTCGTAAAAGCCCACCTATTTGGCCAATGTTCTTCAAGGGAGGGAGTCTGCCGTCCTGACCAGGTTCGGCCATTTGTAGACACAGATCTGCAACAATGTAGTTAACGCTAACTACCCTCTCAATTGTTGAACAAGACTCTCAGATCTATCATAACCACCATGCTAAAACAGAAAATACATTAATACTCCCTCTCCCCTTCCCTGTCCCCCCTCGCCCGCCCATGGCCCCGGGGGATACTCCCCGGCCGGCAACGGGTCCATGGATCGTCAGTTGGGGGAGGGTTGCCGGGCCCGCAGGAGAGGTTTGCACCCAACGGGGGTTGCCGCACCCACAGAATCGCCCGTAGGAGAGATTTGGACCCAACGGGTCCACGCCCATCTAGTATGCTCTTAAATATCGGATTGTTGATAAATTGGAAGATAATTTTCCCATAATGTTGTGGCTCTAATATCAGAGATTTTAAAGGCACCATGGGTAGGTTAGAGTGAATTCTATAGGTAGATTGTATTGAGTCCAAAGCACTCCTTTTGTGAGGTAATGAATCATGTTAATTGAAAATCCCACTACACCTTTGGATTGGATTATGTGAAGTTTGAGCTTTCTGGACACATGTTGAGTATTCCATTCAAATTCTAGCCTGACATTTGAAGTAGTTATTTGTGAAGAGTCAAGTGGTAAGTCACTAAAAGCCAGATATTCAGCCCAGTCATGCCCTTTTACCCATGATGATGGGACTTGTCCACTTATTCAATCATGCCCCCTCAGATGTTGCTGGTTTGATTTCAGTGATGGCAAAACCATGTAAGCTCACAGAAAATTGCTCACATACTTTTGTTGTATAATGTTTATTTGTAGTCAATTACATGGTAGAAATGTCACCTGCCATTTTCAGCACAAGTTAGTGTGTTATACATTTCAAGTTCACATAAAATTGCTCTTTTTTGTGTCTATAAAGTTTATTGTTGTCAATTATCTGGCAGAAATTTTACCTGCTATTTTCAGCATGTTAGTCTGGTATACATTTCAAGTTGGACTCGATGATTTCTTAATTTGGCATTGTAGGAAAATAACTGCAGATGCTGGTACAAATCGAAGGAATCACAAAATGCTGGAGTAACTCAGCAGGTCAGGCAGCATCTCAGGAGAGAAGGAATGGGTGACGTTTCGGGTCGAGACCCTTCTTCACCCGAAACGTCACCCATTCCTTCTCTCCTGAGATGCTGCCTGACCTGCTGAATTACTCCAGCATTTTGTGATACGTCTTAATTTGGCATGTTGAAATTGGCTTGTCTTTTGCCGCTCATTGAGAAAATACGTGGCCTCTTTTTGGTAATTCCACACAGCAGCACATCTGAGAGATTGACAGAGTGTTCACACATGCAATAAATCCATCCTGGTCCCAATATAATTGATTTTTTTAGATTTCTGTTGTTAAAATTTTGTAAAAACAATCTCAAAATTCCAGTATGGTAAAAAATATTATGGAAGTTAACTTTATCATGTTGGTTGAGTTGAAAATGATGATTGTCCTTGTATGTCCATATTTGCCATATATTTTGTTGCACACAAAATTTCATGAGACATAAATATGTTTTTGTAAATTAGGGATGCCCCCAGTATTGGCCAGAAGAAGGAACACTTCGATATGGGCCAATCCAAGTTGACTGCATATCTTGTTCAATGGATTGTGATTTAGTAAGTCGGCTATTCAGGATATGCAATCTTACAAGGGTAAGTGTTTTGCAGAAAATGTTATTAACAATCTGTGAAGTTCCCCTTCATTGCTCGATATTGGAAACTGCTCTACTTGCTTGGGCTTTACATCTTCTCCACTCTTCTTCCTCCATTTCAAGCATGTTCAGTAATAATATGGCCGTCTTTTTCCCCTCTAATTCTTTGCAGTTGTCTATTGATAATAATAAACCCATCAAGATTATTTGAAAGCAAACGCATTTTACAGTTAATTTTGATAATATGAAATGTCTGTCGTGGCAAATGGACAAGATAGAATTTTCCATTATTAGTTTGAACAAATTAGTACTATTTTTCAGATTTAGCCCTGAAAGCATCTGATAGCTTCCAAACAACAGGAAGCGATAAAGATAAAACAAAATTTATTTCTGCTGCTGATGGTATTTTTTAAACATACTTTAAATGTGTTTTGATGCACAGCTATTTTTCTTGTCTCCCAAGGGAAGCACTGTGTTAAGTTTGTGCATTTTAAATTAAAGCAATGGAATACATTTTGTAACCATCTACCTTTGTGTCACCCAGTTTATCAATTTAACATACATTATTTAGAAAAATATCAAAATTCTATTAGTAGCAATTTTACTAAAAGGTTTTTGCAGGAGCTTCTCTGTCTACATTACAGATTACATTGATCTTATTCAAAATCAAATGCAACTACAACTTGCAGATCTACCCTTATTAAATATCATAGTTGCAACTGCACTTCAATTTATATCGAACCAAACTTCTGAATAATGTTGATTTGTATATATGAATTATAATTAGTGATATTCCATCAGTATTCTACATCAAGATGTTCTGAAGTTAATGATGATTCTGTGATTTTTGCTTAAGATGTTCTTAATAAATAGGGTGGGTAAAATCCTTGCACTGCTTATTGAAGGTGCACAGTGTTTGTCTAGCCTCTATCTATGAAGTTCAATCCCCAAAAAATGAATGAATGAAGTTAATTTGCAATGAATAAATGCGATATATCCACTTCTTTTAATTCTACATGACTGCATGTAGCTATTCCATTGTTATTCAGATGGATCAAATCCACTGAATTAATTTAACTCACTGGAATCAGATATTAATCTCTTCATGTGTGATGCAGTGGTTTGGATCCATCAGGTTAATTTTGTATTTCATTTCCCAGCAACTAAGTTTTTATAATGTGGAATCCAGTTAATTCAATAACGAATGCAATCCACTTATTACTGAATAAGTGAGATCAAGTGAATCAGTTTCATATGTCAGGTTTGCCACTGTCATGATAGAAAACTTCATTACTTTGCCATCAATACACTGTGGAATTAATAGCTATGGGGCTTCTGTCTGTGTGTAGATTAATCCAGAAATACCGAGTTGCTATCAGTTATTCCGTTGTTTTGTGGCTTTCCGCATCAGGATCAAGAAAATCCATCAAAATGAGTAAACTTAATATCATTAACAATATTATTGTTATATTTTCTAATGAGGTTTTATCCAGAATTACTCCTTCTTAAACACTTTGACCTTGACAGACACAACATGTATTTAAAGCAAATCTGTCAGGTGACACTGTCAAATTCTAAGCTTTAAGTCTAAGTAAACTATTTGTTTATAACATTTTAGCTTCTGCCTTAGTCCAGAATGTTTGTTTCTACCTTTAAAGAGTGAATTAAAAGTTGGGCATTTTACCTCCTGGTTTGCTGGTGTAGGAATGTTTCCACATGATGGGTTCCCCAGCTCACTCTGTAGCATTGCTGGATGCTATGCCAGCTGAGGCATTTGAACTGTTAAATTGTAAAACTGTAAGGAGATATTGGTTAAATAAGTATTGGTTAAATAAGGCCCAGTCCTGGTAGAATTTCATCTGGAAAATGAGGTAATTAAATTGAGAGTAAACTAGTAAGCCTGTGGAAGATTGATAGGTGTTGGTGTTCAGAAGCATACATGGATCAATGGAAGTCAACATTCAGGTACAGCAAGCATTAGGAAGGCAACCAGATTCTTGGTCTTTACTCAAAGAGGATACGAGTACATGAATAAAAATTAATTCGTGTAATTATTTGGGACCTCATGAGTCTGCACTTGGAATACTGTACTGGGTGTATTACCTAAGGAAAGATATACTTCAACAGATTGATGGTTCAACTGAATGAATGAATGAATAAGTTCATTGGCCAAGTATGCATATACAAGGAATGTGCCTTGGTGCTCCGCTCAAAAAATGACAACACAAACATACAGTTAACATTTAAGAATAGATTCCTAGGATGGGATGCTTGAACTGCAAGGAAAGATTATTCTTCAGTTTCAAGGAATGAGAAGTGGTCTGAGAAATGAGAATTTGGACGAGGGAATTGAATTGAATGCAATATCTCTAAGTTTGTGGATGACACGAAGCTGGGTGGCAGTGTTAGCTGCGAGGAGGATGCTAGGAGGCTGCAGAGTGACTTGGATAGATTAGGAGAGTGGGCAAATGCATGGCAGATGCAATATAATGTGGATAAATGTGAGGTTATCCACTTTGGCGGCAAGAACAGGAAAGCAGAGTATTACCTGAATGGTGGCCAATTAGGAAAAAGTGAGATGCAACGTGACCTGGGTGTCATGGTGCACCAGTCATTGAAAGCAAGCATGCAGGTGCAGCAGGCAGTGAAGAAAGCGAATGGTATGTTAGCATTCATAGCAAGAGGATTTGAGTATAGGAGCAGGGAGGTTCTGCTGCAGTTGTACAGGGCCTTGGTGAGACCGCACCTGGAGTATTGTGTAAAGTTTTGGTCTCCTAATCTGAGGAAAGACATTCTAGCCTTAGAGGGAGTGCAGATAAGGTTCACCAGATTGATCCCTGGGATGGCAGGACTTTCATATGAAGAAAGACTGGATAGACTAGGCTTATACTCGCTGGAATTTAGAAGACTGAGGGGGGATCTTATTGAAACATATAAAATTCTTAAGGGGTTGGAGAGGCTAGATGCGGGAAGATTGTTCCCGATATTGGGGAAGTCCAGAACCAGGGGTCACAGCTTAAGGATAAGGGGGAAGTCTTTTAGGACCGAGATGAGAAAACATTTCTTCACACAGAGAGTGGTGAGTCTGTGGAATTCTCTGCCACAGAAGGTAGTTGAGGCCAGTTCATTGGCTATATTTAAGAGGGAGTTAGATGTGTCCCTTGTGGCTAAAGGGATCAGGGGGTATGGAGAGAAGGCAGGTACAGGTTATTGAGCTGGATGATCAGCCATGATCATATTGAATGGCGGTGGTGCAGGCTCGAAGGGCCGAATAGCCTACTCCTGCACCTATTTTCTATGTCTATGTTTCTATGTCTCATTGCAACATGCAAAATTGTTTTGGGAGTTTTTTTAATATTCATTTATGGGATGTTATATTAATTCACGGCTAAACCAGCAATTTATTTTCCATCTCTAGTAGCCCTTAACATATTGGTGAGCTGCCTTTTTAAACCGTTTCGATCTTTGAGATGTGGGTGCCACCACAAGCCTGTTAGAGAGTGAGTTCTGGGACTTTGACCCAACAACATTAAGATAATTGTTATATTTCCAAGTCAGGAGGGTGTGTGACTTGGATGGCAACTTCCAAGTGGTGGTGTACTCATAATTTTACTGACCTTCGAGCTGAAGGAGGTCAGAGGTTTGGAAGGTGTTGAGAGGATCGATGCAGTGATAATGTTTCCCTTACGTGGACTGTCTATAACCAAGGATCCAGAAGATAATAGAAGGGTCTCGACCGGAAACGTCACCCATTCCTTCTCTCCCGAGATGCTGCCTGACCTGCTGAGTTACTCCAGCATTTTGTGAATAAATCGATTTGTACCAGTATCTGCAGTTATTTTCTTATAATAGAAGATTGGAATTCCTTATTCGAGCGAGTTGTAGCAGCTTGATCACTGAGTATGTTCAAGGCAGAGATTGATAAATCTTTGGAAACTAAGAGAGCTAAGGGATTGTTAAAATTTGTTTTCAGTGGCAAGGTCAGCATTTATTGCTCATACCTAATATGTGTGGTCACCTTCTTGAACCACTGCAGTCCATTGGATGAAAATACTCTTACGGTGCTATTGGGTACATTCAAATTGATAATCATAATATCCACGTAAGGTCTATATTAATTGGATTAAGTAACATTGGATTAAGTAAAATAAAAGTTGCTGATGTGTAGGAATGAACTGCAGATGCTGGTTTAAACCGAAGATAAACACTAAAACCTGGAGTAACTCAGCGGGACAGGCAGCATCTTTGGAGAGCATGAATGGGTGATGTTTCAGGTTGACATCCTTCTTCTGACTCTTGTAGAGAATAGCTAATGCAAGATATCAACAGTGGCCAATAATATTTGAAATAATAAAGAACAAAATATGGTGCATTCTGCAAATCTTCAGGCGAAGCTAAAAGTGCTGTGAATGCACAGCACAGAATTTATGGTGGGACAATTGGATGCTTCTTTAAATTGGATGGGCCTGGAAATGTTATTCAGACAAAGGTTGATCTAGATTTAGTTTAGTTTTGCATAGAAAAGGATTATTTTGTTTTTTTTCTGACAATTAGATTTTATAACCATAATAAATTATTTTATTATATGTCGTCCCTCATCCACTTTACAAAATGTTTGTTTGGAAAGAATAGAACTTTGTGTAAGAAGAACAAAGAAGTTACAGTGAGGGGCTGGGGGGGGGGGGGGGGGGGGGGTGGAGAAGCCTCATTGAAGCACATTTACTTTCAGTCGAAAAATAATCAATGATCTAAAAAATTGGTGTAGCAGGAGCTTATCAGGATAAATTTCTTTTTAAATCACAAGAGAAAGTTAAGGTAAAATGCTTAGAAACCAGAGTGGTTAGATTTTAAATATTGCTTTGACTCCCTTGAAACAAGGATGAATAAGGTTTTTTTGTACAAGAAGTGACAGTGTAGAAAGTAGCAGTCCCACAGGAATAGAAACACAAGAGAAAGAAGATGAGCCATTGATATACGTGAGCCATGAGGATATATGATTCTTGACAGATATAATCACTCTTTATTGATTATGGAAGTCCTCGGCTACAAGCCTTCCACAACTGACTTTACACAGAAGGAAAATGGGGAAGTCTTCAGGAGAAGCAGAAAATGCTGTGAATCCTTGTTGTGCGATTTATGTTTCACATTTTGTAGAGATGGATATCACAGCAGTATATAATAGCATTTTTCTGTGTGGATTTACAGTAGCCATCACTTAAGGTTTCACACAAGGATGATCAACATTTTTGTTTAAATTGGTTCAAGACCATTACAGGCAAATTAAAGTGGGGAGAGGGCAGAATCAAGGATGTATTATCTCTGGAACTCTGTGCATTTCAGCTTGTTATCATCATTTTGCTTAGTGATTTCCTAATGCCCAATTGACATCTCAAGGAAGAAAGATTATCTCATTGGATCCATTCTGTGGTGGAAGTCTGTAACATTTTAAATAAATATTGTATTCCTTTACATGTCCCCATGCAAGCATGTTGTTTGCAGTTCATAGCCAAAATTGTATTATCCGAGTATAGTTTAGTTTAGAGATACAGCCTGGAAGCATGCTCTTCGGCCCACCGAGTCATTGCCAACCAGTGATCACCCTGTACATTAGCACTATCTTACATGCACACTACAGACAATTTACAGAAGCCAGTTAACCAACAAATCTCCACGTCTTTAGAATGTGGAAGGAAGCCGGAGCACCCAGAGAAAACCCATGTGGTCACAGAGAGAACATAAGAACTCCATACAGATGGCACCCACAGTCAGGATCGAACCCGAGTTTCTGGTGGTGCATGGTAGCAACTCTACATTTCTGCATGGTAGCAACTCTACAGTTGTGCCACTATACTGTCATCATGTCCCCCCTCACACACACTCAATTTCTTGAATGATATAGAAATAAGCCAGTCAGGTAGTCAGTTGATCTCAGAAGTGACCACATAAATATTAGTAAGAACTGTGGAACTGTCAGCGCTATCCTTCCAAATATTTAATTAACTAACTATATTACTGAAATAGATAACTTTTACTTTGTTACACTGTCATTTAAAGGAAGTTTGAGGAAGTTGTAGCCTAAATACATGCCAAGATTAAAGAAGTGATTACAAACTTAGTGTCGGTGGAGTCTCACCAGAATTGTGCGCACATTTGGATGATATAGATACAAGATCTGTATCAACTGTGATGTCTCAATAGGCAAGTCTTGTCCAGGAAAGAACATTGGTTAATGTGGAAACCATTGTAATAATTTCCATGGATTTCTTTCTACTGGAGGAATCATGACCTTTAGGGAAGGAGTATGTCTTGTAAATCAAATGATACCACTTGAGCCACATGTGACATGTTTTACATCTAGTAAATAAACTCTATAACAATGGAATAACTTCATTTGATGAGTTCAAATTGACAACATGGCATCCAATCCACAAACACAACTGCCCTGGCAAGACCCATTGTTTCTGCCTGCTCCTGTCCCACAGAAATAATTTACACCTACCTCGACTCCATCCTATCCCCCCTGGTCCAATCTCTTCCGACCTATGTCCAAGAAACCTCACATGCCCTTTGTCTCTTTTATGGCTTCTGCTTTCTGAGCCCCCACTCCCTCATCTTTACTATGGATGTTCAGTCACTCCACACCTCCATCCCCCACCAGGAAGGCCTTAAATCCGTCCGTTTCTTCCCCGACCGCAGAACCATCCAATTTCTCTCCACTAACACGCTACTCCGCCTCGCGGAGCTGGTCCTCGCTCTCAATAACTTCTCCTTTGACTCCTCCCATTTCCTCCAAGTTCAAGGCATAGCTATGGGCACCCGCATGGGCCCCAGCTATGCCTACCTCTTTGTAGGTAAGTTGAACAATCCCTGTTCCAGGTGTACACTGGCCCTATCCCCGAGCCCTATCTCTAATACATTGATGACTGCATCGGTGCTACCCCTTGCACCCATGCAGAACTCATGGACTTCATCAACTTCACCTGATCTCACAGTCACCTTCACAAGAAATAAACTATTGACTGATGTCTATTACAAACCCATTGACTCCCACAACTATCTCGACTACACTTCTTCCCACCCTACTTCATGCAAAGACTCTATCCCCTATTCCCAATTCCTCCATCTACACCGATTCTACGCCCAAGATAAGGTGTTCTATACTAGAACATCCGAGATGTCTTCATTCTTTAGGGAAGCGGGGTTCCCCTTTCCCATCATAAATGAGGCCCTCACTCGTGTCTCCTCCATACCCCGCAGCTCTGCCCTTACTCCCCCTCCCCCTAGTCACAACAGAGACAGAGTCGCCCTAGTCCTTACCTTCCACCCCATCAGCTGTCGCATAAAACACATAATCCTCCAAAATTTCCGCCACCTCCAACGGGATCCCACCACATTTTCCCAACTCCACCCCTTTTCCGCCTTCTGCAGAGACCGTTTCCGCCGCAACTCCCTGGCTAACTCATTCCTTCCTACCCAAACTACCCCCTCCCCAGGTACCTTCCCCTGCAATCACAGAAGATTCAACAACTGTGACTATACCTCCTCCCTTGACTCTGTCCAGGGATCCCGACAGTCCTTTCAGGTTAGGCAGAGGTTTATTTGCACCTCCTCCAACCTCATCTCCTATATCTGTTGTTTATGATGTGGATTCTTATATATTGGCGAGACCAAACGCAGACTGTGCGATCATTTCGCGGAGCACCTTCGCTCAACCCATGTGAACCAACCTGATCTCCTGGTTGCTGCACACTTTAATTCTCCTTCCCATTCCTACACAGACCTTTGAGGACAGAAAGGCCTCCTCCATTGTCAGAGTGACATTAAACGCAAATTGGAGGAACAGCATCTCCTATTTCGCTCGGGTAGCTTATAGCCCAGTGGTATGAATATTGATATCTCTCACTTCAGGTAGCCCCAGCATTCCCTCTCACTCTATCCCTCCCCCACCCGTTGCTCTAGCTTCTCATTTTCACCCTACAACCTGCTTACAATGGCCTGTTTCCGTTCTCATCGTTACTTTTTTGCATATCTTTCATTCATTGTTCTTTATCTCTCCACATCACCGTCAATATCTCGCATTTCCCTTATCCCTAGCTAGTCTGAAGTAGGGTCTCGACACGAAACGTCACCCATTCCTTCTCCCCATAGATGCTGCTTGTCCCATTAAGTTACTCCAGCTTTTTGTGTCTATGTCCAGACTTTGCCGATTCTGACCTATGCATATTCAGAATCATTTGAATAGGTTATATATTTTCCATCCAGCAAGTTGCCATTGTGTAGCCCCTTTTGTATTTATGTCATTTTTCAAAGCACTTCACAGCCAATGAAAAGTATTGACAATGTTGGCATCTGAGATCTTTGGCAGTAAATGTGTGCCCAAAAACATCCTTTAAATGACATTGTAACAAGGTAAATGTTATCTATTTCAGTAATATAGTTAGTGACTTAAATATTGGGAAGAATAAAGCTGGCAGTTCCACAGTTCTTCTGAATATTTATGTGGTCATTTGCATCCAATTGAGGGAGTTTCTGACAATGCAGAATGTTGCGGTACTTCCCTGTAATATCAGTCTCGATTTTTTTTTCTGATCAACTTCCTAAGCGAGAGTTAAACTTTTGATTCAAAGAAACAAATGCCATTAGTTGAACCACAGCTGACACTGCAAATCTATCTTAACTCAAGTGATACGTAACTGTACATAGGTTTAAGGAGAGAGGGGAAAGATTTAATAAGAACCTGGGGGGTAACTTTTATACACAAAGGTTATTGGGTGTATGGAACGAGCTGCCGGAGGAGGTAGTTGAGGCAGGTACTATCGCAATGTTTAAGAAACATTAAGACAGGTACATGGCTAGGAAAGATTTAGAGGGATGTAGGCCAAATGCAGGCAAGTGGGACTAGTGCAGATGGGCATGTTGGTTAGCGTAGGCAAGTTGGACGGAAGGCCTTGTACCGACGCTGTATGACTCTATGGCTTTTTCTACAAAATTGGCCCTAGTGTATGGTATTGTGACTGGCCAGCTGAGCATACCAGTGCCCTTTTTAGAAAAACAAGCCAGTGAGCAGAGGAATAAACTGAAAGATTAGAAAATAGCTGTTAGTTAGCTACTGGGATCAATTGTGAAAGGAATGTTGGGCCTATGCGGTGTCAAAACCATTACGCCTGTGGTTTATTAATCCCATAAGAATTCACAGTTGTACTCTCTCGATATCATCATTTATTTTAAAATCCCATTCCCTGACTCTTCTCATTTTAAATGCAATCTTGCTTCACTGTTATGAAACATGTATGTGTAGCACAATTAATTTAATGGTTTTTAACTTTATATAAACTCAATCCTGTCTAGATGCATATCAATATGATATTTTTTCACTGATTCTTTCACTGCTTTCATGAAAATTAAAGCTGCAATTTTCATATTATGACAGTAAAATGTATAGTTGTGGCTACCAAACCACAGAATAGTCATTGGAAGACAGTAGTAATCACACTGTTCCTTAAGGATGGTAAGGATGGAAATACGTATTGAAGTTCATCTTATGTAGTTCTCCCAGTCGGAATTACACCCTGCAACAGATTTTGCTCTCTCTGGGTACACTGCAATACAGTAGCATGCGTGAAGCATGGTTTCACAAATAAAAGCTGCAGGAGGAGAATGGTATGTTGGAAATGTATGTGCATAAATACAATGCCATCTATATTTTGTGCACTGGCAGCAGTTACAGCTTCTTTAGCAAGATGAATTAGCCTTGCTGAAAACAGCCAGTTATTATTTTTACACCGAAGCAGGTATATCAATGTTTGTTCCTTATTTAATCCTTCAGCCTCAAGAAGGTTATCTCATGGTGCAGCAGTTCCAGTATTTGGGATGGGCTGCTCATAGGGAAGTACCTTCCTCGAAGCGATCATTTCTGAAGTTAATTCTTCAGGTTGATAAATGGCAAGAAGAATGTGATGAAGGAGAAGGACGCACTATTGTTCACTGTCTGTGAGTAACATCATATGGGTGCTTTTTATTTATCGACTCCTACATTTGTTCAGTATTTCAAGCTGCTGTGAACAATGCTTGTGTTTCCTCTGCAATATCTGTTTATAATTACAGGATGTCATTTCTACACAAAGTTAATGCAGTGGTTAATATTTTTATGTTAATATTTCCGTATGTAGCTCTTTGTAGATTCAAATTGGGAACCTCAGATAATTTCGTACAGTTATGAAAAAAAACACAAAAATAAGCAGAAGCAGCACTTTCGTGTCAGGATCCCTTTTGTCGAAAAAAAAGTTTACGTGAATTTCATCAAATTTGGAAAGGGGAATTTGCACATAGGGCAGTCAAGTTTAGTGTAACTTTTTTTAATCTAACAGATTTGAGAATGAATAAGTTTCTTCAGTTACACATAGTGATAAGCTTTGTTATTCATTCATTTAACTATTCTTCAGATTTGATATAGCCAAGGAGAGTGCTTTCTTTAAACTTTAGAAAATATATAAGCACATTTGACCAGAAAACAGATGTAAGACTATCAGCTCTTTGAGCTTGCTTAGCCACTTATTAGATCGTAGTTGATCCAATCTTAGCTTTAACATCACTTTCTCATTCTCCCTGTACCCTTTCATCTGTTTGTGGTTTAAATGTCTGTCAATTTGAATATATTCAATGACTAGGCCTCCACAACTCTCCAGAGTAAAAATCACTAAGATTCATGACTGTTCAAAAGGAAAAAAAATGCTCCTCATCTCAGTCTGAGGTAGGAGACCCATTATTCTGAAACCAGCTCTACTAGTTCTGGATGCTCCGACCAAGGGAACCATTCTCTCAGAATCTATCTTGTCAATCTCCCTCAGAATCTTGCACCAAAATTTAAAAAACTATAAGCATTCAGCATCTTTGGAAGATCCTTCAGCAAAACAAAGTGTTCCCAGCATTTTCTACTTTTATTTCCATTTGAATCTAAAGATCCCTCTTATTCTTTTATTTCCATTCTTTTATGATCCCTTTTATTTCCATTTGAATCTAAAGATCCCTCTTATTCTTCTGCGTTCTAATGAGTATCGGCCTAACCTGATAAGCGAGTGTAGACAAACCGTCCTTCATATGTCATCCCCTAATGAAATGAATCGCTAATGTAAGTACATTCTTCCTTAAATATTGAGAACAAAACTGTCCACCATTCTCCCGCTGTAGATTGCCAACATCCTTCAAGTTGCATGAAAACATCATTATTTAATACAACATACCTCTTGCAATGAAGGTCAACAGTCCATTAGTCGTCCTAATTACTTGCTGTACCTATAGGATAACTTGTGCTTCAAGTACCACATCCCTCCAATCCAGTCATTGAAACATGCCTTTCAACCTACCATATCCATGCCGACTATTGTACTTGTCTACACTAGTCCATTTACGTGCATTTGGTCCATAAGCACCTTTGCTTTCATGATTCAAATGCTTGGTTAGCTGCTCTTTAAATGATATGAGAGTATCTGCTCCCAGCAATTTCCAGATCCCAACCACTCTCCGTGTGAAAAGATCCCCCCTCAGATCCCTTTTAAATCAACTACTTCTCACCTTAAACCTATGCTCTTTTGCTTTTGGTACCCTATCAATGGAAAAGATTAAGAGAGACACAATAAACTGCAAATACTGGAATTATGAGCAAAAGATCAAGTCATCAAGGAACTCAAAGAGTTGAGCAGCATCCGCCTGATCCACTGAGTTACTCCAGCACTTTGTTTTTGCTCAAGGAAAAAAAAGATTCTTGCTTGTTACCCTAGCTATTCCCTTCATAATGTTATACCTCTATCAGGTCATCCCTCATGTTCTTCCATTCCATGGAAATGAAACCCAACATTACCAGTTTTTCCTTAGAACTGAAATGCTCTAATCCAGGCAGCATCTTGTGAATCTCCTCAGCACCCTCCAGTGAAACAAATCCTTCCAATAATTGGGGCGGCACAGTAGAGAGTTGCCTCCTTACAGCACCAATGACCCGGGTTCGATCCTGACTACGGGTGACATCTGTATGCAATTTGTACCTTCTCACTGTAACTGTGTGGGTTTTCTCTGGGGGCTCTGGTTTCCATCCACATTCCAAAGACGTACAGGTTTGTAGGTTAATTGGTAAATTGTAAATTGACCCTCAGGAGTAGGATACAGTAGGACAGTGCTAGAGTACGGAGTGATCATTGGTCTGTGCGGACTCGGTGGGTTGAAGGGCCTCTTTCCACACTGTATCTCTAAATTCTAATAATATGGCAACCAGAGCTGCTCGAGTACTCCAGGTGCACCTGTAAACGTGTAATATAATATCACATCTCGTTTATTCTGTGCCACAGCTGATGAATGCAAGTGGGACATATGCTGGCTTCTTGCCCTATCTACAACTGCTGCCACCATGGTCCCTCCGTTCATCAGCACACCCTTGGGCTCCACAAGTCCATGTGTTCTCCTCACAACTAGATAATCTGTATCTCCACAAACTTGGTTGCTATTTACTCTGTCCCTTCAAACATGTCAACAATATAGGTTTTAATTAGCTGAGACTCCAGCATAGATCTGTATGGTTCCCCATAGGTTACTGATTGTCATTCTGACTCTCGCCATTTCCTCTAAGGCTAGTCATATATTCACACCAATATATTAAACTCAGACCTCTCATGCATTAATCTTTTTTTGCGCCATATCAAATACCTTCTGGGAATCGATAGACTCCATCTCATTTCCATTGGCCTACGCTGTTTATTACATTCTCAGTGAACTGTAGCAAACTTATCACGCACAAATTCAAACTTTTTCACCCAGAGAGTTGTGAATTTGTGGAATTCTCTGCCACAGAAGGCAGTAGAGGCCAATTTACTGGATGAATTTAAAAGAGAGTTTAAAAGAGAGCTCTTAGGGCTAGCGGAATCAAGGGATATGGGGAGAAGGCAGGCACAGGTTACTGATTGTGGATGATCAGCCATGATCACAATGGGTCAAATAGCCTCCTCCTGCACCTATTTTCGATGTTTCTATATTTCTTTGAAAGCAGGTTCATGATACCTAGAAAGTTACATGGAACATTGAGAAGATTGAAGGTTGTACATTTGTTCTGTGTATTTCAGAAATGGAGGCGGGCGCAGTGGGATGTACAGTGCCATTAACATCATTTGTGAAATGATCAAACGGCAAAGTATGGTTGACGTTTTCCACGGAGTAAAGACACTCCGAAACAACAAGCCAAATATGGTGGAAAGCTTGGTGAGAAGTTGTTTTCCTTTCATTTTCATCCAAATGTACAAAAATAGATGAAACACGCTGTATTAATCACATTTTAAGCTTCTGCCCATTTGTATAATATTAAAATAAAATTCAGATTTTATTGGGGTCATTGTTGAATGTTCTGCAGTACCTTTGCATGTAAGAGTCGCCGTCTTGCCTTTTTCAATTGATTAAGGATTAAGAATTCATTGTACTGGTTAATAAGATACCATGTCAGACTAATATTATTCTTATGGCCAGATAAATGAGCATTGAAGGAACCAGGGAGCAGAATAATCAGCCTCTGCACAAAACTGCAAACCAGCATAGACTGAAAACATATTTGGATGAAATATACAAACTGAAAATGGCGGAAGTACTAACTAGGTCAAGCAACACCTGTAGAGAGAAGAGTAGTTTCAGGGTGATAAACTTACATAAGAATTAGGAAGAGTAAGAAATTGAATGAAGATAGGCACAAAATGCTGGAGTAACTCAGCGGGCTCATGCAGCATCTCTGGAGAGAAGGAATGGATGACGTTCCGGGTCAAGACCCTTCTTCAGACTGAGTCGGGAGACGGAGTCTAGAGATACAGAAGGATGGGGTGTGAAAACGACAGATCAAAACAGTTGTTGATATTGAAAGGTAGAATGGTTGATGTAAGCTGAGGGGAAGGTGACAAATAGGTGAATGAGTTTTATGTTGTGGATCAGGGAGCAGTATGAAGATAAAATAGCAATGTCATTGATTTGAAGGAGATGGGGTGATGGGGTAATGAATAGCAGCCAGCTTGAAGAAAATTATAACTAATCAGTATGGAGGAGCTGTAAATAGAAGATAATTGGGAACAAAATCAAAGGATAAAAGTATATTGGAATTATAAAGAACAATATACTTCAATTTCTGGTAATAAAAAGGAATGCTAGAAATGTTTTAAAATATGTTACTTTATATACACTATCAAAATCATCGATGCTATTTGCAATTTTGTTCAAATATAGGTTATTAAAATGACTATTTTTATGGGTCAGACTGAAAATGAGAACATAATTTCCCATTTAAGTAGGTACCCATTTAAGAGGTTTTATTGATTAGAAGTATTTGAATAGTGCTGAAGATTAACCCCGAGGCAGATTCTTCACATATCACACAAATTTTAAATTAGAAACTACAGCTTGTTCAATGGACAGTCTATATTCGCTAGTTGCAGTTATTTCTCTTATTGCAGAATCAATACTAAAAAAAATGCACAAAATAGTTTTGCAAAAACTGTGGTTCAGCTGCCAACACTGGTTAGCATTTAATGGATTCAACCACAACATTCTGCATTTGGTTTGTAATTTGAATAAGATAGAACGCTAGGACTGAAGGGGGTTGCAAGTTATGTTGCACGACTAGAATGAACTTCATATTTACCATAGTTTGCTTTGAATTGAAATGCTGAAATAAAGTTATTGATTTTTTTAATTTGTAACGGTAACACTTGGAAATGCTGCATTATGGGTGCATATAATGCTAAACCAAGACCTGTCAGCCAACATGTTCTGTTAAACACAATAGCCTTTTGTTGGTTTCATTTCAGTTTGTGCATTGCATCTGAGTTCTGAAACAATAAAAATAATAGCTAAAGGATTAAAACCACTGATATGTCTGCTGCTTTTCTGTATCTAGAAGTAATCAGATAACATCTACATGCAAACTTGGCCCAGAGGTTTTCCCCAACCACATCCTTTCAGGAAATGTTTTGTATCACGTAACAATGCTGTTGTAAGTTAAAGTTTAGCATCTGGAATTATCACCAAATTCAGCTTGCTATGATGAACAAAGATATGATTACTTTCTTCTCTGTTCTTAAAATATTACATTGTCCCATTCATAAAGGCTGCTTCTAGTTTAAATATTTAAATTGTGACCCAATTTATGATTCCCCCTTAGATCTATGGCTTTATTCTTTCTGATGACTTTGGTTCTTTTGTATGTCAAGTTGAAAAGCTGTTGAATAAAACTATATATACATTCTATGCAGAATTGTTTTTTCTAAATATTCATAATACACAAATTAAAGAATGATATTAATGCACAGTACACGTTTTTGCTTTCTGCTATAAGATAGAGTTAAAATAAAGAGTAGATATATTAAGAGAGTGTGCAGTTTAAATCCTCATGTATTACATAGATGTTATTAAAATAGTCTTCTATGGTTATACCTTGCTAGTAAGATATATCTAAGCTTAGATAAAAGTTACTATTGAATAGTTTATATATCTTGCACACCACTTACCATCATTTTTTAAAATCCTCCCATCATTGAGGCTCATTCGTTTAGTTACATTTCTATTTTAATATTAATTTGTCTTATGTCCTTATTCTGAAATTAAATCCCCACCATTCATCTGTCATCTAAAGCCATACAATCTTTTCTGTGCCATTCATTTAATTAAAATAAGTCCCCTCCTCCCACCCCACATAATTAAAAATACACTTATGTGGCTATTATTGGCCAGTTAATGGTCAGTTAATAATTAATCGCTGGAATGTTTAGGCAAAAAAAACTGCTTTTTGAGAATGAAATATTTTTCAGCTCAAAATTCCCCAAGTTAACTTCGCAGCCCAAGGAATCAAGAATCAACATATTGAAATGGGTTGTCACTGTCTGATCCAAAGGACTAATTATTGTACATTCATACAATTCAAATAACAGTGTTGCATCTGAATTGCATTGATTGGATATTGTTTGATTAAAAATGAATCTCAACATTTTAGTCAATTCTTGATTGAATGATTTAACAGCTATATGAGTGTTTGTAGGCATGTTTTCTCCTTAATTTCTTCCATAACATATTTACAAAGTTAATTACTTCTGTTATCAGCCTAACTATCATAATTAGTAATTTTTGATAATGTTTTTGTAAATGAGTAACAAAACTATTTTGTTGGAAGCATCTCCTTGGAGTGTAAATTATCAACTACTTACAGGAGAATAGCTGTGATGATTCTCATTCAGTGACTTAAAATTAATAGAAAATAATCAAAAAAACTATTGGTTACTTTATTTAAATAAAAAACTGAACTGTTGTTATCCTTTTTTTTTGCAGGATCAATATCGATTCTGTTATGATGTTGCATTGGAATATCTTGAGTCATCTTAAGTGATTACATTTACATCCGTGCAAAGTTGTGCTAAATTTGACAGGAAATTATCACTGAGTCTGTGCATGAAGCATATACATTTAAATGAGGGATTTCTTTTAACTGGCTTAAGTATTCTGTTACAAAAGAGTCTTCACCATGATGACAATGTATTTGTGTGTGTCCAAACTATTACCAGACAGCATCTGGTGCCATCATAACAATATGGTTTGACTACAGATTTCATTGCTCAGTGATACATTAAGAAAAAACTCAGTGTTAGTCCAGAAAGGTTTTGGATTTTTTTTCTAATTAAACATCATGTAGTTCTGCATGCACAAATTTGTACGCTGTAATGCTACATCTTGTTTAAAACCAAGCTCATTTAAAAGCAGAACTATGTACAGACTGCTCTGGTTAATGAGCTAATATCTGGCTGGCTTATTAAAGTTTAAAATGGAATCTGCAGGTTCACACCGGGTAATTTGTAATGCAACTTTTATTATAAGCCAAAGACGAGTGTAAATATGTCTATATGAAGAAAGCACATTGTATTTATTGTTTGCTTGTAAACCTATTTGGAAGCTGAACAATCATTTCTTACAGAATAAGATTTTTTTTTTTAAAAAGCTTTTAAGTTCAAATGTTTTTAAGTAGTTTACTTTTATATGTAGTGGTTGGTGTGGGTAACTGGTCATATTTTAATTCATGCTTAGAATTGTTCACATTGTGTGCTGGTTAAATGCTAACCTATTTGATTATAGAACATTGATATATTTGAGAGGCCTATAAATTGGGACCAAATGCAGTTTTTGTCCAATGCCAGACATCTTGAAGTTTTGTTCTCCAATGTGTTAGCAAACTAGTTTAAAGAAAGCTAAATGTGACTTGCTGTCAGCTATACTTTGTTTAGAAACCTACATCATGACTTTTAATAGTTGAGGCAGTATTATAGGTACTGCCTCAACTATTAGATTATATGAACTATTAGTATTATAGATAACTTACTAGAAAAACAAACAATATGTTCTAAAACTGTCTAAAAGGTAACCTAGCAGGGCAATCAATGCAAGAATAATGCTGTTTAGTATGAAAGATGTAATGAATTATTCGATTGCCATGTATTTTCTGAGTTATTCAAATGCTGTAAAAAAAAAACAAGATGAATTTGGCTATTGCAGAATAAATGATTAAATAAAGGCATCATGAAATTTGAAGTGTTGAAGGCTTATGAAAGTGTTCTGGTAATTTTTGTGCTCCTATGTCACCTTACACCACAAGCTTTATTTCAGTAGACTGCAAAAGCTGGGGACAATTTTTTCCATGCAAGTGGCACTGTGTTTTGTAAAAATAACACCTGGTGAGTAAATATTAATTAGAATTTTAGTACAGTGTGTAAAAATGTAGTTGGTTGGGGAAAAAAAAAGTGAACTTTCTTTTGAGTGAGGACACTTTCAACCCCGAACAATAAACCACATTGGTGTCGCTGCATCTGTGGGAAGAGAAGCAGAATCAATGTTTCATATCAGGGAGCCTTCATCGGAACTAAAAAGGAGACAAAAAAATATGTATTTGGTTCTCCAATGTAGAGGAGTCCACATTGTTTTCACCAAATGCAGTACATGGATTGAGAAGTGGGTGAAAAAGTTACTTCTCACCTCAGTTTTAAATGGCCTCCCCTTTATTCTTAGACTGGCCCCTGGTTCTGGACTCCCCCAACATTGGGAACATTTTTCCTCCATCTAGCTTGTCCAGTCCTTTTATAATTTTATACATCTCTATAAGATCCCCTCTCATTCACTCTCCAGTGAATACAAGCCCAGTCTTTCCAATCTTACCTCATATGACAGTCCCGCCATCCCGGCGATTAACCTCATGAACCAACGCTGCACTGCCTCAATAGCAAGAATTCCTCAAATTAGGAGACCAAAATTGCACACAATACAGGTGTGGTCTCACCAGTGCCCTGTACAACTGCAGAAGGACCTCTTTACTCAAATACTCTCGTTATAAAGGCCAACATGCCATTAGCTTTCTTCACTGCCTGCTGTACCTGCATGCTTTCAGTGACTGGTGTACAAGGATACCCAGGTCTCATTGCACTACCCCTTTACCTAATCTGACACTGTTGAGATAATAATCTGCCTCTTTGTTTTTGCCGCCAAAGTGGATAACCTCACATTTATCTACATTATGCTGCATTTGCCCACTCACTCAACCTGCCCAAGTCACCCTGCAACCTCCTAACATACTCTTCGCAGTTCACACTGCCACCCAGCTTTGTGTCATCTGCAGACTTGCTAGCGTTACTTGTAATTCCATCATCCAAATCATTAATATATATTGTAAATAGTTGCGGCCCCAGGACCAAGCCTTGCGGCACTCCACTGCCTGCCATTCTGAAAAGGACCCGTTTATTCCTACTCTTTGTTTCCTGTCTGCCAACCAATTCTCTATCCATGTCAATACCCTACCCCCAATACCATGTGCTCTAATTTTGCTCACCAATCTCCTGTGTGGGACCTCATCAAAGGCTTTCTGAAAGTATAGATACACTACATCCACTGGCACTCCTTCATCCATTTTACTTGTCACGTCCTCTAAAAATTCCAGAAGATTAGTCAAGCAGGATTTCCCCTTCATAAATCCATGCTGACTTGGACCAATCCTTTTACTGCTATCTAAATGCGCCATTATTACCTCTTTAACAATTGACTCCAGCATCTTCCCCACCACCGATGTCAAGCTAACTGGTCTATAATTCCCCGTTTTCTCACTCGCTTCAATGTGTTAAAATAAAACAATACAATGAAAGTGATGAAAATTAGATTACAGTAGATGATATCAACTGAAGAAGTTAAGTTAATTTCAATGAATGTTGTCATCTTAGTTGATTCTATAACCACCTTCCCGTAAAACTGTTGAAGCCATTCCTTGTAATGATGTAGTGATTCATTTGCATTTCAAATTTAATGTGTTACATTCAGGGCACTTAATGCATCCTTCTCTGCAGTGAAAGAACAAAATGCATCTTTGATGACCACTCAGCACCACAGCTCCCTTCAATCCCCTATGGTGAACCTGCGCTTTTAATCACTTTACTTCCCTGCCCAATCCCACAATGGCATCTTGATGGTCATGTGTACTCAAGAAATCCTCATCTTTTTTCAGGGTACTTTGAAGTCCCCAGAACTTAATATTGAACTTACCAATTTCAGATAGTCGTGTTTTTGTTCTCTCTCCGCAGATGTGGTTGTGCCACTCTGCGTTGGTTTATTTTTCTTCTCTCCACACCTATTGGTTTATCAAGTAATTAGACCTTTGGACTGCATCGCTATCACAGACTTTCCTTAGCTCTGCAAATTAACACTTACATTCATTTCATTTTTCCTGTGTGATGAAAGATCCTTGACTAAAAATGTTGATTCTGTTTTTCTCATTGTTACCTGGCCTGCTGAGCACTTCCAGCATTTTTTGCTTCTGTTTTGGATGGCTAGCATCTACAGTTTTATTGTTCCAACAATATTCATCGTTGCAGACAGTCTTTAACGAGTGCTCAGTCATCAATTTATGCTGTAGGTATGGAGGTACAATGTTTCAATATCTGGCCATGTGACACAGCATTAAGGTGACCGTGATACCACTATTGTTAAGGTCACTATTAATATGGATATAAATTTCTAAGTTGTAACATTTTAAATTTGAGTTCTGACAAACCTCAACAACTGAATAGATTTGGGGTCATCTTTAGCACTGATCGGTCACAAACCACTCTGCAGGAATATGTAGAACCATCTGATGGTGTGGGGAAGGTGTTTGATATTGTAATGGGGATTCTTGATGGCAAGGTCCTGGTATTGAAAGAGATATACCAAATGGTAAAGTGAGCTCCACCTATGTATTAGATTAAAAAGAGGATGGGCTAAACCACATTCCCATGTTTTACAGGAACTGTCAAATGTGTCACAATGTTTTTGAGTCATTTGAAACTTTCAAAGTGACAAAGCAGGGAACCAATAACAAAAAATTGTAGAATCTTTTCAAAACTTAAAATCCTATGATATTTTTAATCCGCTAAACATATTACACTTCAAAAAAATTAATTTGGGAATATTATTAATGATGGTTTTTAAAAAAATTGTATCATTGAGTACTTTAAAAGAATTAATCTTTACAAAAAGCTTTCTAAATTACTAAATGGCTGATTCAGGCTCTTAAAGCTTTTCCCTTCAATCAAATAAAAAAGAGAATGCCCTTGAATGAGTATTCTCTGGTGAATTCAAATTCTTAGTGTAAGGCATATATCCTACATTCCGTCTGCCTGTTAATCTTCAAAAGGTATCTAGCATCTGAGTGCAGTCTAATAACACAAAATCATTATCAGCACATCACAAATTTCCACATTCATGTGGAGTATTGTCTGTTGTGTATTGTAATAATATAATAATATTGAACATCAACAATGTTCTTGTGATAATTCTCTTGCAAATTATGGGCCTTGGAACAACTAAATCACATTTCAAGTCCTATTGACTCCATGTGACCTAGGCATTTAAAAAACCATTGAAAAATATAAGTTTTGTGTTAATGAAAGTCATACATTTATTTTAATCATGAGAAAGGCAATTTAATAACAATTTTGCAGCATTATATTCTGAGTATCTAAAGGGCACATCAGGCAAATTAATTGGAAAACTGACAGATGAATATGGCTTCATAAAATGTAAAGACATGAGCTAATGGAGCAAAAATAATCTTGACATAAGAGATTTCTGATACGGTAATCTGGGACAAGAAACTAGCTGCTTGAAGAACACAACTCGGGCAGCATCTGCAGAGGCATAGAGACAGTTGACATTTTGTGCTAAGACTTTGCATCTGGACTAAGAGATAGCCACTGTAAAGAGGTGATAAGGAAAGGTGACAAAAGGGCTTGCCGGTGATTAATAGAACCAACTGGGGAGTCGAAAGATGGCGAATGGAGACCTGAGGTTGCAGATGCTAGAATCTGATAAGGAAGGAAGCTGACGTGGAGCCAGAAAAGGGAGGGATAATGAGTGGAAAGAACCAGTTGGGAGAGGGGAAATGTAAACAAGAACTGAAATAATAAAATATTGAGCTTTTATAAAGAAATTCTCCATATGCAAAATTATTATTTTTAAAAATTCCATATTTCTTTCAGTATGATACTGACAGCTTATCGTGTTTACAAAGTCATTATGGTGTAACATTCTCATATATATCTGGACAATTTCCACTTTATATAAAATTCTTTACCAGAATGATCCCTGGATTAGAGGGTATTCGCTATGAGGAGAGGTTGGACTGATCAGATTGCTTTCTCTAAAATGCCAGAGGTTGAGGAATACCAGATAGAAGTATATAATGTTATAAAATGCAAAGATAGAGAGTCAATTTTTTTTTCTAAAGACGTCAAATGTCAAGGCGAGAGGACATAGCTTTTAGGTGAGTGTGCAAAGTTTAAAGTTGAGTTTAGTTTATTGTCACGTGTACTGAGGTACAGTGAAAAGCTTTTGTTGCATGCTAACCAGTCAGCAGAAAGACTAGACATGATTACAATCGAGCCATCCACAGTATACAGACACATGATAAAGGAAATAATGTTTAGTGAAAGATAAAGTCCAGAAAGTCCGATTAGAGATTGCCCAAGGGTCTCCAGTGAGATAGATAGTAGCTCAGGACTGCTCTCTAGTTGTTGAGATAATGGGTTCAGTTGCCTGATAACAGTTGGGAATAAACTGTCCTTGAATCTGGAGGTGTGTGTTTCACACTTCCATTCACAGAGAGGATGGTGGGTGCCTGGAATGTGCTACTGGTGATGGTGGAGCCAAATATGATATTGGCGTTTAAAAGGCCTTTGGATAAGCACATGGATATGATAGGAATGGCAAGATATGAATCATGTGCAGACAGAGGACATGTGTTTATCTTGGTATCATGTTTGGCACAGTCATTGTTGGCCTAAGGACCTTTGCCTGTGCTGTACTGTTCGATGTTTTTAAAGGAAGTGTACCTTGGAGACAATTACAATGTTTTTTAAGTACAATTACAGTGTTTTATTCTACATTAGTCAAAATTCAGTGTGCCATTTGCATGGCTCATGTTCAAGTACAAATGTGGACTATAACTATGGTTCTCCAACCGTCTTTGTTGGGTCCACTGCTCTGACCATGACCACCAATTTGATGGATGTTTATATTTGTTTAGAGTCTTTTTAGAGTGGAGTACTTTGGGAGGAAGACATTTAATATAACAGTAGCGATATGTCGAGTCAAGTGTAGTCACCTTTAACATTTGGAAATGGTGCTGCTTTTGGCCTCAATATTTGATTAGATTCCTCAAATTGCCTCCTCAAGATTATGCTATAAAAATAGTTATCTGCAAAAATATTGAATTACATATAGGATTGGTTTGACACATTTACTAGGCTTTGCAGCTCTGAAATTCTTTCCTCCAAAATTCATTTGTCACTTTAATGCGTAATTAATGGTCATACACTAGCAGTATTCTCTAGAGTAAGTTCACCAAAGCGCACTAAATATCTCTTTGCAAGTTCAATTGACAAGCCAACAGCAATAATTTCTACACCTTCTAGGCTGTTATCTTTGAAGAGTTGTTGGCCCACTCTTTTGTCCCTTGAATACTCCCACTATATCATTTACTACAAGCCAAGATAGCAATAGATTTTAAATGTTCACAGAGCATTTTCATAAGATTTTCCCCCAATGGGATGGAATGCACCAGGGGAATGGCACCCTTTTCAGATTCTTTTTAACAACCCTATTATATTATTCATAGAGATATAATCAAAAAACGTTATTCAGAAATATATGAGGTTTAGTTGTTAGCTGTGAATTAATTGTTACTTTTGCAGGATTTAAATGCATATTAATATATCTCACTATAAGCTGATGGTCCTTAATGTTACAAGGAGATGGGGTTAGACTAGACAATGCTGATTAAAACCAATGCAAAATATATATTTTTAATTCATTTTGTCAAACCGAATTCAAAGAAGAGATGGGAATTCAAATGTGCAAATCAAACTTGCATTTTTATGCAGTTTTATTTGCAGAAAACAATTAAAAATTAACTAAACATAGACAATGTAAATAGCTGTTGAGTAGAAAGTTTTAGTCATAAAGTGCGGAAACAGGCCATTTGGCCCATCACACCAGTGGGCATCCATCTGTATTAATAACATTTTTAGTACTCGGTCTATAGCTGTCTATGCCTTAGTGATTCAAGTATGCATTCAGACATTCCTTGAATGCTTTCAGTAACTCAGCTTCCACCACTCTCTCAAGCACACGTCACATTCTGTACGAAAAAGGTAATTCGCTTCGAAATCTGTTACACATTACCCTAAATCTATACCCTCTGGCTTTACAGTGCATTCAGAAAGTATTCTGACCCCTTCACTTTTTCCACATTTTGGTATGTTACAGCCTGATTTTAAAATTGATTAAATTCATTTTTTAAATTATCAATCTACACACGATACCCCAGAATGAAGAAGCGAAAACAGGTGTTTATAAATTTTTGCAAAGTAATTAAAAAGAAATAACTGAAATATCACATTTACATAAGTATTCAGACCCTTTGCTATGACACTCAAAATTGACCTTAGGTTCATCCTGATTATCCTTGATTATTTGATTATCCTTGAGTTGTTTCTGCAACTTGATTGAAGTCCACCAGTGGTAAATTAAATTAAATTGATTGGACATGATTTGGAAAGGCACACACCTGTCTGTATAAGGTCCCACAGTTGACAGTGCATGTCAGAGCAAAAACCAAGCCATGAAGATGAAAGAATTGTCCGTAGACCTCCGAGACAGGATTGTGTCGAGCCACAGATCTGGGGAAGGATATAAAACAATTTCTGCAGCACTGCAGGTCCCAAAGAGCATAGTGGCCTCTATCATTCTTAAATGGAAGAACTTTGGAACCACCAGGACTCTTCATAGAGCTGGCCGTCCGGCCAAACTGAGCAATCGGGGGAGAAGGGCCTTGGTCAGAGAAGTGACCAAGAACCCGATGGTCACTCTGACAGATCTCCAGAGTCCCTCTGTGAAGATTGGAGAACCTTCCAGAAGGACAACTATATCTGCAGCACTCCACCAATCAGACCTTTATGGTAGAGTGGCCAGACGGAAACCACTCCTCTGTAAAAGGCACATGACAGCCCACTTGGAGTTTGCCAAAAGGCACCAAAAGGACTCTCAGACCATGAGAAACGAGATTCTCTGGTCTGATGAAAACAAGATTGAACACTTTGGCCTGAATGCCAAGCGTCATGTCTAGAGGAAACCAGGCACCGTTCGTCACCTGGCCAATACCATACCTACGGCGAAACATGATAGTGGCAGCATCATGCTGTGGGGATGTTTTTCAGTGGCAGGAACTAGGAGACAAGTAAGGATCGAGGGAAAGATGAACAGAGCAAAGTACAGAGAGATCCTTGATGAAAACCTGCTCCAGAGCGTTCTGGACCTCAGACTGGGGCAGAGGTTCACCTTCCAACAGGACAACGACCCTAAGCACACAGCCAAGACAACGCAGGAGTGGCTTCGTGACAAGTCTGTGAATGTCCTTGAGTGGCCTAGCCAGAGCCCAGACTTGAACCCGATCGAACATCTCTGGAGGGACCTGAAAATAGCTGTGCATCGACGCTCCCCATCCAACCTGACAGAGCTTGAGAGGATCTGCAGAGAAGAATGGGAGAAATTACCCCAAAACAGGTGTGCCAAGCTTGTAGCATGATACCCAAGAAGACGAGGCTTATGTAAATGTGGTATTTCAGTTATTTCTTTTTAATTACTTTGCAAAAATTTCTAAACATCTGTTTTCAATTTTTTATTGTGGGGTGTCGTGTGTAGTAGATTGATGATATAGAAATGAATTTAATCAATTTTTAAGTAAGACTGAAGGGGGTCTGAATACTTTCTGAAGGCACTGTATATAACTCTAATACGTGGGAAGGCTTCCTGCAGTCTATCCTATTCGTACCTCTCAATTTTATAAACCTCAATCACGTCCTCTTTTAATACACTCTGCTCCAGGGAAATCAAACCGTGCCTCTCCATTCTCTTCTCACGACTGAAATGCTCCATCCCAGCCAACATCCTGTCGAATCTCCTCTCCACCATTATCACATCTTTCCTACAATATGATGATCAGAACTGCATGCGGTACTCCAAAAGAGGTCTGAGCAGTGTGTTACAAAGTTGGAACATAACTTTCCATCAGTGCCCTGACTAATGAAGGCCAATATCCCACATGCCACCTAACCACATTATCTGCCACCTTCAATATAACACTTATTTAAAATGTCTTGTACAGTAAGACTTGCACACCATGCTCTCTCATTTCCTTATAGCTTCTTCTGTTCCGTAGTACTGCCTGGGACCCCACCATTCACAGTATATGTTCCAGCTTAATTCGTACTGACAAAATGCATCACTTTTCATTTAGCAGGATTAAACTCCATCCAGCATTGTGTTGGCCCATTTTATTAACACTTCAATATTACCCTGTAGCCTCCACACTCAACACCATCAACTAGTCCAGCAATCTTCATGTCATCTGCAAACTTACTGATCGTATCTCCTACATCGACATCCAAATCATTCACATATTGCAAACAGCAAGAGTCCCAGTACTGATTCTTGCTAAAACACCATTCGTCATGGGCATTAGTCATTAGAAAAGTTCATAATGATGATTTCCATTTTCATGTATGTGGAAAAAAATAAATGCGCATTACTGGCCCCAAAAAGATTTTGTTGACTGTTGATCCTTTCCATTACTGTGTAGAGGAAGGAGGATGATTAAACCTGCAACTGCTCGTGTCTGTTTTTGCCTGTGGTCATAATAGGCAAATGTATGCACTACAGACCAAATAAAACTCAAATATTAAGTTCTGGAGCCTGTCATGACCTGGATGGATTACAAACAATCAAAGAATCATAAGCAGAAAAGCATAAGAACCCTGAAATTACAACAAAAAATCATGACAAAATATTAATCTAATTAAATTTCCAAGCAAGGTTTTAGATCAAAAAACAAAAGTTTGGAGAGGAAATGAGGAAAGATGGGAGAGGTTCTCAGCTTAATATCAGGGGAGACTGGAGGTCTTGCTTAGTGGGGAATTAAAGTGCAGCAGAGACAATTGAGGGTATCCTTAATCAAAGCCAAAAATATTCACATGTTTCTCGCAGTTTTTCATGAAAATGAGAGAAGGCTGGGAATGGAAGAGATGATTAAAAACACAGCTTGTTGTTGATAAAAGAAGTGGAAGATTAATTTTAATTTCTAAAATTGCTGGCATCTTAAAATTAACTCAATTTATCTCACTGTGTAGGAAAGAACTGCAGATGCTGGTTTAAATCGAAGGCAGACACAAAATGCTGGAGTAACTCAGCAGGACAGGAGTAACTTCTTCAGATCAGTCTGAAGATGGGTCTCGTACCGAAATGTCACCCATTCCTTCTCTCCAGAGATGCTGCCTGTCCCGCTGAGTTACTCCAGCATTTTGTGCCCAATTTATCTCATTGATTGCAGGATTTATTTTATGTCACTTCACAGTGTACAATTTATAGATTGGAAGGTAAGTTGGTCAGTTCAAATGTGCCACCTATATTTGTATCTCATTGTTTTAGTTTAGTTTAGAGATAATCTGCCAACACTCTGATTTCATTTCCTTCACTTTCAGCCAAACAGGCATGTTGTTGGTAATAACTGATAACAGCTATTCATTTATTTTTCCCCCAAAGGGTCTCTTTGACATGCATGGTATACTGAGGCCAGATTTTGAAAGTTATGATATATCTGCCACAACCCAATTGATTTTATTCCAGCAATTTGTAGTTCTACTCTCTGTATTTCCATGCAAAATTAATGATGCCAAGAGTCAAAAGTGTTTAACTGTCGTATGCACTGGGAATGGAACAATTAAAATTCTTATTTGTTGCAACTTTACATTAACACAAGGACACAACAAAGAATTTATTGTATTATGGTTTATTGTATATCAGTTATATGGCCTTTGAAATTCAAAATATGCTTATTAATTAATATTTGGGGAATGGTTCTCTACTTTGAAGTTGCCTTTAATTTGGATGTATATTTGTATTTTATGTGTTTGAGTCTGTGCGATCCTCCATTTATTAATGTAAATTGAAATGTGAGGATATACTCATAAAATCTTAATCTCTTGCCTGCACCGTGGATACTTTTTTAGTTGAGCCTCAAGGTACTGCAACAGAACATGAAAAATATGTATCAAAGTTTTCTTTGTGGGACTTTGTGAATTAAGAGAATGCTCCAGGCTCCTGAAAATCACAGGGACATCAGACATCAGTCTTGACATCTTCTGAAATTGGCCAAACCTGTAGAATTGCAAACCCTGCTAACTGGGTTAGGAGGCATATCCAGCACAGTATATCAGAAGGACATTAAAGAAGGTTGAGACTTGAAACGGTTAGAATTTACCACCTGAGAGATTGAGCAACCTGCATTTGTGTTATCCTACTCTATATACTAAAACTCTCGTTTGTTTATTTGTTTGTTCCTGAACTACAGCCAAAACGGTACCCCATTGCGCGACAATTTTAGGCCCACCTTACTCACCGTCGTCCCCTTGGTGCTAATGGAAGAAGTTTCATTGAAATCGGTGTTATATTTTTAAAGTTATTTACATTTTAAAGTTTAAATCTATCTCCTAGGAAGGTAGGGAGGGAGGAGGGAGGGAGGGGGGAGGCGAAGGGGGGTTGAGGGGGATGGAGGGGGGGAGGGGAAGGGGAGGAGAGGAGAGAAGGGAGGGGCGGAGGGGGGAAGGGAGGGGGGGAAGGGAGGGAGGAGGGAAGAAGGGTGGGGAGGAGGAGGGAGGGAGGAGGGGCGGAGGGAGGGAGGGGGAGTCAACAGTCAACAGTCAACAGAGCTTTATTTGTCATTCGGTACCAAGGTACCGAACGAAACTACATAGCAGTCACACAAAAAAAGAGAAAGAACACAAGACACATGACCCCAACACAAACATCCATCACAGTGACTCCAAACACCCCCTCACTGTGATGGAGGCAACAAAACTTCCACTCTCTTCCCCACGCCCACGGACAGACAGCTCGTCCCCGACCGACCCGCACAGTCCCCGCAAGGGGATGGCCCGCGGCCGAGCCGCACCAGGCGCTGAAACGTCTCGCGGCCGAGCCGGGCGATGGAAGGCCCCGCAGCCGAGCCGTGCGCAGCTAAGTCCCGCGGCCGAGCCGCGCCAGGCGATGGAAGGCCCTGAGGCCGAGCCGCACCAGGCGATGTTAAGTCCCGCGGCCGAGCCGCACCAGCGATGAAAAGTCCCGCGGCCGAGCCGCACCGGGCGATGTTAGGTCCCGCGGCCGAGCCGCACCGGGCACTGTTAAGTCCAGCGGCCGAGCCGCACCGGGCGATGTTAGGTCCCGCGGCCGAGCCGCACCGGGCGATGGAAGGCCCCGCGGCCAAGCCGCACCGGGCGATGTTAAGTCCGGCGGCCGAGCCGCGCCGGGCGATGTTAGGGCCCGCGGCCAAGCCCCACCGGAAGATGTTAGGTCCCGCGGCCGAGCCGCGCCGGGCGATGGAAGGCCCCACGGCTGAGCCACACCCCGCGCCGTGAGGAAGAGACCTAAAAGAGAAAGGTTTCCCCCATCCCCCCACCCACACCACCACCCCCCCACCCACACCACCACCCCCCACACATACACAACCAAAAAAAACAAAAACCATCCCAACACCGACACACAACAAAAAAAAAGGAGAAAAGACGAACAGACTGCTAGCGAGCCGCAGCCGTTAGGTGCCGCCACTTCCACTAGACCAAGTGGGGGAGGAGAGGGTGCTGCACCAATGCAGGAGAGGTTTGGGCCCAATGGGTCCACTTGGTCTAGCATCTAATTAAAATCCACGCCCATTTTATTGGTACAACCCTGCTGAATACCCTATACTATTCAGTCAAAAATCAGAGGATTTATTGTGCTAAAATGCTAAAATTATAATTTTATTTAAACTGCATACAGGCAAGAGTGACACATGTCTGCAAAATTGCGATATTTCCAATTAACCTTGGCAGGTCCATTGTTTTCGCCTGCTCTCGACAATGAACTTATCTCCTCGTATCTTGCCTCCTCTGCACCATTTCACTGCAGCGTCTGAAACCTTTGTAATTCACACACTCCTGTGGTGTGCCAAACTTCACCATTTCCCCAATCAGATCCTCTTGTTTTATGTTGATCTTGTACAAGACATTGATGAGGCTGTACATGAAGTATTGTGCTCGGTTTAGGTAAAACTGCTATAGGAAAGATGCCATTAAACTGGAAAAAGTGCAAAGATACTGTATATGAGGATGTTGCCAGGACTCGAGGGATGAAGTTATAAGGAAAGTAGGAAAATTGGAGGAACAGCACCTCATATTTCGCTTGGGCAGTTTGCACCCCAGCGGTATGAACATTGACTTCTCTAACTTCAGGTAGTCCCTGCTTCCCCTTTATACCCCCTCCCCCTTCCCAGTTCCCCCACTAGTCTTCCTGCCTCCGACTAGATCCTATCTTTGTCCCATCCCCTCCCCTGACATCAGTCTGAAGAAGGGTCTCGACCCGAAATGTCACCCATTCCTTCTCTCCCAAGATGCTGCCTGACTCGTTGAGTTACTCCAGCATTTTGTGTCTACCTGTTACGTTAAAAGGAGAGGTTGGGCAGGCTAGAACTTTATTCCTTTGTGTAGAAGCCTGAGGGGTGATTATACCAAGGCCTATAAAATCATTAAGGGTATAGATACAGTAAATGCAGTCCTTTTTCTTCAGGCTGATTGTCAAGAAATAGAGGGCATAGGTTTAAGGTGAGAGGGGAAAGATTTAGTAGAAATTTGAGGGGGATCTTTTTAACACCAGAAGTGGTAGATAAATATGCAATGAGCTACCTGTGGAAGGTTCAATAACAACAATGAAGAGATATATGTGCAGATACATGTACAGGAAAGGTTTAGAGGGTTATGGGTGAAATACAGGTAAATGAGATTATCATAGATAGGCATCATGAATAAGTTGGGTCGATGGGCCTTTTTCCTTTCTGTATGACTCTATATAATAACTCCTATCACTTTCTCCAGTCACAATTCATGCTCTGTTAAGATGTGCAGGTGCCAACCATGATGTTGGCTCACTGCTGATGTGTCCAGTCAATCAGTGTGCAGTTAAAGCTAGCTGGAGGGTGAAATCAAGGAATGGTAGCAGAGAATTCAAACCAGGTGTACTGCCAGCTTTGGAATCACACCACTCAGATGAAATACTCATTCAGTTCCTGTGCCTGATTTTTGATGCTATCAAATTCAGCCTGAATTCCTTCTGTATTATTTTAACTGTGAGTAAAAATGTGCAGTTTATGTATTTCATGCATTTATGTATTGAATTGTCTGCTTCAATGTTAGTTACGCTGTGTGATATACTGATGTTCATTAAGCATTTTCTCGTAATTGAATGAAACATTGGGATTTAGTTTAAGATCTGAAAGTGGTTTGATGCAGAAACAATCACACGGGATTAACAGTGTTGAACACATTTTAATAAAACTGAACAGCACCTAAAAAAGCATTATTATAACTGTTCACTGATTGTCAGCACCATGTTTCTGGATTTAGTCAAGCAGAAGCAATTGCCTTGCACAAAATCCCTTTTAATTTGTTACCTGCTATACTATTGCAGTGTGGCACAAGTCATCTGACTATATTTATGGATCATAAAAATCTGCAAGAATGTGCAGTCTGCACATTAGTGTGCAGTAATTCAGCAGACTCTTTCACCGAGAGACCTAACTATTAAATTCAATGCCATTTTTATCCAAGAATTGCTTCGTATCGGAAGCAATTGCTTTCCCAACAAATTAGAATCATCCTCAGTGGCAAAGATGTGGGTTATGCAGGAATACTGTAGAACGCAGCCTTTGCTTGCTTACTAGAACAGTTACGGGCCCGTTGGGCCCAAACCTCACCTGCATTGGTGTAGCACCCTCTCCTCCTCCCCTCCCCCTCTCTCTCCCTCCCCCTCCCCTTCCCCACCTCCACACTCCATCCTCCTCAACACCTTTAT
The DNA here is from genome assembly GCF_053455715.1 of Rhinoraja longicauda. NCBI lineage: Eukaryota > Metazoa > Chordata > Chondrichthyes > Rajiformes > Arhynchobatidae > Rhinoraja > Rhinoraja longicauda. Next base: position 52,686,830 of record NC_135957.1, read on the forward strand.
CCTCCCTCCTCCCCCTCTCCCCCCTCCCTCCACCCCCTCCCTCCCCAGGAGAAAGATTTAAACTTTAAAATGTGAATAACTTTAAAAATATAACACGATTTCAATGAAACTTCTTCCATTAGCACCGACGGTGAGTAAGGTGGGACTAAAATTCTCCCGCTATCGTGTTAGTTTTAGTTCAGGAACAAACAAACAAGAGTTTTAGTATATAGATGAAGCAATGGCACAGAAGTCACAAAAGACTGCAGAAGTCGGAATCAGGAGTGAGAAAACAAACCGCAGGAACTCAACAGGTTAGGCAACATCTGTAGAGGCAAATGGACAGTTGACATTTCGCATCCAGACCCTTTCTGTCCATAAGATGGATCTCAACCCAAAACGTCAACTCTTCATTTCCCCTCCACAGATGCAGCCTGATTGCTGAGTCCCTCCAGGACATTTTGCTCCGGTGTTCAGCATCTGCACCCATTTGTGTTTAGGTGCCATTGCTTCAGAAGCAACAAAAGGCTGCTTTCTGCTCCAGGATTTGGAGCCTAACCCTGAGTTTTTCCAGCAATGGCACTGAATATTGGGAACAGGAAATCATGTGCAATCGTTATGAGATGTACACATTTTGTACTAGGAATTAGATACAAATTCCTACTTTTTTTTTTCTTTCAAGTATTCACCTTATTGAAATAAGATTTCTGCTGGACTAAATGGAGGTTCAGTCTTGACCAGGATAAATATATTGCATTGGAGGTTTATAATAAGAATATGTTATATTCCTGAAGACTCTTTTCAGCCATTTATAATATTACATCCATGCATTATTTATTCTCAATTCATTTTTCCTTTTCTCCTGAATATATAGCTTTTTGTTGGGGGTTATGCTGCATTTTATGTTGCTCTTTTTGGAGATGAGGATACATATTTATTTGGGAGATTCTGAAAGTGTCAGGTAATTGAGATGAACATATAACCATATAACCATATAACAATTACAGCACGGAAACAGGCCCGTTCGGCCCTACCAGTCCATGCCGACCACTTTCTCTGACCTAGTCTCATCTACCTGCTCTCAGACCATAACCCTCCAATCCCCTCCCATCCATATACCTATCCAATTTACTCTTAAATAATAAAATCGAGCCTGCCTCCACCACTTCCACCAGAAGCTCATTCCACACAGCCACCACCCTCTGAGGAAAGAAGTTACCCCTCATGTTACCCCTCAACTTTTGTCCCTTAATTCTGAAGTTATGTCCCCTTGTTGGAATCTTCCCCACTCTCAAAGGGAAAAGCCTACCCACGTCAACTCTGTCCGTCCCTCTTAAAATTTAAAAAACCTCTATCAAGTCCCCCCTCAACCTTCTACGCTCCAAAGAATAAAGACCCAACCTGTTCAACCTCTCTCTGTAGCTTAAGTGCTGAAACCCAGGCAACATTCTAGTAAATCTCCTCTGTACCCTCTCCATTTTGTTGACATCCTTCCTACAGATTTAGAAAAAGTCCTCGAATCAGAGAAATACAGCATGGAAACAGGACCCTCACGGTGGCGCTGCGATGGAGCTGCTGCCTTACAGCGAATGCAGAGCCGGAGACCCGGGTTCAATCCTGACTACGGGTGCTGTCTGTATGGAGTTTGTACGTTTTCCCCGTGACCTGCATGGGTTTTCTCCGAGATCTTCGATTTCATCCCACGCTCCAAAGACATACAGGCTTGTCAGTTAATTGGCTTGGCAAATGTAAAAATTGTCCCTAGTGGGTGTAGGACAGTGTTAATGTGCAGGGGTCGCTGGTCGGCACAGACACGGTGGGCCGAAGGGCCTGTATCTGCGCTGTATCTCTAAATTAAACTAAAAGACAGCAGAAGGGTTCCAAAGCTAAATATCGCCTATCCATGTCCTCCAGAGAAGCTGCCTGACCTGCTAAGTTACTCAAGCATTTTGCTTCCAGGCAAGATTCCACCATCTGCAGTTCCTTGTGTTTAAATGGAAATGGGCTCTCTGGCCCAAACAGCAATCACCCATTCACAGTAATCCTAAATTCATCCATTTTATTATTCTTCCCATGATTCCACTACTCGCCTACACATTAGGTGCAATTTACAGTGACCATTTAGCCTACCAATCTGCACGTCTTTGAGATATGGAAAGAAACTGGAGTGCCTGGAGAAACCCCATGTGGTCACAAGGAGATGATGCAAACTTTGTGCAACAGTAACCAAGGGTGTTTTTTATTACCTGTGCCTCTGTGGCGCTCGCATATTTAGCCAAAAAGAGATTTGATAAGAGAGAAAATATTTTAGAAATCCTTGCAGCTATTTTGTGGCCAGAATTTCTCATCACACAACTTGCCTGATTTTCCTTAATCGTGGTCAGCAGGATAGACAGACTTGCTCTTGTGTCACCCATCACGAAACAATCTGCAGAATGTATCTGAATTAGGAACAGTTATTCTGGTAGAATTGAGCCTTCAGCAAGTGGACTGGGATGCAAAGATAAATGGAAGGATTCCCAGACTACAGACCCAGCATTCTAATTCTTCCTGGCCCACTAACCATGCTGAGAAAAGACCTTCCTTTCGTTGCTGGGTTTCCAAACGTATGTTAAACTCGTGCAGCAGGAATTAACTTTTAAAAAGGTTCGTGTTTCCATCTTAACTATGTTTCTTTCATATCGGCCCTTTTGCAATTTGTAAGAACTTTACAATTTTACAACTGCAGTGTGCACAGCTCTCAACAGATTCCAGAGATCTCTCAAATGTGAAGTGTGGGCATTATGACTTTTTGTGGAAAGGTATTTTTTATTAGAAGCATAAAGGCATTATATTCAATCTGACTGCAAACAAAAAAATGTTATAGGCACATCTCAATTTGCTATACTTAAATTTTATTAATGCTCTTTGGTTATTTAAAGGATTTCACTTGATTCTGTGTGGAAAATCATGATATCTGTGCTGAAGATGTGCTGCATTGAACTTTGTATCGTTGAACATTGCGTTGAACTGTGCAAAGTGTTACTTTGCACCTCTGTAAGTATGTCCTCCACATTCTAACATTCAAAAACATATTGGAGGAAGATGTAAATGATATGATTATGTTAGCTGTCTAAAAGTGCAAGATAGAATCATTTGTGTTAGTTTCATGGTTTTCACAGATTAAGTGTGGCAAACTATATAATGAAGTATCCACCTAACACATGAACATTTTTTTCTAATACCAGTTTTTGAATGCTTTAAATTCATTGACATTGTATCTTTCACAGAGTCATTTGGGCCACTGTGCAAACATTTGATTAAAAGAACTGCACCTTTGTATGGTCGGCCTCCAGTGCATTGACGCTAATCATCCCCTTTGGAGGCACCCACTAATGAAATCCCTGTTAGTAGCAGGCAGCCGCCATCAAAGAAATGCACTGATCTGCAGTAGTTTGGTACTTTGCCATTGACAATCTCATGGGAATGAAAGGAAGAGGCTTTCCAAATTCGCTGTTACCTTCCTCAGCCTATCCCAGTCGCTGCTGGCCTGTAGTATTTGACACCAATCCAAACAATTTCATTACACTTGCAAAATCGGAGCTATATTTTATGATGAGATATAGCATGTACAAGTTGTTCGGCACTAATGGGCAAAACTGACCAAAATGCGCACAGGATCGGGAGAGAGGAAGACCATTGAAGATAATAGTGGCACAATGCAGCAACTTTTTATGCTGTTTCCTTACAGTTCCAGTGATCCAATATGATCCTGACTTGTGTGCTGTCTGTGAAGTTTGCATGTTGTACCTGTGTGTTGCCTGTTCCAATTTCCTCTCATATCACAAAGGCAGGCTGGTTGGGTAAGTTAATTGACCACTGCAAATTGTCTTTGGTGTGTAGGTGAGGAGAAAATGGGTGCTTGATGGTTGGCATGGATTAGGTGGGCTGAAGGGTCTGACGCTGCCTCTTGTTATTCTTTGCTGGAAGTATGGGGATTGTATAGGAACATGCTGCAACAAAAATGCTGCTGAAACAGGGCTCAAACATGTAGAAAGGTGATTTCAGGAACCCAACCCAAGCATCAGGCACTGTTTCCAGTTCAATTTAATGGATTGTGAATGACAGGTGGCCCTCACAGATCTCCAGTGCGCACTTCTGTTCTGAGAGGCTTTGCACTGGGAACATTGAAGAATGAAATGTTTCCTCAGGGAAAGCTATAAAATGAAGATTTCTATTCATAACACTCTTTGACTGTGCCTCAGCTAGATGAGTAGTTTCTCTCTCTCCTCCCTGCCCCTGGCAACGCACATTTGACAGTTCATTCAGCAGTCTTGCTTCATTTTACTTTTTTTGTATCATTGACAGAGAGACACAGACAGCTTTGTGGAGATAATTGATTCCCTTCAGCATATTTCCAATAACTACTTGAAACACTTTGTCTATTCTGTGATGAATATTGTGAGCCAGAGCTTTGATAAACTAGGTTAGCCACTGCACAAGACTGTAAAAGCACCAACTTCCCAACCTCTAGATAAAAATGCAATGTCAAATATCTCTGAACAGACCCCAAGGTTAGAAAATTAACAGCAGCTATAATTCAGGTTTCTGGGGTCATTGCACTGTTTTCCCCAAAGAATATGACAGACTGTCCTTCAGGAAGATCTGACAGTTGGTAGCTTTCTGAAAAATGAATCATCTTCCAAAATTTCGCATTAATGCTTTGGCCATGGGTAATTAGACACGCAGCAAGGATATTTTGCATTTCAGTTAAAAGATACACTCTTTTCTAATCCTCTTATAACTACCTGAACTGAGGTCAAATTCTATAATTAAGAGAAAACAATGAATTTATCCTAATCAAAGTAGGGGTGGCACGGTGGTGCAGCTCTAGAGTTGCTGCCTCCAACACCAGTGACCCGGGTCCAATCCTGACTGTGGATCCTGTCTTTACGGAGTATGTACATTCTTCCTGTGACCGCGTGGGTTTTCCCCGGGTGCTCTGGTTTCCTCCCACACACCAAGGACGAACAGGTTTGTAGGTTAATTGGCTTTGGTACAAATTGTCTCTCGTATGTAGGATAGTGCTAATGTACGGGGATCGCTGGTCAGGGCAGAATCAGTGGGCTGAAGGTCTCTAAACTAAAGTAAAATAATATTGGGTGGCATGGTAGTACAGCGGTAGAGTTGCTACCTTACAGTGCCAGAAACTTTGATTGAGAATGCTGCAGAACAGAGATTTGGATGCACAGGTGCATGGTTCCCTAAAACAGGCAGGTCAGGTGGACAGTGAAGTGAAGTGGACATTTAGCATGCCTGCCTTCGTTAGGAAGGCACCTCATTTTTCAGCACTAAGTTCCTCCAGCAGCCTGTTGGAACTCCTCAGTTCTTTCTATGTATTTTCAGAGACGACTTAATATGAGGTTTCCTCACGAATTACATTCTTGCACAACTCTTGCTCTCTTTAATTGCTTACCAAAGCATTAAGGAGCACTTATTATTGAAAAAATAATTTTGAGCAAGGCAACTGGACACTGATGAAGAGTTTCTCATTTCCGCGGCTTTGGAGACAGAGGAAGCCATCCCCCAACAAAGATGCAACCGGTATCTGTTAGAATAATGCATCTGCTGTGAATTACCGTACCACAAAGATTTTGATATTTTTTGTCACTGACACTGCCAGTATTTTTGTGGCCTGATGTATATCTGAACAGGAAGTTATTGTTAAACAAGTTATGTTTAAGCAGGCTTGTGAAAGATGTGCATTCAATTCAGTGTGCCTTTCAGTCTACGGAAAGAATAATGAAACTTTACCCCATGCAAACATAATGGAACAGACTAATACACAGAGAAAAGTGAATTTGAAAAATGATCATTTTTTAAAAACTTGCAGTTGTGAAATCTGATTAGACAGATAGGTCTTGGAAGACCCTACACACTTTTGTCTTTTGGGGGAAATTAATTCACTGAGCTCCTGCCTGAAGATATGAAATTCATCATGGGAATCTTTTAATGGATTACTCAAATATGAAGAACAGACAATTCATATCAATGGCTTAATTTAAAATTCTCGCCCCTGGTACTGTACATGGTTGAACAAAGTCAAGGACCTGACTTTCTACTCTGTAGATTTTGTACAACCGCTTCCATAAATGAATAAAGTAACATTAGGTTAGCGTGTGTTTGACCTGGCTTAAAACCCACCCCACCATCCCCCTACCTCCACCCTCATCAAACTGTTGAACTCCCACATCAGTGAGGCCTTGTTGCATTGGTTATTGAATGAGGCAGATTGAGCCATGCCTGAAATTTTTTTTAAATATTTCAATGACACCCCTTTGACTTGAAAATAGCTTGATGTTTTTGGCTCTAAATCCTTGAACACCCTCCACATCAGTATTGTGGGAATATCTTCACCAGAAGAAATGGCAGCAGATCAAAAATGCAGCTCACGTGCATTGAGCGAAAATGAATACCTCCACTGAGAATGCTGCCCTCATCCCATTGCCTGTGGCATGCATGTCCACTTGTATATAAAAGTGAAATGGCAGAGGAGATAAGGTGAGGAATAAAAAGCTTACAGACCGATTTCTGGTAAATGGTGAAAATATAGATGAGTCCCTGATGGCTGGCACGGATGGGTGGGCTGAAGGGCCTATATCTGCACTGCATGGTTCAATGACTCCAGAACAGTGGACAGAATTGTGCACTAAATGGTCCATATCCCAATGTAGAAATATGGAAACATTAGGCCATTCAGCACTTCAAACCTGCTCCACCATTCAATTCAATCATGGATGATTTTCTATCTCAATACCATTTCTCACTCTCTCTCCATTTTTCCCTAATGGTTTCTGTGTCTAAAGGTTTTTCTAAGGGGATTCTCGAAAATAGATGACAACCATTGTACCATTGCCTGGATAAAAGTGCGTGGTATGGCATTAATTGTATCCGATCACTCTATTTAGTGGGCAAGCGTCTTGGGACCAGTGATCACACTTCTATTAGCTGCAAGATAGTCAAGGATAAAGGCAGGGCAGGGCAGGCCAACAAGTTAAAATTCTGAATTGGAGCAAGATCAACTTTGATGGTATTAGACAGTAACTTGCTAAAGTTGATTGGAATAGGTTGTTTATGGGAAAAGAGACATCCATAATAATAATAATAATAATAATAATAATATTCATTTATTGTCATTGCAACGAGTACAACGAAATTAAAAAATAGCCAATCCTGACGGTGCGTACAAACATATATGCAATAAATGCAAAACAAATAAATACATAAATACAATTAAATTAAGTACAAGATTTTTTAACGGTGTTGCCTAGTGCAAAGGTAGTGTTCAGTTCTCGTATGGCCCTGGGGTAAAAACTGTTCTTAAGTCTGTTTGTACGGGATTTGATCGACCTGAAACGTCGACCAGAGGGCAGATGAACAAACAGACGGTGGCCGGGGTGGGATGGATCTTTTATTATTTTGCCTGCTCTACTGAGGCAGCGTAGGCTGAACAGGTGCTCCAGGGAGGGCAGTGAGCAGCCGATGATCTTCTGGGCCGTCGTGATGACCCTCTGAAGGGCCTTCCTGTCCTTTTCTGAGCAGCTGGCATACCATGTGGTTATACAGTATGCCAGCACACTCTCGATGGAGCAGCGATAGAAGGACAACATGAGCTTCTCCTGCAGGTTGGTTTTCCTGAGGATCCTCAGGAAGTGGAGTCTCTGCTGTGCCTTCTTTACTGTGGTGATGGTGTTGGTAGACCAGGTAAGATCCTCTGCGATGTGCGTACCCAGGAACCTGAAAGCTGGTACCCTTTCCACACAGACCCCATTGATGTAGAGTGGGTCGTAATCTCCACTGGTTTTTCTAAAGTCAATTATAAGTTCCTTTGTTTTGGAGGAGTTCAGGACCAGATTGTTCACTGAACACCATGCTGGTAAACCATAAAGGTAGATGCTCTTAATCATGTGATGACGAGAGTTCAGGCTACGCATATTCCAGTTAGAAAGAAGGACAAAACAGGATAAAGGAAGGCTGGTTAATGACCTTTGCCTGCTTTTGTGCTCTATGATTCTGTGACCTCATGACCTGCCCGCTAGACCTCATTGGGACTTCCTCAATGAACTATCAGCTGGCTGTTAGTTCAATTCTTTCCCCACCCACCCCCACCCACCTAATCAGCAACTGATCTATTTAGTTCTGCTGGTATTTGGCCACAACTTTAACTGAATATATTCTCTCATTAATTTATATAAAGCAGTCATATCAAATGCATTGTCCAGTTTAAATTATTTTTAAATGATATCATGCAAACTTCTTTCATCTTCTAGTCCTATTTGCTACCCAAATGAATAAAACCTTCTTCCTACGGCAGAATAAAATCATCTTTACAACTCTCTAATATCCCAGCAGATACAATAAACTCAATTTGTGAGGCTTTAGCATTGTAAACTAATACACTTTGCACATCTTAGACAGCATAATGTGCCCACGGGCAAAATCATTCTTATTTTAAAGTCAATCCATGAGCTATTGATGTTTTGCAAAGGCTCAAGGATACATTTTTAATTTCTGGACTTTAAGCAATTCTTTAAGAATTAAAACAAGTTAAGCAATTTATACCAGAAATTAATAACCCTGGGAAAAGACGTTTGGCACTGAATTATATACCACATTCAGATCCCTCAAAGGGTGAATTAATGTTATTTGTTGGGTTTTGCTAGCAATTTTGTATAAATCCACATCCCCCCCAGCATTAATTTGCTTGGTTATCGTTTTATAACTATAGCTAGTTGCAACACACAGTGGCCTTACTGGACATTGGTATTGGTAATTCAGTACTGGCACAATTGACTAGTTAAGCATAGGCATGTGACCTTGCTGATGTTCACCCCTTAGGAATGGTTAGTACAAAGAATACCTGATCCTTCAGTAGTTTTCCTGTTCACTCTGTACACTGCGGACTTCATGCACAGCTCAGCCAACTGTTATCTGCAAAAGTTAATGTGCGGGGATCGCTGGGCGGCACGGACCCGGTGGGCCGAAGGGCCTGTTTCTGCGCTGTATCTCTAAATCTAAAAAAAATCTAAAAGTTCTCTGACGACTCTGCCATCGTCGGCCAAATCACAGATGACGATGACAGGGAGTACAGAGAATTGACCCAGGACTTTGTGGACTGGTGCCAGCGGAACGCTTCCAGATCAACGCGGGGAAAACCAGGGAGATCGTGGTGGACTTCCGCAGGCGCAGCCACACCCCCTCGACACCGGTGAACATCCAGGGAATGGACATTGAGAGAGTGGACTCTTATAAGTACCTGGGTGTTTACCTGAACAATAAACTGGACTGGACTGATAATAGTAATGCACTGTATAAGAAAGGCCAGAGCAGACTGTACCTGCTGAGGAGATTCAGGTCCTTTGGAGTGCAGAGGGAACTCCTGAGGACCTTCATCAGCCATTTTCTATGGAGTGGTCTGCTGGAGCAGCAGCATCTCAACTGCTGACAGGGACTGGATAAATTGATCAAGAAGGCCAGTTCTGTCCTGGGATGCCCCCTCGACTCAGTGCAGGCAGTGGGAGAGAGGAGGATGATGGCAAAGCTATCATCACTGCTGGGCGACTACTCCCACCCCATGTAGGACACTGTCACTGCACTGAACAGCTCCTTCAGTGACAGACTTCTTCACCCCAAGTGTGTGAAGGAGAGATATCGAAGGTCCTTCCTTCCTGCTGCTGTCAGACTGCACAATCAGCACTGTTCCCAGCAGACCAGTAAATGAAGATAATTACTGCTATTTTAATTTTTTAATGAATGCTTATTTATTTTTGCTATCCACTTTGCTGCTGTAACCCTGCAAATTTCCCCGTTGTGGGACGAATAAAGTACTAATAAAATATTATTATTATTATTATTATTATTTGAGGGCATACTCCTCCTCAGCTGTATAGTTCTTGAGCCTTAAGATCCCTCATTGATCAGAATATACTGATGGGATGGAGAGACTTCTGAACACTGACCACCACAACCAAACAAGATGTCCACATCCTAGGCTTTTGCCAGGATTTACCACATTGGTATTACTTTGTGTTGAAAGGAAACTATATTGGACACTGGTCTCCTGCAACAACATTACTTTTCCACGGACTTGCATTCTTAGATTGACATTAATAATTTGTCTTTTTCTTGTGTAGGAAGGAACTGCAGATGCTGGTTTAAACCAAAGATTGATACAAAATGCTGGAGTAACTCAGCGGAACATGCAGCATCTCTGGAGACAAGGAATGGGTAATGTTTCGGGTCGAGACTTGTAATCAGTGAATCCCTCTCTCATTCTATATATGGAATCATAGTGACATTGGATGGCTGTGCAGATTGTGGTTTGCATGAAGTTGTGATGGTGGTTATATTTGATAATTAATAAATTGAATGTTAGATAATGTACTGAAGGTTTGGGGTGTATGAGGTGCTCAGGTAGGAGTAGCAACATTGGTTGGAGGGCATGCTTGTCAAGCCCCTCCCTATCAGGCTGCTCATCCAGCATTGGTACTCATCTCTCACCTGTGCCTCCAAGCTACTGTTTCACATGATATTGGCCACACTCCAGGCAATGGCTTTGACAGGCCGGCTAAACTAAATTAAAGTAGTTGATGGTGGTCTCAATCTTTGGTGAGATATCGAGTTAGGGGCTTGCTTCACAGGCACAGTCAATCACTTCAAGTACCTTGGGAGGCGCACCTCTTTTGCTGGCTGCCTTGGCATGGAGATGGCAGCTTGATTCAGCAATGCCAGTCAGTCGCTTGGTCATCTGTACTCTTGTGTGCTAAACCAGAGAAACATCAACATGCCACAGAAGGCAGTGGAGGCCAATTCACTGGATGTTTTCCAGAGTGATAGATATATCTCTTAGGGCTATCGGAATCAAGGGATATGGGGGAAAAGCAGGAAAGGGGTACTGATTTAGGATGATCAGCCATGACCATATTGAATGGCAGTGCTGGCTCGAAGGGCCGAATGGCCTACTCCTGCACCTATTTTCTATGTTTCTGTTTCTATGTCAAACAAGATCAAAGTGTGCAAAGCAGGATGGCTGTGACATGATGTTTTACAGGAAACACATCAAACAGGTTGGCCGATTGAGATCACTGAGGTCACCTGTGGGCATCAAATGGCAGGACGGTGTGACAGACTTGGAGGTTCTGAATGGAGCCAGCCTGGTCAACATTGAGACCATGATCCTGAGGACTCAGTTACCTGGACAACCCACGTAATCCATAAGGCCAGATCCTTTACAGAGTTCATGTACAGAGGCACCAGTATGTCCAGGAAAGAGAAAGCGATATGAGGATTGTTTCAAACACAGCCTCAAACAGAGTGGCGTTCCTGGAAGAGAGCTGGACTTCTGGTCCCAGGATAGAACAGGCTGGTGTGCTTTTACCAAAAGGGCCTGTATCAACTTTGAAGATTGCCGACGAGACCAGGTTACGAGAGCCAGAGAATGCAGAAAGTCCTCCGCATCTGCATCTGCCAGAACATCTTTCATGTGCCCCCATTGCCACTAAGTGTGTGCCTCCAGGGATGGTCTTCAAACCAAACTCAGGTTGCACCACTGACATCATTGAACTCGATGGTCATCCAACAGCTACAATGACTGAAAGTCTTTAATTATCTTGTTGCTGTAGTTTCCATCTCTATGATGGTCATAATGCTATACTTGGTAAGAAAGTCAAGTCAACAAAATCATATAATTGGAAGCCTTGCCAATCAATGGCCTTTTCTTCCATGAGTTCCTGAGCCCAACCCTCGATGAGGTTTCAGTGCACAACAGTTATAATCTGTACACTGAGAAAGATAATTATACCATTCCAAGAGTATAGAGGTTGAGAGGTCATGTTGCAGTTGTATAAGATGTTGGTGAGGCCGCATTTAGAGTATTATGTTAAATTTTGGGCACCATGTTATTGGAAAGGTGTTGTCAAGCTGGAAAGGGTACAGAGAAGACTTACGAGGATATTGCCAGGACTTGAGGATCTGAGCTGTAGGCAGAGGTTGAGCTGGCAAGGACTCTATTTCTTGGAGGGCAGGAGAATGAGTGGTGATCTTAGAGGTGCACAAAATCATGAGAGGAATAGATTGGGTAGACTCACAGTCTTTTGCCCAGGGTAGGGGAATTGAGAACGAAGATATGGGTTTTAGGTGAGGGGGGAATATTTGTTAGGGACCTGAGGGGTAGCTTTTTCGCACAAAGAGTGGTGGGTGGATGGAACAAACTGCCAGAGGAGATAGTTGAGGCAGATACTATCGCACCATTTAAGAAATAATTAGTCAGGTATATGGAGAGGATAGCTTCAGAGGGATATGGGCAGCAGGCAACCAGCCACAGCCCAAGGGGCAATCTGTTTGTGCAGGAGACCAGGCTGACTGGTTAAGCAAAGGCATGAGATATGGGGGTGGATGTGGAATATTTGAGGGGCATTAGGGGCTATACTTGTTGAAGGGGTGAGTTAGCTGTGGAGGTTGAGGGAATAAATAGATTTATTGGGGATGATGGAGGATTGTATATCAGTGTGGGTGGTCTGGAGCTGCCTATGCTTGTGAGAGGTGGGGTGGGGTAATGGTTGTACAAAGTTTCAGGTGTGACAGTTGTCTATGAATTTGGTGGTGCAGTGCCTTGGGAGGTAAAGGAGACTAGTGCTGATCAGAGAGAAGATGGGAGAATTGGGCTGGGTAGACCACCAATAGACACTGCACGAATGGGGAAGTGGAATGAGATCGGCAGGCAGCGGTAGATTCACTGGAGGACTGGAAAGAGAATGGTTTAGGTGACATTTCGGGCCGAGACCTTTCTTCAGAAAATATCTGAAGGGTCTCAACCCAAAATGTCACCCATTCCTTCTCCCCAGAGATGCTGCCGATCCTGCTGAGTTACTCCAGTATTTTATGTCTATCTTTGGTGTAAACCAACATCTTCAGTTCCTTCCTACACGAGAGAATGGTTTAGGTGGAGAGAAGCTTGCTGGGGTGGATTGGGGAAACATTGGGTGGGCAAGTGGAGGTGGGAAGATGGGGAGAGAAGAGCTTGACTGGGTGGAAGGTGTTTGTATTTGAGGGGTGTGGGGGAAGACGAGGAGCACGTTGTGCGTGGTTACGGGTCTCTATCAGAAGTGCCGGGGGGGGGGGGGGGGGGAGGTGCACGGGGAAGACTGGTTGTGTCAGTAGTAGGGTTGCCCCGTTCTGGAGTACAAGGGCGGAGCTGAGACACCGAGGGCGGGAGTGGGCGAGAGCAGCGCCCGGCGCTGCACTGCATCGAACGTTGCCCGGGGAGAGTGGCGCGGCGCGGCGCGGCGCAGGGATGGCTCTGACCCTGGAGAACTTCATCGACGCCCTGGACCCCTCCACCCTCCCGAGAGTCCTGCAGATCCTGTCGGGAATTTACGCAGAAGGTGAAGGTTTATATTTTAGACGGTGTGTGTTGCCGGCTCGCTGACACCCCTGACCTAAAAAAACCCCCACCTCCCATGGGTGTTTCTAACTATGCTTATGCTTTGCTACCTGCAGTTAATTAATAATCCGCCGCGTTGGGCAGATTAGCGCGAGTGAATGTTTTCCACGCACAGCCGTTGAAAACCCTCAGTGAATTAAAAAAAAAAGTTAAACGTGAACTAAAACCCCGTTTAAAACTAAACCAACTTTCACCTGCTTTCGCCCAATATGTTATTTCCATTAATTTCCAGCAGTATTGCTTCTCTTGAAAATAAATATGCATTCGATGTGAATGAAATATTAGAAAAACCCAAAGCACAACATGTCTTGCCTCGTTGGCATTCGTATTGGGGTCACCCATTCTGCAACGTCTCAATGCAGTTTGGTGTGGGGTTTTTAATTTCGTTTCAATGTGATTTCATTTATCCGTGCTTCCCCTTGGCATGGGCTTTTTTTTTTTAAAGGGCTTTAACAGATGAATCAATTTAAGATAGACCTGTGAAAAGTTAAACAAAAATAAAGCAATCCGAGGAACCATTGGAGGAGAGGATTTACCGCGCGCACTGAGATGTCCCTAGAATGACTCTGTTATCTCTCCAGTTCCCTGGAAAATCGGTGGATCGTGTGCCTGGTCAAGTGGTCCCGCTGCTTCATTGCGCTTCGATGCCACGTCTCCATTGTTTACCTTGCTGTTAAATTTAGTGACATTGTAACTTAAAAACGACCCGTCGGGATGGGGTGGGGGTTGCTTTTTGCTTACCGGAGTTTGTCGCGTTAAATAAATAATGGGATCTTAAAGTATCACAAGAGGGGATTTTCCTTCCTATCAGTGTCATTATGTGGGAAAAAAATTACATGCCAATAATATGGCATACTTTTTAAACCTTTATTGACGCCCTGGCGCCTGTGCCTGCTATTGTTTATCTTATTGTTTGGTAAATTGCGATTGTTTAGCTTATTGTTTGGTAAATTCTCTTCACGTTTGTACTTTGTACTATTATTTTCATTGATTACTGGATGTTTGGAATATTCTTGACCAGATAGAATCCAGATCTTCTGGATTCTGAAGCAGTTAATAAGTGAACAATACTTATCCGTTCCACAGCGGAACCTCACTGAGCTGTCAACTGTAGGTCAGTTGTCAGCTTTCCCTGCTCAGTTTCAGAATGACCAAATCTGACATCTGTCGACTTTTTCACACGTTCACTGACATTATTTCAGAAAAAGAGTGGGAAAAGTTTTGCATTCTGGCCGAGATTTATTTCTCAATCAGCATAATTAAAAGACGGGCATAACCTGGCCATTATGGAGGACGGCTTTTACCTGCCACGTTTTGTCCTGCTCCTCTCTTCCAGATTTCTCCCCAACCCCCTCCACAATCAGTACGAAGATGGGCCCTACTCAAAACTTCCTATCTATTGTAAAAAATTGCCTACTGAATTACCTCCATTGCAAAATTCTTGATTGATTTTGAAATTTTGGGGCGCATGAAAGTGTTGAAACAGATTTATGTTTCTATCAATAACAATATTTGGAAACAAATACATACAAATAATATGGGGAATGGGAAATAAAAACAGTTAAAATAAAATAAATTCCCAAGATATCTTACTGTCTCAAAATAATGTTTTCTATTTGATTTAACTTTGAGTTTATCCTGAATTCAAAATATCACTCAAAAATTCAATGCCTTTTCCCAACACACACCATACTTATCATTTTATATGATTGAATACATTTATATATCTATCTGACTTATAGTTCACATGGAATTAAAATATTCAATTGGCCACTTTCTTCTGTCTCAAGCTGATATAAGTATTCTGTGTGTAATGTCATGTAAGCAGCAAAAGCTTTTCACTGCACCACAGTACTCGTAATAATAAACTAAACTGAACTGACAAGCTGAGTTTTTAGAAGTTTGGAAAGTAGCTACCACAATCAACAAATGTAAAATATCTACTTACACAATTGGAAATGAAACTGCCTGTAACTTTACAGTTAAAACATATTAGATAATGTTAAAATTATTTTTTTTACAGCCCAGTCTCAACTAGCTTCTTTGGAGACTTGGCTCTGATATCTTTTTACAATTTTCAAATATGAGCAATATTTGTGTAATTTGAAGTAACAATCACATGTGTAACAATTCAGTATTAAGTAGTGAAGCACCATATTATATTATCCTACAGAAGTACATACAAATTGCATTATGTTAAAAATTACAGGTCTTTGTATGGGGATTAATCTTTAACTAAGAATTGTTACTGCTTTGCTATATTCCTTCCATTGGTCTTATTGAATTGAGAAGTAACAGAGGATGTATATCTTTTCACAAGGAGGGAGGTTTATTCTAGGGAAGTTGAATAGCATAATACTTCTCTGTAAAATGCAATGTGACCCTTCAAAAATCTAGTTTGATTATATTACAGACTTTTCTTTGCTTAAAAAGATCGGGAATGTAATGGCAGAGTGGCACAGCTAGTGGAGCCATATAAGGGGTAGGCCATTTAGGACTGAGATGAGGAAACATTTTTTCACCCAGAGAGTTGTGAATCTGTGAAATTCTCTGCCACAGAAGGCAGTGGAGGCCATTTCACTGGATGTTTTCAAGAGAGAGTTAGATTTAGCTCTTAGGTCAAAAGGAATCAAGGGATATGGGGAAAAATCAGGAACAGGGTACTGATTTTAGATGATCAGCCATGATCATATTGAATGGTGGTGCTGGCTCGAAGGGCCGAATGGCCTACCCTGCACCTATTTTTCTATGTTTCTATGCCTCTCAGCGCCAGAGACCTGGATTCGATCCTGACCTCAGCTGCTGTCTGTGTGTTTGCACGTTCTCCCTATGGCCATGTGGGTTTCCTCTGAGTGCTCTGGTTTCCTCCCACATCACAAAGACATATGGGTTAATTGACCTCAGGAAATTGCCACTAGTGTGTAGGGAGTGGATGAGAAAGTGGGATAACACAGAACTAGTATGGACGGGTGATCAATGCTCTGCGTGGACGGAATGCCAAAGGCCCCTTTTCCACTCTCTATCTCTAAAAGTAAAAACTAAAAGTTAGCTGTAGAAATGTAACCCAAGTATCTCCCTTCGTGAAGCAATGCAGTCCAGTTTTTCTTGCCAGTTTCCTTTCCTCACCCATCATTTCACTTCTAAATGTATTAACTTCAGGTTAGCAAGTTCCATTGTTGATGCCCTAGTCTCTGTCCAAGTATAAGTTCTCAACGTATGTATCAGAAAGCTATGGTATCTAGAGAAATTATATTGATTGTCCTCTCTGTTTTGTTAATTCCAGCCTTCTTTTGGTTACTCAGGACAGTTTTTCTTTCCTAAATACAAAGTGCTGAGATTAATTGTAATCCCTTTTGAAATCGGCTAACTTATGACAAATTGAAAGTTTACTTTTCCCTGCAACCGCAGGAGATGCAACACCTGTCCCTAAACCTCCTCCCTCAACTCCGTCCAATGACCCCGACAGTCCCTTCAGGTGAAGCAGAATTTCACTTGCACCTCCTACAACCTCAGCTACTGTATCCGCTGTTCCAGGTGTGGACTCCTATATATCGGCGAGACCAAGCGCAGGCTCGGCGATCGTTTCGCTGAACAACTTCGTTCAACCCACCTAGACATATGTGTTCTCCCGGTTACCAAACACTTTAACTCCCCTTCCCATTCCAATACTGATCTTTCTGTCCTGGGCCTCCACTGTCTGATTGAGGCAAAATGCAAATTGGAGGAACAGCACCTCATATTTCGCTTGGGCAGCTTACACCCCAGCAGTACGAATATTGGCTTCTCTAACCACGTAACCATTGCTTTCCGTCTCTCTCCTTCCCTCCCCAATCCTAGTTCTCCAACTAGTTTTGCTGTTCTCCTGATTACATTTTACTGATTGTACACCTTGTCACCTTCCCCATAACTAACAATGATCCATTCAACATTTCCTTATCATCGTCTGCTTTGATCTGTGTTTTCCTTTACCCTACCCTTCCTTCCCCTTCCATATCTCTATGTCTCCCTCTCCCCTGACTCTCAGTCTGAAGAATGATCTCGACCCGAAACATCACCCATTCCTTCTCTCCAGAGATGCTGCCTAACTCGCTGAGTTACTCCAGCATTTTGTGTCTATTTTTGGTTTAAGCCAGCATCTGCAGTTTCTTCCTACCCATGATTTTCTTTTATTTTTCAAGCTACTCTGTTCAAACTAAAATATTTAATTAACATCCAGAGACAATTCTGCCAATAGTCTGGAATGGTCACTTTATGCAGGGACATATATTTTTTAATGTTATGTACCATTGTAAGTGCATGTTTTGCCTCTGGCGTCCTCAAACAAACTCCTAGCAACTCCTCGCTGCACCCCAACATTATTTCCCTTGATGGAAATGCACATGTTCTTGATAAGCTGAGCTGAGTGCTGGCTTTGTGCAATGAGTCCTTCCTGTAATCTATCTGCTGTTCGTGTTTTGCCTGTGAGTTTCAAGTAATATCCTCAGATTTGGTGTCTCGTTTGAGGAAACTATAAAGTTTTCTTGTTTTATTCTGCCAACAGCAAGGGAATTGCAATGTGTTAATGCGGGCAATTACTGATTTTAAATGGAAAATAATGACTGCAAAATAGGCATCATTTCAGAAATTGATGTGATTTAAATGATCCTATTTTTAGTTTACTTCAGCCTAGATATAGTATCTTCTTCACAAATCTGACTCAAGCTGACATTTTCAACTCCCATTTTGTCATCCCAGATCCTATGTCACTGTGTATCTTGCCACAACGTAGAAATTGGAGCTAAATTACCAATAAAAATGGAAAATAAGCAACGTTTTCTGTTCATCTAAGATGAAATGATGATCATTAGGGTCCAGTTCATGTGTAATCATTAGCGAGCTTTGGATGAGATGAAATGTGTGAGCGGCAAGTGAGGTTAGGTGTGTACTCCATTATATAAGTGCCAGAACCAGGTTTGGGTAGTTGAACCCGGGTTTGATCTTGACTACAAAGTGTAGTCTGTGCGGAGTTTGTACGTTTATCCTGTGACCGCGTGGGTTTTTTCCGGGTTCTCCAGTTTTCTCCCACATTTCAAAGACATGCAAGTTTCCACGATGCATCTCAAAACAAAATAAAAGGACTGCAGGAGAGCCTAATTGTACTTAGAATAGCATGGCCATATCTTGTGTTCTCATTAATATAGGGCTGAGAATTATCTGTGCTTGCAGAAGATGCTGTTTCGTCTACCCCAAGACCTCAGGAATCTTGGCACCCTGCTTCTCAGGCAGTCCTTAAATAGCATGTAGGAGAATAGCCAAATACTGCATTGCCAAGGAACAAACAGAGTTTGTAATTTCTGTGAGGTTTAAAAGGTGCATTGACCTACCATGCTATTGTAATCAGCACAGATCAGTGGAGACAATAGACAATAGACAATAGGTGCAGGAGTAGGCCATTCGGCCCTTCGAGCCAGCACCGCCATTCAATGTGATCATGGCTGATCATTCTCAATCAGTACCCTGTTCCTGCTTTCTCCCCATACCCCCTGACTCCGCTATCCTTAAGAGCTCTATCTAGCTCTCTCTTGAATGTATTCAGAGAATTGGCCTCCACTGCCCTCTGAGGCAGAGAATTCCACAGATTCACAACTCTCTGACTAAAAAAGTTTTTCCTCATCTCTGTTCTAAATGGCCCACCCCTTATTCTTAAACTGTGGCCCCTGGTTCTGGACTCCCCCAACATTGGGAACATGTTTCCTGCCTCTAACATGTCCAACCCCTTAATAATCTTATACGTTTCGATAAGATCCCCTCTCATCCTTCTAAATTCCAGTGTATACAAGACAGATCAGGAGAACGTTTAAAATTACTGAACGTTTATTTTGAAAAGGTGAATTTTCTATCAAAAATTATTATTTGTAGTTCTTAATTGTGCTGGGACTGAAGCAAAAATAGAAAATGCTGGAAAGAAATCAGCAGGTCATGAAGCATCTGTGGAGAGAAACAAAAGTAATGTTTCAGGTCTTTGACTTTGAGTCTGCAGTTTTGTCTGAGAGTGAGGAGTCTGCACTGTGGGAACATGCGGAGACCAAACACAGTGAAAAGAACACACACCATACTAAACAATCCACCCACTGACCAATTCAGCATCACTTGTCCCACCAAGAGTGGATCCTGCATGAAAACTTTCAGCCTCCTCCAAACTCAGAGAACTGGGGTAGAAGCAAGCGATCGTCAACTCTGAGGAATGCCTATGAAATGAAATATTAACTGTCAGAATGGTCTCTGTGTGCTTTTCTTCAATTTAGACCTCCAGTTACAGCATCACTGGTGGTTCCTAACCCAGATCTTTTTATGCAGAAGCAGGGCTTGTACATTCAACCAGCTACAGAAATGGGCAGAGAAATGTCAGATGGAGTTTAGTCCGATCAAGTGTGGGGTTGTGTGGCACTTTGGAGGTTGAATGTAAGGGGGAAAACTAAAATTAATGGCAACAACAATGGTAACAGCATTCATGTACAGAGGGATCTTGGGATCCAAGTCCATAACTCCCTGAAAGTGGAAACACAAGTAGATAGAGTGGTAAAGGCAGCATATTGTAGGTTTGCCTTCGTTGGTCGGGACATTGTGTATGAGTCAGGAAGTCACAGCACTGAGGCATGAATTACACTCAGTTGTGAGCGGCAGGCCGGGTTGTTTGTAATCCTAATGCCAGACTCCTAAAACATGCATTCTGTCCCAAGCTTCCTTATGGCAAGGGACTATCAAGTGGATAGAAGAATAAATTTGAGAATGTTCCTTCAAAAAAATGAGTACTGCCCAATAGTCTTTGGAAATCATTGACGCAGGAAAATGGGAGCAGGGGCAGTTGATGGTTGTCCATGAACTACAGGCCAGCTTTCAACACTATCATCCCTTTCATCTTGTCGTCAAACAAGAAATTGAGCCTCTGCTTCTCCTAGGCAACTGGATCCTCAACCTCTTCATCAGCAGATTTCAATCAATGCAGATTGGCAAAATGCCTCCTCCTCACTGACTATCAGCATAGGGGCACCTCAGGCTGCATCCTGAATCCCATGCTCCACTCTCTATCCCCCTAACTGTGGAGCCAGACACAACACCAGTGATATCTTTAAATTTGCCGTCGTTACTGTCGTCATTGGACGAATAACACAGATAACAACGAGTCAGAGTACAGGAAGGTGATCGATGTTATGTTGAGTGGAGCCAGAACAACAATCTTGCTCTCAATATTGGCAAGACCAAGGAGCTGATTGTTGACTTCAGGAAGAGAAAGCCAACGAACCATGTGCCTGTCGTCATTGGTGGAACAACAGTGAAGAAAGTCAGTAGCTTCATGTTTCTGGGTGTACATAACTCTGATTACTTGTCCTGGGCCCAGCACATTGATCCAATCAGAAAGAAAGTTCACCAATGCCTCTACTTCTTCAGACGTTTGAGGAGATTCGGCATGTAGTTAAATACTCAATTGAACTTATACAAGTGTATTGTGAAGAGCATACTGACTGGTTGCATCAAAACCAAGTTCAAGATCAAGAGAAGGCTGCAGAAGGTTGCCTCGTCCATCACAGGCACTGACTTCCCCTCCAACAAAGGGATCTACAGGAAACACTGCCTCAAGAAGGCAGCAGATGTCTTCAAAGATCCACACCATCTGACCACACACTCTCTTGCTACCACCATCAGGAAGAAGGTACAAGAGCGTGAGAATCATGACCATTAGATTCAAGAACAGCTCCACTCCATCAACCATCTGGTCTTGAAAGATCCTGCACAACCCTGACCACAACCCTACCTCGACTCAGAACTACTTGCAACTTTGCACTAGTGTGGTTGTTAACTGTACTTCAGTTTTTTGCACTGGAACTGGATATAGAATAACTGATTATTTCTGATGTGTTTGTTGTAGTTGTTGTTGAGTCTAATGCGTCTAAAGCTACAGCAAGTAGGAAGTTAATTGTTCTGGTTCATGACAAATAAACACTCCAACACTTGAAGTCATAAAGCTTTGAAGAAAAGCTGATGTGGCTTTGAACGATAGGAAAGCAAATAATAACTACAATTACACCAGTTAAAAGGCATTTGGCAGGTCGGACGAGTCTAGTTGGGGGATCTTGTTTGCCATGGGCAAGTTGGGCCAAAGAGTCTTTTTTTTGTGCTGGATGACTATATCATCAACAAGTGCATCCATAAAATTCTTGCTTTAAACCCATTTGTTATTTGGTTTAAAATGTACTTCAGGGTTATTTGATGCACCAGTCAAATCCAATTCACTCCAAGCACTTCTTGACCATTGTTCTTTCTAATAAGACCTAGAAATTGTTTTAGGTGCAATGCACTTAGCAAGAGTCAAGAGTGTTTTATTGTCATATGTACCGATATGGAACAATTAAATTCTTACTTGCAGCAGCGGCAGGTTTGTAAACACCGTACTCAATAAATATAATAAACAAACAAAAAGTTCAATAAATACAAAAAAAACAATGTAGTGCAAAAACAATACAAAGCCCAAAGTCCTGAGTGGAACCCAGGCAGTTCGTAGTTTGGTGTTTAGTTGGAGTTTGTAATGTTCAGTAGAATGATGGTTATTGGGAAGAAACTGTTCCTGAACCTGGAATTTACAATCTTCAGACTCCTATACCTGCTTCCCGATGGCTGGAGTGAAATGAGAGTGTGGCCAGGGTGGTGTGGGCCCTTGATGATGCTGGCTGTCTTTGTGAGACAGCGCCTCTTGTAGATTATTTTTGTTTCTAGGCAGAAAATATTTGAACAAAATTGGCAGTCTGCTAAAGAATTGGCACCTCACCTGAAATTTTGTTTCACCATCTTAACTTGGCAAATTAATTTGAAAATTATTTAGAGGATTAGAGAATTAAGTTGATGGAATTCTCTGTTGATGGAATTCGAGTTAATAATATTAAAGTAAAGCAACAGAAAATATATGCATTGTGATAACACTTCTTCATATAGAGAATAAAATTAGTTTTCTATTAGCAGCTATTCACTGCATCTCGGTGCACATGACAATAATAAACCAATACCAATTCCAAGAGACATTTATTGGAATGAACTTCAGGAACTTTTAAAATCTTGACACAGTGACATTAACAAAATAACTTCTAATAACCTTATTAACCCCGTGTACATGTCCATATCATCCTATTGTCAGAAAGAACTGCAGGTGCTGGTTTTCGGGGTAGCTGCAGAGTGGGTAAGCTGCACTGGTGGGTAAGGCAAAGCAGCGCCTTTACCACCTTAGACAGCTGAGGAAATTCAGAGTGTCTCTGAGGATCCTTCATTGCTTCTACTCTGGGGCTGTAGAGAGCATCCTGTCCGGCAACATTACAGTCTGGTTTGGAAACAGCTCTGCCCAGGACAGGATGGCCCAGCAGAGAGTAGTGCGTTCGGCAGAACGCACCATGGGAACTACACTCGTCCCCCTGCAGGACCTATACATCAGGAGGTGCAGATCCAGAGCAAGCAAGATCATGAGGGACCCCTGCCACCCCAGTAACGGACTGTTCCAGATGCTACGATCAGGCAAACGCCTCCGCTGTCACGCTGTGAAAACGGAGAGGATGAGACGGAGTTTCTTCCCACAGGCCATCAGGACTGTCAACTTTTATAACTCCAGAGACTACATTTTTGTCTACACTATAGTAACTTATTAACTTTATTTATATGCTGTAACTGTAATTCTTTTTTGTGCACAATCCACAGGCATTGCCACTTTCATTTCACTGCACATCGTGTATGTGTATGTGACAAATAAACTTGACTTGACTTGACTTGAGTGGAGTGCTGTACGTTCAGAGGGGGAGAGGTTAGAGTAGGTAAGGGGAGTGGAAAAGTTGAGACGGTTGATATGTCACGACGGCAGTTGGAAATAAAGAGGTCTAAAGAGGGTAGAGGGCCATCCGGGAGAGTCCAAGAGGAGGGGTTTTCAGGGTTGCTGCAGAGCTTTCAGGGTTGTTGTCCGTCTGAAGAAGGGTCTCGACCTGAAACGTCACCTATTCCTCTCCAGAGATGCTGCCTGTCCCACTGAGTTACTCCAGCATTTTGTGTCTATCTTCCATATCATCCTTGTTAGCTTCTGGACAGACGCTCTCTGATTTAAGTAGATACCACTTAACCAGCAGGAACTACCTTTAACAGAAACTCTGTGGATTTTTTTGTCACCTCTATAGTTCTGTGTGATCCAGAAATATCCAACTTGTGTTGAAACAGGAGTAATGGAATCTGACTGTGTAAATGTTCTATCTTTTCTTTAAACTGGTTCTGAGTAGTCAGCATTAGGGTCCATCTCCCATTGGTTATAATTATCAACAACAAATCCTACAAAGTTGTTCGTTTCTGATAGCAGCAAATACTGCTACTACTAGCAATTTCTGGGTTACTGCTTGCTTCTTTGGTTTCTCAATTTAGCGCATGAAATATGCAGACCAAGAAAAGCAGAGTTCCTCAATGCAAGTGTGGATATAAAATATTTTTTTACTGTTGCTTTGTAAATAAATCCACCCTGAAGGTGACCATTGAAAAGTATGACCTCTAACTAGCCTAAAACAGAGTTGGATTCAACCGGATAAAATATATCTATTATTTTATAATCTGTCTCAATGATACGTTCCAAAATTAATTTATCTGTGGAGTATATGTCCACATCTTGATTTAAACAGGTATATATAGCTCTTTCTTGATCACCATTAACAACATGTTATTGTCCAGTAACTAGGCATGTCTGGGACCCATTCTTCAGTGCAAATTCACTATGCATTTCCAGAGGGTCATTGCCTCACAAACAGCAAATCACATTTGCAGATACACTGTGGTATCTAAATATCATGCTAAAAGGCGCATCATATGACTTCTAGATCTCGAAAAGAACACAGTGTTTGGAGATCTCACCATGCTTCAACCAGTGGTCAGATCACCAAATACAGCTTGCGTAAAATGTTCATTGAGAAGGATATAAAGTTCTCCAAGAGAAAGTAATTCATTAATGATTCCTCATTGTGCCTTCCCCAATTTAAATTTTATCTTTTAATGAACTACACTGAATTAATGTAGCCTCATTCAAAAGTAACTTTGGAAAACTTTCCATTTGGTGGAGTAACTTCCCTACTTGCTGTTGAGATAAACTTATCATTAAATACAATATTTCCATAACACCTTTAAAATATTAAGTTACTAAGTTATTTCATTATTTAAATCCAATTAATGTCTTGACATATCCTGAAATATTGTGCCTTTGTCCACTTTCCCCATTTCTACAAACAAACACTATCATTGGACTGGCAGGTTTTGTTCAAGTTCAGTTTTATTTCCCCAATTAAAAATGTAATCATTATGTGCACAATGCCAGAATGTGCCTTTCTTTTTTGCCATCAGGATTTGATCATTCCCGAGAACAACAGTAAACTTCACTTTGTGTATTTTGTTCTGACAAATAACAGATCCAAATCCATCCCTTGATGGGCAAAGTCTTAAATTTAAATTGTCATTATGCAATGTCTAGTGATTGCAAAGAATTTATTAAATTTGTGAGTTTCTGCATCTTGTACAGCTCAAAGGTCATCATCACCTGTTCTTAAAAAAAAACCAGAATCCATTGTGACTCGCTTAAAAGCCCAAGGGTTTAATTGTCACTGTCTGAAGAATATCCATTTAAAATGAAACAACTTGATGAACTGTCAGTTGAAATGGGTAGCTTCTTTGCAGCCTTATCCGCACGCAACATTTTGTCCTGTGGATTGTACATGTGATCACAATAAATTCATTCCTTTAGGCTGCATTTGACTTTCACACTCAAAGTATAGAAACAAGGGACTGTCGGTGCTTGTTTATATCAATAAAAGACACAAAGTGCTGGTGTAACTCAGCGGGTCATGTAGCATCTCTGGAGAACGTGGATCGGTGACATTTTGGGTTGGGACCCTTCTTCAGAAAAAGTATATTCTTGAAATCCAAAATCAAATAGACAATTTGAAACTCTATTTTTTTCTACTTAAATTAATGAGAATATTTGTTACTCTCATTTAGGAAGTTAGTGTTTGGCTTCAAAGGCTACAATAATAATTTGTTTCAATCATACCTATGTGTTTTTTTCACCCTCCTCCACTCCCTCCCCCAAACTTCATCATTCTGGTAAACCTCCTCTCACCCTTTCCCAAGCCTCCGCATCCTTCCTGTAATGGGGCGACCAGAACTGCATGCAACACTCCAAATCTGATCTAACCCAAGTCCTATAGAGTTACAACAAGATTTCCTGACTCATACTCAATGCCCCAACTAAAGAAGGCAAGCCTACAATATGCTGTCTTTACCACTCTATCTACTTGTGTTGCCAACATGGATTAAATGTATAAACCCTGCTACTGTACAAAATAAATTTGGGTTAGAGACCACCAGTGATGCTGTAACCAGGTCCAAATTGAAGAAAAGCACACAGAGACCATCCTGACAGATAATTTTTCATTTCGTAGGCATTCCTCAGAGTTGAGGATGGCTTGCTTCTACCCCAGTTCTCTGAGTTCTGAGGTGGCTGAAAGTTTGCAGGATCCACTCCTGGTGGGGCAGGTGATGCTGAATTGGTGGGTGGATTGCTTGGTGTAGTGTGTGCTCTTTTCACTGTGTTCGGTCTCCACATGCTCCCACAGTGCAGACTCCTCTTTCTCTGACATCTCTGTTTTTGGCATAACTTGCAGACTCAAGGTCAGCTGTGAGGATGGGAGAAGTACAGTGGTGAGTTTGTGAAAGGGAAATAAATTGGGTGAGGGCAAAAGGAGGACAGACATCGTGAGAGAGAGTATAGGGTGCGTAGAGGAAAGAGGGAGAAGCACGGGAGAGGCACAGGGTGATTGTAGGGAGAGGGAGATGAGAGAAGGTGGGAAAGATAGAGAGAATGGAGAGTGTGAATGAAAGGGGAGAAGCAGTGGGTTGGGAAAGGAGGGTGGAGTATGGAGATGAGAGAGTGAAGAAGAGTGGAGAGCTGGAGAGGATAAGGAGTTCATAAGTTGTTGGAGCAGAATTAGGCCATTCAGCCCATCAAGAAACCTAGGCCATTCAATCATGGCTGATCTATCTTCCCTCAACCCCATTCTCCTGCCTTCTCTCCATAGCCCTTGATACCCTACCTAATCAAGAACCTATCAATCTCCACCTTAAAAATATCCATTAACTTGGCATCCACAGCCTTCAGTGGCAATGAATTCCAGAAAATCACCACCCTCTGACTAAAGGACTCCAGGAGGGTGGAGAATTAAAGAAATGATGGTGGCTGGAGAGCAATGGGGCAAAGAAGAGTACAAAGGTAGAGAGCGGGGAAGGGGGAAGAATTAAACATGGGCCAGGGTGGAAATTCAGAGGGTGGGTGAAAAAGATCTGATAGAGAATGGGGAAAGAGAGGGGTGGATGGGAAAGGGAGATTAAGAGATGGAGAGGGGAGGGGAGTGGAAATGATGGATTTGGAAATGGGAAAATGTGGGAGGATCTGGCTGAGAGGAACTGGGGAAAGGAATGAGTTGAAGAGGAAGGGGGAGGCTACTGAGGAAAGTGGTTGAGGGAGGTGAGACTGGAGGAGGAAAGGTTGTACCATGATGGATCTGCTGAGGAGTAGGCCAGTGGGCAATAATATATTTTGTGACCTGTGTGCATGTTTGTGTAGAAAAGGTGTGCATGTGGGTAGACTGTAAATGGGACTCTGCTCATCGTGTCTATGTTGCAGTGATTGGTTCTCCACCCATCCGGGTCTGTCTTATCGGTGGACCAAGCCTTCAAAGTTATTTAATAACTTATTTAACAATTGCATGTTTAATATTCAGTATTTATTTCCCTTGCATCCTGCAAGAAGGCTGTTGAAATGTTAAATACTCCCACTGCACATAAAGCATAATCAAATAGTGGCAATTGGCCAAATTGCCAGAAATTAAAACTATGGCGTACCGTTGTTCAGGTTGGATTAGCCTTGTGTGGGTTGGTTCAAGAAACAGATAGTTATAGGAAAGCAGCTGTTCCCGGGCCTGGTGATGTGGGACCGCGCTTTACTACCTCCCGCCCGATAGTAGCAGTAAGAGGGCATGGCCCAGATTGTAGAGATCCTTGACGATTGATGCCACCTTCTGCATGAAAACTGCACTGCTGCTTTAAAAGGTGTTTCTCTAGCTTCACACTTGCACAAAGCCAATATGAAAGGAAGAAGTCCAGACCTAATTCTCTTGAATTTGTTTACTTCATTATACTATACAGTATGTATGAGAGTGTCCATGCCAAACAGGACCTCAAGTTGAACTTGATGGCAGATTTTGCCCAATGAATCTAACGTCAAAGGTATTCTGGAGGAGGCAGAGATCTGGACCTATAGATACGCTATTATAGGTGCCACCAGACCACTTAGAAATATCACTCAGGCATCCAGCAAGAATCAGTGATATAAAACAGTGATCTTAGTCAGATGGGCAAAATAAGACAATGATCATATTTGCTTTTCTTCAGTAACAAGCTCAGGTTTCTGAGTACCCTCTTTATAGAATAATCCTTCATGGTGTGTGTCTTAGTTATGAGGAGCCTTTAACTTAATGTCTTGCTCAATGAATGTCCAGCAATGTTTCCAGTAGTTACTTATCCAATTCTATCAATTCCTCCATACACTCTAAAAGATTGCTATCCCTATTCCTTCACGTTGGCTCTTCCATGTATATCCTTTGAATCCATCCTCCTGAAGAACAACCATGGCCACAAGTAGGCTACCATTAGAATAGAGATCCTTATTCCTATCCTTATTTACTTCAAGAGAAGATCACAGAATTCATGTGGGGATGCAGTACTCAGCTCCTTAAGGGAAATCAGTAATTCACTAGCAACTAGTTAGTGACTGAATCTTTATGTGATCACATTAGCATCCTTGTGAGCCATACAGAGCCATTTCTTTCCACTGCTTTACTGCCCATAATCCCAGGAGGTACTGCTCACCCATTCTTATCTAGAAGGGGAGAGAGGAGGAAGACAATCATAATGATAAATATGAGGTAGACACAAAACCAAAAATCTGTCAGGACAGATTATCCATATTTATCACTATGATTGTCTTTCTCCTCTCTCCCCTTCTATGGGTGAGCAGTATCTCATGGGATTATGGACAGTAAAGCAGTGGAAAGAAATGGCTCCCAATGGGAATCTCACTATAATATTATTCAAGTGATTATTCGCATGCTCACATTAGAGGCAAAGTAAACCAAGATGCTGCTTTTGTAGCATTGCATTTTGAGGGTGTGTCCCCTTGAGACCAGGAATAATGAACATGAAATGAAATGAGAATCCTGGAAATGCATTGTACATCAGGTACTAAAGGAAGAACTGGAGTTAATGCTGGAGATTAATAAATTTGCAGCAGAATTAGTCAGTGCTAATGCAAACCAAAAAAGCAAGTTACCTGAAATTATTTGATCTTTTATTGAGTTTGTCCGATGTACATTTCACAACTTTACATTTCCATTTATTTGCTTTCCCTCTTTCAAAACTTAGTAATTCTGTCCTCATCCTATCACAAATATTCCCATCTGTCCCTCACCCATCCTCTCTGCAACTTCTGTCCCAGTTCTGGTATTGGATCTTTGACCTGAAATATTAATTATATTTTTCTTTCAGCAGAGGTTTCCAGCATTTTCAGGTTTTATTTCACATTTCCAGTAGCTGTAGGTTTTGATATTCAACTCTTTTTTTGAAGCCTGTGCAACAGCTTCGGTGTTAGATTGACATTTCAGGTCATGTACTCGGGTCTCTGCATTGAGACTTGAAGCCGCAAAGTTTTGATTCTGAAGTATAGCTGTTTATACTGAGATAAGGCCAACATCTAAACTTCTTGAGATTAAGAACTGAAAGTGAGGACCTGTGCAAATAGATCCATGTATTAATAGATGTTAATGCATCATACTGGAGTAATACATCGTCAATAGGAAAAAGTTGTTATCAGTATCTCCAGAATAGCCTCCTAAAGCAATGGATGAAATATTTTCTTGCAAGCTTTTTCAGAATCACTCAAAATGACACCTGTGCATGTACCATATTTCCTGTGTATGGATCGCGGTTCAGCAGTTAGAATAAATAGGTTTCCAATGTGTCCTTTTCTGAATTTGTTCTGTCCTTTGCCTTTTATATTCTTGCTCCAATTGTGTCCTCAATTTCTTTCATTTTTATCCATGTGTAGCAAATGTTTTGAATAAGTTAAAGACAATTACCAATCTTCCTTGTGCCATTGATGAAGGCCATTTGGCTCATCAAAACTATGCTTGTCCTCAAAATACATGACAATCTCAACCTCCTATATTTCTCTGAAGCATATTTTCTCCAAATGCCTATTTACTCCACCCCAAATCTCCTACTGCCCACCTACATGAGCGGAAATTTACAGAAGCTAAAGAATTTACCAACCATGAAGTATGTTACTATAATCTATCCAGCAACACCATCTGAAATGGGACAGGCTTAAAGATCTCTACAACTGTAACACTCAATGCAATCAATGATCTGTTTTGGAGATAGATACAAAATGCTGGGGTAACTCAGCAGTCAGGCAGCATCTCTGGAGAAAATGGATGTGATGTTTTGGGTTGGTACCCTTCTTCAGACTGATTGTAGTAGGAAGAGTGGGTAAAAAACTGGAAGCAAAGAAAAAAGGAAAAATCAGGGCTGGCAACAGATGTCCTCAGGCAAGGAGGTTCCCTGATTGGCTGATTTTTGGATAGAGAGGTGTGAGCCCAAGAAGGATACATCGTTGTGAACTGTGGGGCTGGTCAACGGACTTTTAGTGGAGGAAGCAGAGGAAGGAGGGAGGTGTTTGAAGAAGTTACCTAAAATTGGATAAATGAATGTTCAAACCATTGGGTTGTAAACTACCCTAGTGAAATATGAGGTGCTGTTCCTCCAATTTGCATGTGGCCTCACTCTGGCAATGGAAGAGGCCCAGGACGGAAAGGTCAGTATGGGAATGTGGTTAGCAACCAGAAGATCCTGTCGGCCCTGGCGGACCAAGCATAAGTGTTCAGTGAAACAGTCGCCGAGTCTACGCTTGATCTCGCCTATATATAGGAGCCCACAATGAGGACACCGATGCAGGAGATGAGGTTAGAGGAGCTGCACATGAACTCACCTAGAAGGACTGATGGCGCCTTGGAATGGAGTCTAGTTCCTCTTTATTACATTATAAACTTCAGAGATTGTGCACCTTTAGTTTCAACCATTTGATAGTTTCATCAGTGAAATTGAAGCTGATTTTGTAACTAGTATGCTCTCTCCAGAAATTCCATGAACATGCTGACTGAGCAAAATAAATATCAATTGCAATCTCTTTTCAACCAAAAAAACAATGTAAGGAACACTGTTCCAGAGGCTCTGTCAGTGGCTGTTCCCTAATGAGCCGATGGTACCCTGTTATGCAAGGTCAGCTCACCAACACTATTTAAGAACTCTCTTGGCGCAGAACAGGTGTCATACACAGTTAAAGTTTGAGGATTTGCACAGTATATATGTTTGCTGTGGGGCATTCATTACCGTCACATTAGAATTGGACTCAAGTGCTGAGTTCCTTCGTTCCCTTGTTAGGTTTGACTTGGGAAAAGTAGAAACCCATTTGAAGCACCACAGTGCAGAAGGGGAGGCCATGGATTTTTCTAATTGATTCCCTTTAAAGTTTACACCCACCAGTTTTATCCACCAAAAGAAAGTGAAAAATGAAATACAAAAACATATATTTACAAAGTAATTGAATGTCCCGAGGAGTTTTTCAGGAACATAATTAAAGTGCGGACAGAGATGAAAATGGTCTGTGATGCCAAGTCACATCTTGTCCTGAATATTTTTCCATTGGTTGACTTTAGAGTTAGACAATAGACAATAGACAATAGGTGCAGGAGTAGGCCATTCAGCCCTTCGAGCCAGCACCGCCATTCAATGCGATCATGGCTGATCACTCTCAATCATTACCCCGTTCCTGCCTTCTCCCCATACCCCCTCACTCCGCTATCCTTAAGAGCTCTATCCAGCTCTCTCTTGAAAGCATCCAACGAACTGGCCTCCACTGCCTTCTGAGGCAGAGAATTCCACACCTTCACCACTCTCTGACTGAAAAAGTTCTTCCTCATCTCCGTTCTAAATGGCCTACCCCTTATTCTTAAACTGTGTCCCCTTGTTCTGGACTCCCCCATCATTGGGAACATGTTTCCTGCCTCTAATGTGTCCAATCCCCTAATTATCTTATATGTTTCAATAAGATCCCCCCTCATCCTTCTAAATTCCAGTGTATACAAGCCTAATTGCTCCAGCCTTTCAACATACGACAGTCCCGCCATTCCGGGAATTAACATAGTGAACCTACGCTGCACGCCCTCAATAGCAAGAATATCCTTCCTCAAATTTGGAGACCAAAACTGCACACAGTACTCCAGGTGCGGTCTCACCAGGGCCCGGTACAACTGTAGAAGGACCTCTTTGCTCCTATACTCAACTCCTCTTGTTATGAAGGCCAACATTCCATTGGATTTCTTCACTGCCTGCTGTACCTGCATGCTTCCTTTCAGTGACTGATGCACTAGGACACCCAGATCTCGTTGAACATCCCCTCTTCCTAACTTGACACCATTCAGATAATAATCTGCCTTTCTATTCTTACTTCCAAAGTGAATAACCTCACACTTATCTACATTAAACTGCATCTGCCATGTATCCGCCCACTCACACAACCTGTCCAAGTCACCCTGCAGCCTTATTGCACCCTGCAGCCTTCCTCACAATTCACACTGATAAATTAACCAAAAATTCTATGAAATAAAACTAAATATGGTAGAATTGTGGATACTAATATTGGGATTTGGATTTTCATGGTGTATTGTGAAAAGGGACACAAGGAACAGCAGATGCTAGACCTATGGCAGAAGGGTCACAAGCCAAAACATTGCCTGTACATTTCCTCCACAATTGCTGCCTAACCTGCTAAGTTCCTCCATACTTTGCCTGTGGTTAAATTGAGATGTACTTGACGGAGGAATTATATATCGAAACGGTTAAAAGAATAAACACAAAAATGAAAAGGCATAAACAGAATATAAATTAATTCCTTTATTTTTGGATGGCAGTAGTCTACATCATTAGATCAAAGGAGCACGAGATCAAACAGCATTATTAACTGAGATAAGCGATGCAATTGAAAATCTTTGAAACGATAGATGGGCTGTAGTAGTAAAAAGAAAAAAGCTAATGAATAAATTAGATAAGAAATCCTTTGGAAAAAGGCACTTATCAATAAAAATATAAGAATGAGAAAATGTCATTCAGCTTATCCTACTTGTTTCAACATCAAATCCCTTTGTCAAGAATCAATTTAGCCACATATTATAATCATGTTATTCTACAACTGTGCGCAGTTGATTCAAATTAATCATTAAGTGTTTCATAAATATTTAAAGCTGTGTTTTTATATACATTCCAGGAAATGGGTATTGCTGATAAAGCCAGCATTTTTTAACTTTCCTAAGTTACAAACACTTCAGCAGGCCATTCAAATTGCCTTTATGCTGTTTTTGTGACAGACTGCACAATTTGGTTCCAAACTCCAACCTTGTCTGGATCCACATCTAAGTTTTGTCACATTAAAGAAGCAAAAATGAATACATTGCAACGTGTAGAAAACAGTAAGAAATGAAAAGATCAATCAAAATCCATGTAGCCACCAATTTCATCTTTCTTATGTCAGTGATTTCATTAACTATTTTTCTTGGTGACCTCAGCTCCTCTGAAAAATCTGGAGACTCCATTAAAATTCTTTCTAGAACTAATATTCTGTAGGTGAAGAGGGAATACCTGTGACTAATTATAAAATTCATGAAAGATCCAAGGTTGTGCAAGATGGACATTTCTAATTATTTTAAAGTCTGAAAACCTTTGTTGATGTTGGCACACAGACGTTCCCACAGACATTTGTATGCCTACATTAACACACACACAATCATTTAAATGCACATATTCACTCATATATACACAGACATGCACACTAATCCCTAGTGCAGTATAACCAGGCACAAAATATGCCAAAACCATTGATTTTCTCTCTTCACTATGGGTAAGAAATTGGCTTTGGTGAACGATTCTTACCCCATAATGGCATGGTTATGATCATATGGTAAATCCTACCACTCTGAAGTTCCAATAGACTAATTTAGAAAATTATATTACAAATCTGTATTTCTTATTTCAGAATGTACATGACATTATTAATATTACATTTGAGAACTATCGATGGATTGATTAGGCAATAGAACTTGATTACATGGTAAATAGTATGAATTAGGAATTCTGGATAGCATGGTGGCGATCAAAATGTTGCAATTATTTATCAATAAATGGCGACACAGGTCCATCATCGATTTTCCGGCACCCTTGGTTCCAGAGCCTTGCTGGGTTATCCACTTTGCCGGACCAACAGAGGTCACGACCTCCAAGAGGAGTTGAAGGGTACAGGAACATTCTGCCTAGGCCGCCGGGAAGCCAAGATAAGAGCCCACAAAGAAGGCCTCAGAAGTTGCTGGCAAGGAACGGGTCTGCCGGCTCCGGCTGAGCCAGTGTTCCAGAGGCCCGGTCGCAGGGGGAAATTGCGACCCACCGATGCCGCAGAAGTCGGCTATGGAAACTGATCTGCCATCTCCGGCCGGGCCAGTGTTCCAGTGCCCCATCAGCATTGGGCCATCAAATTCGATCGGCCATCGCGGAAGTGCCGATGATGCCAAGATTGGACACTTCACCTGGCCTAGGCGGCACATTTTTAGGGGGACTTCCAGGGGGGATTTCAAGTGCGCTCTCGTAATTTAGTCTGGATTAAAGGAGGTGCTGGAAAATCAGTGTTGGACCTGAAATAATTACCAGAGTTTAGACACATGCCAGGTGGTGTAATGGAATAGGTTAATCGGTCTTTTACGATTATCATACGAATCAAAATAAAAATTCTAAAAAGACAATGAAATAAATAAAAACATTAAACGATGACTCAAGAAACATTAAATCTGCTGGAAAACCAAAAATGTAGCAAAAATGCACGGGCTTCCATAAATGCACTTGTTTTTTTATGTTACATGGGTGAATGTGCAACCATTTATAGTTTTAAATAAATAGCAAATTATGTTGTAGATTGTATCAATTAATTATAAAATTTAAATGCATTTCATGCATGCATTTCAGCGTAAAGTTATCTTGCTTAGAGTCATAGAGTGATACAGTGTGAAAACAGGCCCTTCGGCCCAACTTGCCGACACCGGCCAACAATGTCCCAGCTACACTAGTCCTACTTGCTTACGCTTGGTCCATATCCCTCCAAACCTGTCCTATCCATGTACCTGTCTAACTAATTCTTAAACAATGAGATACTCAGCCTCAACTACCTCCTCGGGCAGCTTGTTCCATACACCCACCACCCTTTGTGTGAAAAAGTTACCTCTCAGATTCCTATTAAAAATCTTTTCCCCTTCACCTTGAACCTATGTCCTCTGGTCCTCGATTCCCCTACTCTGGGCAAGGGATTCTGTGCATCTACCCGAACTATTCCTCTCATGATTTCGTAAATCAGTTTCAGTCCTTCTCCCTGGCAACTGTTAAAAAGGGTACCAAATCTCTGGCCTTTATTCTTTATGTGCTTCAGACCACATATTTATGCAATAACTTATCTTCTTACTTCTTAAGCCCGTTGCTCCTCTTGGGAGCATAGGCCATTGACAAATATGCAATGACTACCAATTTCCACCTATATAACAAGGGCTGACTCCGCCATGTCTCAGGTTCTCTGCTGTCGACATCCACCCTCCAATAGCTTCCATCTCATTCAACAGGGGATGATAAGACTGACCACAGGAATCAGACAGTCTACCAATGGCCCATACTCACTGCGCTGGCAACCAGGATGTGGGTCTGAGCACCCTATTGGTGCTGATGGCTGAACCACTCACCCCGCCTGACTAAAATGGCCCTCTGCAGCCTCTGCATCAATGATAATTTGTTCCACATGTCTTGGAGCACCTGGGAAGAACAGGCTTTATACCAGGTTTCCCGCAAAGTAATGTGCAACCCAACCAAGTATGTGTCCTTTTTAAAGTGCAGGAAATATTCCTGAATGTTTGGACTCCAGGACCAAGAACATTAGAACATAAGAATAAGGGATAGGTCATTTAGGACTGAGATCAGGAAAAACTTTTTCCCCCAGAGAGTTGTGAATCTGGAATTCTGTGCCACAGAAGGCAGTGGAGGTCAATTCACTGGATGTATTCAAGAGAGAGTTCCATTTAGCTCTCAGGGCTAAAGGAATCAAGGGATATGGAGAAAAAGCAGGAACGGGGTACTGATTTTGGATGATCAGCCATGATCATATTGAATGGCGGTGCTGGCTCGAAGGGACAAATTACCCACTCCTGCACCTATTTTCTATGTTTCTATTATAATGAATCAGTGCTCTGTGGGGTAATGCTAAACAGATACAGTCAAATCTTGCCACTTCTGTGGTGTGCAAAGAAATGTGAATATAAGAAAAAATTGTGTTGATTTATATACTTTTCTCGACACAAATTCTGTGAGTGCAAACTTTATTTGTCAAATTTTGGATTCAATTTGTGAATTCTGTAAACGTGAATTTCTGTAACCCAAGTGTCTGAAACATGGGGGATTTGGCCTGTTCTAGTGTACTCATTTTATCCTCCATTAACTTGAGCTCATACAAAACTCCACTTTCTTTCACCTGATTTACAAAAAGTTCTGTTTACCCATCATCTCTGATCTTTTTTACCTTAATAGTGCTTTTGACTTATTATCGCAACAACTTTTAATTTCTACTTTATTATTATCTACCTGTGATTCAATAGCAAAAAACTGAAACGTTAATCATTTATACAAATTCCATTCCTTGATTTCATGTTAGTTAAAATATCTATTGTATTTCTTAAGCTATTCACATTAAATATGTAAGCAAAAATAATAATTCCAGATATAGTTTGAAACTATTTGAAAATGTTTTCCCCAGGTTCCGTATATGAAATGCATGGACAAGAATGTTGCCTGTCTACAGGAGAAATCATTAAGGTCACTGGATTCAAAATAGTAAAAGTTAAAGTGGGGAGATGTGAATTGATTGAAGGGAACAATTCCTCACCTGCAATGGAGTTACCATTGGATTATCCAGGTACGTTTATATATCAATCAAACATTATTTAAGTTCATCTAAAAATTTGCAGTTGTTTCCCAACTAACATTAAGTCACGTTTGCCCTTACCCATCTGCACACTGACCTACATTGGGTTCCGGTTAAGAAAAGTTTACAATTGTCACCTTTGTTCTCTGGGTAACTCTGAAGCCTTCCTATATCTATAACCTCTTCCTGCTTACAACCCCTTAAGATATTATCACTCATCCAGACAACCTCTTGCACTTGCTGATTTTAATCACACCATTATTGGCAGCTGTGCCTTCAGCTGCTGAGTCTTTAATATGGTGCAATTCCCTCTCGAAAACCCTCCATTTCCATTTTGTTTTACAAATTATTTCATCATCTGCCCCAATAGGTGCTTCTGTCAATTTACTGGAAAGAGCCTTTGGGTGTTTCAGTTTGCTTCAGCTGCTAGAAATGTAGAAATTATTGTTGCATATTTTCCGAACACTAAGTCATATAGAATTATACATGTGCACAATAAAACATGCTGTACATTTCACCCATGAGGAAACACAAGTTATGTAATCTTTATTTGTTTCTGCAAAAAAAATTGCAACCGCTTATAAAACCATTTCCTTTCTGACAGCTATGTGGTAGAGTACATGTAATAGAGTGAAGTTCTTCCATCTTCTTCAGTGGAAGTAAAGTAGCACAACCTTGAAGAACAGTTTGTTATACGCAGTGCTTTGCTCAATATTTATTCCTCAATTTTCACCCATTTGGTGTCTTGAATGAGCTGCCAGAGGAGATGGTGGAGGCAGCAACAGTAGCGACATTTAAGAGGTAACTGGATGAATAATTGAAGGGGAAGTGCATAGAGCGATATGGAATTAACTCCAGATTGCTATCATAGATGGGCATAATGGTTGGCATAGGCACTGTGGCCGGGGGTCCCATTTCTATGCAGTTCAGCTCTATGTTCAATTAGAGTATTATGGAAAGTTTTGTAAGTACAACAGTTTTTTTCAGTGAAATGTAAGTGGTGCTTTGTACATGCATTGGTCCAGGATTTGTTAAAAGTGGTGAAGCTACTTTCTAGTTCATTGACCTCCTCAAACATTCTCCATAAAGTTTTAGCAACCATTGTGGTTCTTGAAATTTCAGGACCATTAGTTTGATATTTTTCTGAATTTAGTAACTTTTGGCCATTTCAAGTGTACAGTCACATTGAAAAATAAAATAGGGGTCAAACAGGCTGAGCAGCCAGCTCAATGAAGAATTGAAGATAGACACAAAATGCTGGAGTAACTCAGCGGGTCACGCAGCATCTCTGGAGAAAAGGAATAGATGATGTTTCGGGTCAAGACCCTTCTTCAGAGTGAGAGTCTTGTCGAAGAAACGGAGAGCTTTAAGGCCCTCCTGGTTGGGATGGAGGTGTAGAGTGAATGTTGAGGAAGAAACGGAGGGCTTTAAGACCTTCCTGGTGGGGGATGGGAGTGTAGAGTGAATTCTTGATGACTCCAAATGAAGAATTTTCGTACAACAAACTAAGAAATAAAAGAAAACCACTATTCTTAGCTACTTTATTAAACAGTGCTGCATATGAATTAAAGGCAACAGATATATAGAAGCTGAAATACTGATAACACATGTCTTTGTTGTCCACTGACGTACCACCTTGTATCTGGGTAGTTTATTTAGTTCATGTTGTTTGATTAGTAAGGGTGTCAGAGATTATGGAAACAAGGCAGGAGAATGGGGTTAGGAGGGAGAGATAGATCCGCCATGATTGAATGGCGGAGTAGACTCGATGTGCTGAATGGCCTAATTCTAGTCCTATCACTATGAACATGAAGTTGCAAGGCTGGGGTGAGAACATTGTGAAGAATGTGGGTAGATTTGCGTCTGAAGCTGGGGTCTGGAATTTGGGTTCTGTGTGTGGCTGGAGCCAGGGTTGGGGTTGGGATCAGGCCTCAGGAATGTGGGTGTGTGTATGTACAAGCTGAAACTTGCACGACTTGTTATTTTATCTATGTAGGGTTGAGTCTTCCCTATGTTATTGTAGGTTTGGTGGCTTTGTCAGTGGCCTTGGTAAAATCTCTGTTTATCCATGGGAAGTCTCCATAAAGTTTCAGCGACCATCGTGGTTCTTGAAATCAAGGCCATTAGTTTGATTTTTTTCTGAATTCTGCGTCCCTACCCTTCATGAAAATGAGAACATGGTATACACATACACTTGTAAATTAAAGTAAAATTAATTATTTCAACATTTCTGTACTTCTGAAATATTTACACAAGAGAATAATAATACATTAATTATTTTGTTATATCCAAGAGTGTGATTTATAATGTAGTGCACAGTATTATAAAATTCTATTGCATGTCACATGAAAAAATAATTTTTAGGGGCTCATTTTATATTGAGAATAATCTGCAAATACCGGGGGGTAATAATTTGTCCTCAGCTGCTTGTGCTAAATAAGCAATAAAGGAACTGTTTAATGCTGATAATCAATGAAAGCATTCTACCCACTGATACTCATGGAGCATTATAGATAATAGACAATAGGTGCAGGAGTAGGCCATTCAGCCCTTCGAGCCAGCACCGCCATTCAATGCGATCATGGCTGATCATTCACAATCAGTACCCCGTTCCTGCCTTCTCCCCATACCCGCTGACTCCGCTATCATTAAGAGCTCTATCTAGCTCTCTCTTGAACGCCTCCAGAGAATTGGCCTCCACTGCCTTCTGAAGCAGAGAATTCCACAGATTTACAACTCTCTGAGTGAAAAGGTTTTTCCTCATCTCTGTTCTAAATGGCCTACCCCTTATTCTTAAACTGTGGCCCCTGGTTCTGGACTCCTCCAACATTGGGAACATGTTTCCTGCCTCTAACGTGTCCAATCCCTTAATAATCTTATATGTTTCAAAAAGATCCCCTCTCATCCTTCTAAATTCCAGTGTATGTAAGCCCAGTCGCTCCAGTCTTTCAACATACGACAGTCTCGCCATACCAGGAATTAACCTAGTGAACCTACGCTGCACTGCCTCAATAGCAAGAATGTCCTTCCTCAAATTTGGAGACCCAAACTGCACAGTACTGCAGATGCGGTCTCACTGGGGCCCTGTACAATTATAGGTTATGCAGGAAAGTGGACAAACAGCATTCCCTAGTGGCTGACCAGGAAATAAATAATAACAATTTCTGATTTCTGCACTTAGCTTCACATGTGTGTATTCAAGAAGTTAAAAGACTCATCGCCGTTAATCTCACTATAACATCAGTGATTTAAAAGTTATTTTCGACAAGTTAACAAATGATAAAATAGGTACACTTTTGGTCTACAGTGCACTAATCATTAACTTTTCCGCCAGCTTCCCTTGCCAGTTTTATTGATCTGAACTGTGTTTAAGTGGAAATTTCAGTAAAAATACATAATTGGAGAAGCCATTCATTTTGTCATTGCTGGGATATTTAATATATGTTATCTACAGCTAAATTATAAATCCTAAGAAGAAATTAAAGCATTACTTGTATACAGTTTTTTTTTGACAGGAGGAATAGCACCTAACTTCTGATTTTATTTTCATCAGGTTTCTTCAAGCTTCTTGTTGATCCATGCCCATATACGAGTATTCGTGACATCATCAAAACAGTAAAAATTGGAGACAACCGCCTCGGTCATCCTCATTTCAGGAGCAATGCAGATATTCAGGTGAATGACACCTTCATAAACGAAGGAGAACATATAGTGCTGAACACTCTGGAAGAGGCGGATGGTGTGGATTATGTGAACTGTACAGTTATCAAAGGTAACAAAAGCAAACCATTAAGAATTCCACTATCGTACGAGGGAACATTTTATGAATGTGAAGATGACCAGTTTTATACACTAAAAGAGATCGTAGCATGGAAGATCACCAAGCATAGAAGACGAGTTGTGAAGCTTATGAAAACATTGGCTGCCTGGGAGAAAAATCCTTACAATGAATATCTCCAAAGTGATGTGTGTCTACTGCCTGTCTATGAAATCCAAGCAGTGATGAAATGTAAGCAGAACAAAAATGCATTTGACCATTTAATATCATGGTTTTAGAGATTTTTTTTGCTTTTGTGCATTTCTTTTACTGATTGTTGGCCCAGTAAAATGTTTGAGAGGAAATTCATTGCTCAGTGACAAAAATATCTGCGAATATTAATTACAAAATTATAGTTCACCATGACTGAAATAAACAGACAACTGTAAAGCAGGAAAAATTACAAAATGCTGGAGTAACTCAGCGGGTCAGGCAGCATCTCTGGAGAAAATGGATAGTTGACTTTACAAGTCAGGACCCTTTTTCAGACACTGACTCGAAACATCGCCTACAGTGCATTCAGAAAGTATTCAGACCCCTTCACGTTTTCCACATTTTGTCACGTTACAGCCTTATTTTAAAATGGATTCTTTTTTTTTAATCATCAATCTACACACAATACCCCAGAATGAAGAAGCGAAAACAGGTGTTTAGAAAATTTTGCGAAGCAATTTAAAAGAAATAACTGAAATATCACATTTACATAAGAATTCAGACCCTTTGCTATGACACTAAAAATTGAGCTTAGGTTCATCCTGTTTCCATTTTCTCCAGGTATGCCTCCTGATCCGTTGAGTTAGTCCAGTCTATCTGTGGCATAAACCAGCAATGGCAGTTCCTTTTCATTGCATTTTGTAAAGTAGGAATGCCACTGTTCAAGAGTAGAGTGTTTAATTATCGTATGTCCCGACCATAGAGCAATGAAATTCCTACTTGTAGCAGCATATGGGGCCTGTAAACACGACATATAGATCATTTATAATAAATAAAAAATCAAGAAATTAATAACCAGAATACTCATGCAAAAAAAAAATTCTCTTCCACTCTAGTGGAATCATAGTTATACAACACTTCGCTCCACCAGATCCATGCCAACCATTAATTTCCATTTTGAATGTGCATCCTTCAAAATCACGATAATTTTACCCACAAATGAATTTGCAAAATTCACATTTTCATCCAAGGCCAACTGTAAAGCAGAGCTACTTTGCAGTAATTTTGATTGTAGCGTATAATGTCCCAATGCAGCTTCTCCAGCAGCTCAGGTTGAATTGTTGAGTCCTCAGTGAAAACCCTGCTCTTTATAACCCCACAGTAAATAACTGGCCCATTCATTAGTATAGCTATAGGGCCTCCCTGGTTACAAACAGCCAATTCACAGAAACCCCTTACATACAAACGAGCATTTGAGAGACCGGCCAGAAGGACGAGGATGGATTTGCTGACTGCTGTGCCGTTGTAGGCATCTTCTGCTGTGTGGGAATGGGGCATTCCTGTGTGCCTTATCCCGCCGGCCACCTCTTCGAGCAGCAACACTTGTGGTTTGGGTCAAACCAAGCAGAGCTGGGAGTTCTGAATAGACTCGTCGCTCAGTCACAGAGTCATTGAGGCCGACTGGCGGCTCTGGCCGCGCCTGCTAGTCCTCCCGTCAAAGCGGTTCCTGTGATCCTCTCCCACACTGTCTTTGGTGATTTCCAACTTAAGGATAGTTCTAGTAATGAAAAGTTCTCAGGAACTGATCTCTGTTATAAGCGGGGGACTGCCTGTAACTGCTAAAATTGACTCTGGTCTCGAGTCAGTCCGGGGTGTCTCTGAAATAGCATAACATCACATAGATGTCAGAAAACCACAGTCTGCATGACAAAAGTGTTTTCAACCTAACTCAAGCTATCCGATGGTAGATCTTTGGGAAGGCGGTATCGGCAATATGTCAACATGAGAAAGGATCTGTCAGGCCGCTCTCTAATGGTGGTTGGCTTATCTTCTCAGTTCTGACCAATTTAGACATTATGGGCTGTACATGTTCTATGCATTAGTGAAGAAAATTACTAATTTGCTTTTTCCGTATTTTATTTCTACAGTCCGAAAGGATATAGTACGCATACCATCCTACCTCGATGTTGAGGTTAAAGACATAACAGAAACACATGACCTCAGTTCATTTGTACAACCATTGTCTTTAATTGATATTTTTAACAGACCGATTGAAGACTTCCCCCTGTTGGCTGAAATAATCGAGTGGCCTGACAACCAGCACATTTACAACTCACTTAATGTAGGAAAACAAATTGTTATTCACAGTAGAGACATTTCCAACACAATAATTGCCTCTGAGAACAGAAGTGATTTAAATAAAAAGCATTTTTTAATCCCCAAAAGCTATAAGGGTCGATTTAAAAGAAGACCAAGAGAGTTCCCAACTGCCCATG
The DNA here is from genome assembly GCF_053455715.1 of Rhinoraja longicauda. Classification (NCBI taxonomy): domain Eukaryota; kingdom Metazoa; phylum Chordata; class Chondrichthyes; order Rajiformes; family Arhynchobatidae; genus Rhinoraja; species Rhinoraja longicauda. The sequence goes on from NC_135957.1 coordinate 52,729,744, forward strand.
ACTTGGTGCTTGCCAATAAAAACAACGATCCCTTGCATGTCATTGCAACCAAAGGCTTTACTTCTGAATGTGCAGAGTTTGCCAATGTTTATTTTGGAGACCAATTTCTTGTTCATCATTGTCAGAGCATTGAAGTCAATCGTGATGGAGAGAAGTGTCTAATTGAAGCTGTGGCTTGTGAAAGAATTGTGGAAAAAGATTATGAACAAGTCATTCTTCCAACATACATGGCAGGGAGCTTTGTCGAAGTCATTCATGATAAAAAGCAGTATGATATTTCGGACATTTGTAATGAATTTAGTCTTCCCTTTAATGTTAAAGTATCCATAAGAGATTTGTCAATCAATGACAATTTAGCAGCCTTGCCCTCATTGCGAATTGAAGAGCAAATCACAGATCCTTGCCTGCTGATTAGTCTGTTGGACAATCCATCAGAATGCTTCAAGATTCCAGTTAAAAGAGTATTCATGTCCGTTCAGATTTTGGAAGGACTAGATCAATATGTTTCATGTCCAGCACCCAAACATATTGTGGAAGAGATCAGTGAAGACTTATACTACATGCTTCGGAGATATGAAAACTCCACTTTGCTTCCTCCACCCCGTCCTCCAAAAAACCCTCAATCACCTATATCATCGACAGCAACCATAAGGCTGCTTCCACCTCAGTCGAGGAAACAGGACCCTTCGAAATCTCCGAAGGTAAGGCGTTCTTGTGAAAGAGATGTGTTACAGTCCATTGTGTAGCTGAGCCTTAAGGAGAAGGAAGATCGCAAGTGCATCGTCATGTCAGCTCACCCAGAATGTTAATGAAAGTAGCACAGCTTGCTACTTGACTAAGAAATGAAAGGCCTGGAAACCATTTCTAGAAGTGTAATAGACAATAGACAATAGGTGCAGGAGTAGGCCATTCAGCCCTTCGAGCCAGCACCGCCATTCAATGCGATCATGGCTGATCACTCTCAATCAGTACCCCGTTCCTGCCTTCTCCCCATACCCCCTCACTCCGCTATCCTTAAGAGCTCTATCCAGCTCTCTCTTGAAAGCATCCAACGAACTGGCCTCCACTGCCTTCTGAGGCAGAGAATTCCACACCTTCACCACTCTCTGACTGAAAAAGTTCTTCCTCATCTCCGTTCTAAATGGCCTACCCCTTATTCTTAAACTGTGTCCCCTTGTTCCGGACTCCCCCAACATTGGGAACATGTTTCCTGACTCTAATGTGTCCAATCCCCTAATTATCTTATATGTTTCAATAAGATCCCCCCTCATCCTTCTAAATTCCATGGTATACAAGCCTAATTGCTCCAGCCTTTCAACATACGACAGTCCCGCCATTCCGGGAATTAACCTAGTGAACCTACGCTGCATGCCCTCAATAGCAAGAATATCCTTCCTCAAATTTGGAGACCAAAACTGCACACAGTACTTCAGGTGCGGTCTCACCAGGGCCCGGTACAACTGTAGAAGGACCTCTTTGCTCCTATACTCAACTCCTCTTGTTATGAAGGCCAACATTCCATTGGCTTTCTTCACTGCCTGCTGTACCTGCATGCTTCCTTTCAGTGACTGATGCACTAGGACACCCAGATCTCCTTGAACATCCCCTCTTCCTAACTTGACACCATTCAGATAATAATCTGCCTTTCTATTCTTACTTCCAAAGTGAATAACCTCACACTTATCTACATTAAACTGCATCTGCCATGTATCCGCCCACTCGCACAACCTGTCCAAGTCACCCTGCAGCCTTATTGCATCTTCCTCACAATTCACACTACCCCCCAGCTTAGTATCATCTGCAAATTTGCTAATGGTACTTTTAATCCCTTCATCTAAGTCATTAATGTATATCGTAAATAGCTGGGGTCCCAGCACCGAACCTTGCGGTACCCCACTGGTCACTGCCTGCCATTCCGAAAGGGACCCATTTATCCCTACTCTTTGCTTTCTGTCTGTCAACCAATTTTCTATCCATGTCAGTACCCTACCCCCAATACCATGTGCTCTAATTTTGCCCACTAATCTCCTATGTGGGACCTTGTCGAAGGCTTTCTGAAAGTCGAGGTACACCACATCCACCGACTCTCCCCTGTCAATTTTCCTAGTTACATCCTCTCACAAGTGTACTTGTGAAGATGTGGTAAGAGAGGCTGTTGGTATAGTTATTGTTAAATTGGTTATTTGAGGACAGAGATTTTGAAGGACATTATCAAGAACAGATGTGATGGTTAGTCTATTTTGTGTTGGGAAAACCCAGGACCTTTCCAGAGAGAGCATTGAAAAAGCTGAGCTAACAAAAGTACTTCAGGGCTTATGCTTCATGTTAGTATTAAATGCTGGATGATGATTTTCTTTGTGCTGCTTCCCATTTTTATTTTTTGAATTAGAATTCACCAACAGGAATGCCAAGAAACAAAGGAAAGAGTCAAAAAAGCATCCTTGATGTCACTGCAAGACCAGAGAATATACCTCCCACCATAATTACAGAACTTGTGAAAGAAAGAACCAAACCCGGTGCACTGCCAACAGACACAATGCTACTCAAAGGTTTGTATTTTCTAATTGTCTTTTTTATCAATGTTAAATTACAATTGCACTTTCTGGATCTTCAAGAGTCAGAACTCACAAGATTATTTTTTAGAAATGCGCACTATCACATGAACTCAAATCTAGAATTTAGGTTTACCTTTTGGTTTCTGTACTTCTGAGTAGATCTTCTTTTGTGGTAGTGCCACATTACATGAATTGTGCTACATTTATTGTGAAACTGCAATCTCAGCCATGGCTAACCGAATTTGGAAATCAATCAGTAGATGCCAAATGTTGATGCAAAAGAAACTCAGTGAATTTCCACAAATGTTTCTTAAAGGTATTAAATCTTCTTGCACTGTAATTGCTGTTTATTCCTGTGGCATAAAATGAAAGCCTTATTTGTACCATTAAAACAAATAGTTTCGGACTGCTCTGGGCATGATATTTAAGGTCTTTTCATTATATGTGATATTCCATTAAATTCATGAAATGGTCTTTTTTTCTTATAATTTTAGAACAATCATAAACATTCTGTTGTGTTTTAGGCATCTATGTGCACTGAATCTCGCAATGGGTTTCCTTTAGTAATTAAACTGCTAGAAATTTGAATATGGTCAGGGCGAAGAATATCATATTGTAATTATATTATCATTGTACTCTCATTTTATATATCAGCATGATAATATGTCTTGTGAGACAGCTAATGATCATTACAGCAAAATCACCCATTGTCAGTTGTTACATTTCATTATTCCCTTGAGCAATGCTGTAATGTTTACCAATAGTTGCACTGCCACATAGTATTATTTAGTGCTTGTTTTCCAGCAACAAATGTCACATAGAGTAAGGACATTCACAATGCATTCCAAAGGTAGGTGGGAGTCCTGTCCAGATGGAAAGTGGTATGATCAAATTGTATGTTTTCTGCATTTCAGTTTCATTTGAATTTCACCTGAATTTATATACCACATGGCTGGCATCCATGAGTTAATCCCATATTTATTCTATAAAATCTGACTCAGTGACTCCAGTGAACAATTCTTGACTTTTGAAGATCTGACGTGTGAAGGTAGAAATCTGATTTAAATCTAAAGCAACCAAAGTGCATTCACAGAAGTACCATGTCAGTGAAGATGAACACACCTTAATCAGCTGGTTCAATATTTAACTGGTCAACCATTGCTCGGTCTTTTAAATATGTTGGTAATGAGCACTATGTCAATTGAGTATAGCTATCTTTATTGCATACTTATTTAAAGATTTCTCTTATTCTTTGGGTAGTGAAAAAATCAGCAGGGCAGCAATTTCAAAGATTTTGAGCAACTTTTTACAAACTTTTGTAGAAAAGCTGCGCTGTGAGAAAGCAATGGCATATTTTATGTTTAGTTGTTATAAAGTGATGAATAGTTGTGAATATTTGATATAAGATTGTGGCACAGCCATGTATTATTTGTTAAGCAATGAAATAGAAATTTGATGTGCTCAATGCATAACACAACAGTTTCTGTTGTACTTTGTTTCTGGAATGCGGTTCTCTTATTTCAGTGGATATGATTTTCAGCAGCAGAATTCCACATGCAGCAACTACTACAGTCCACATTTAATATACGAGTCCGAGGATGAATTCGTATCACTAAATGCGATCATCTGTTTTACAAACTTGCACATTTGTACAACTTGCACTGTTGTTTCACTTCCGGAGAACTATGGTCCACTCTTTATGATTTGCCTATGTGTAACCTACTGCCTTTCATTTCTGTAAGCTCTTTAAAGAGCTTGCGGGGTTAATCAATTGCTGCCCTCTATCTCCCTATTCAAATCTCCATGAGCACCTTAATTTACCCTCTCCTTTGGCAAACTTGTCCTATCACAATCACAATAATACTTTATTAGCCAAGTATGTTTTGCAACATCCGAGGAACTTCATTTGCCATACTGTCATAACAATAAAAAGCAACAGGACACATAAAATACATTTTAACATGAACATCCACCACAGTGATTCCTCCATATTTCTCACTGTGATGGAAGGTGAAAAAAAAGTTCAATCTCTCCCTTCTTTGTCCTCCAGCGGTCGGGGGCCTCTAACCTTCCGTTGACGGGACGATCTTGACTCCCATAGCCGGCGGCGGGCCTTCCTCGTCGGGGAGATCAAACTCCTGCATCCTTGCGCTGGTGATCTACCTCGGGTCGGGGCTTGTCCAACCTCGTGCAGCTTTTGGAGCTCCCAACTGGTCTCAACCCGAGACTGCGAGCTCCTTGATGTTAAGTCTGCAGGCCGCGTTGGGGCGTCGATCCCAGGCAAGGGATCGTATGCTCAGTTGTTAAGTCTACGCCCCACGGAGGCTCAAAGTCAGTCCCAGGCAAGGCCTCCAGCTCCACGATGTTAGGCCGCAGAGCAACTGGAGATTCGATCCGGAAAGCAATTGCATCTCTGGCAAGGTATTGAAAAAAAGTTTCCCTCGACCCCCCTCCCCCACCCCCCACATAAAACGAACCAGAGAACATTTACACAAACTTTTAAAACTTACCAAAAATAACAAAAAGAGTTTGAAAAGGACAGACAGACCTGTAGGCGAGGCAGCCATCGTGCGGCGCCCCCTGGTGGACTCTTCATTCCACAGGTAGTTGAAATAATGTTGCAGGAACAAGCGGAAGGAAGCGCAGAGTAAGAAATGGAAGCAATAAAAAGCAATGTGGACCTGTGGAAAAGAACAAGCCAGGATCCCATTGACTTACAAATTCGAAAGAGAAAATGGAGTTGGATTGGTCACACCCTTAGAAAACATGCCACAAACATCACCCGGCAAACCCTGAAATGGAACCCCCAAGGAAAAAGGAAAAGAGGTCGCCCCAGGAACAGTTGGAGAAGAGATGTCCAGGCAGAAATGTCTGGGAGTGGGCTCAACTGGGGAGATCTCGAAAGAACTGCCAACAACCGAGTGAGGTGGAGGACATTTGTCAATGGCCTATGCTCCTTAGAGGAGCCAGGGGCTTAAGAAGAAGAAGTAGAGGTAAACGGATAGGATAAAATGAATGAAATACTATCGGTGAGCCCTAGGTTCGAAAGTTTGAGAACTGCTGTTTACATTCAATAGCCAAATTATGCCTACATTAAAAGAGTAGAAATTATGTAGAAGCAACTTTATAAATAGTAGGCTGCAAAGTGTTGATGTAATTCGAAACTTATCTGCCACATGCTTCATTATCCATTCATGTCATCTTTGAAAACGATGCAATAAATCTTTTTTCAGCCACAAGCCTTGCTGTAGATGTTGAAAACTTGGATTTCTCTGATAAACATGACTATGAATATATTAATGAACATGAAATTGAAGATTTAAGAAAACAGCTAAATGAAAATGAACATCTAAGCAAGAAAAATTGCAAGAAAAATAGAGGTATTATATTTGATATTTCCTATCCCTCCAGCACTTTGTGTTTTGTTTTTGTAAACCAACATCTGCAGTTCCTCCTGTTGGTATTTTACTGCTCCACTGCAAAATCTCCTCCAAATTATGCCCACTTTGAATCCCTCTACCACAATCAGTCTGAGGAGGGGGCCCGACCCGAATCATCACCTGTCCATCTGTTCCAGAGATGCTGCCTGATCCACTTGAGTTACTCAGCGTTTTGTTTTTTTGTAAACTAGCATTTGCAGTTCTTTGTGTCTCATATTTTTTTAATGTGTAAATGGTACTTGAAACTTGATGTGAAAGGCAGATGAACATGGATGTTCAGAAATTGCAGTTTGGGTTGCATTGCATTGACCTTTAAATAATCTTGATAGCTGCACCACAACTCAAGGCATTGATTGGCATGTATTCATTATATTTGAGCAGAAGATATATATTAAACTTAAGTCTAAAACCTTGTCATTTGAAGTGTAAGTTATACGGTCATAAGGGACTCGGCCCGTCAAGTCTACTCCACCATTCAATCATGGCTGATCTATCTCTCCCCCATAACCTCTGACACCTGTACTAATCAAGAATCTATCTACTTTAAAAATATCCACAGACTTGACCTCCACAGCCTTCCACAGATTCACCACCATCTGACTACATAAATTTCTCCTCATTTCCTTCCAAAAAGAACGTCCTTTAATTCTGAGGCTATGACCTCTAGTCCTAGACTCTCCCACTAACATCCTCTCCACTCTATCCACACTTTTCACTATTCTGTATGTTTCAATGAGCCCCCCCCTCCCCTCATTCTTCTAAACTCCAGCGAGTACAGGCCCAGTTCCGACAAATGCTCATCATAAGTTAACCCACTCATTTCTGGGATCATTCTTATAAACCTCCTCTGACCCTCTCTAGAGCCAGCACATCCTTCCTCAGATATGGTGCCCAAAATTGCTCACAATATTCCAAATGTGGCCTTACCTGCGCCTTATAGAGCCTCAACATTACATCCCTGTTTTTGTATACACGCCCTCGTGAAATAAATGCTAGCATTGAGTTTGCTTTCTTTACTACCGATTCGACTTGCAGATTAACTTTTTGGTAATCCTACACCAGCATTCCCAAGTCCCTTTGCACCTCCGATTTCTGGATTCTCGCCCCACTACGCATTTATTCCAAGTACCAAAATGCATGACTCCACACTTTCCATCTGCCACTTCTCTGCCCACTCTCCCAGCTTGTCCAAGTCCTTCTGCAGAGTCCCTGCTTTGGAATGAAAAGATTCTGCATCTTCCAGGTTATTCCCAGAAATTCCTGCCATTGCTGTTCCACCGTCATCCCTACTAGGTTCCCTTTCCAGTCACCTTTGGCCAGCTCCTCTCTCATGCCTCTGTCGTCCCCTTTGCTCGGCTGCAACACCGACACATCCGATATCACCTTCTCCCTCTCAAATTGCAGATTAAAACATCATATTGTAGTTGCTACCTCATAATCCTTCCTTTACCTTAAGTTCCCTTATACTTGTGCACTATATTTGTAACAGTTAATCGGCTCCTCAATTACTAATTTAATTAATACTCTTATTCTGACATGTTTTAATTTTCATATTTGATGGTTTACTCTGTTTACGCATGACATAGATATTCCATAGAGCCTGTAGATGTTGGAAATCTGAAATTAAAACAGAAAATGCTGGATACATTCAGCAGATCAGGCAGTATCTGTAGAGAAGGAAAGAGCACCACTTTGGGGAAAACACAATGGCTGAGAATGGGGTGAGGGAAGGGGGGTGGTGTGGAGACTTATAAGGTATTGCTCAATTTAGTAATAGTTCCTCAAATTACAGGGCTTTTAAAATTCTATTTCATGCCTAAAAATCCATCTGGCAAAAAATAGAACGAGAGTCGTGAAGGAATGGCAGAAGATTACAGTTGGGGAAGTTTCTTGTTGTGTCTCGGAGGGAAGAAAGCAAGAGATTTGGGCCTATGGGTTGGGGGAAATGCGAGGTCATATGATCACAGGATGCTGAGGTAGCAGCGATGGATATGGGATGAGGGTATGCAGGCAAAGTGGTTGTGACAAGCAGGACAATGGCCAGAGACTTTGTGGAGGGGCAAAGGGAGCCGACCAGCTCAGATAGGCTTGTGAAAGACACTCATATTCTTCAACATGAGTATGACCACCACCTTCATGCTGTCAGATGGTGTTTTACATGTTTTGGCAAACTTGTACGTCAACTCTAGCATATAATCTCCCACCAACGCAGCTACAAAAGGAAACATGTGTCAGATCTGTTTTCTCATCCACAACATTCCCTGCCTGTACCATGCCTTTCATTTAGATCTACTTCCAGGTGGAGGCGTAAAGGGAAATAAAACTTCTTGTTGTTGAGATAAAATTGCACAGCTTCGCTTCAACTCCAGCAGTATGTCTCCACCACACCAGCCCAGGCATCAAGGTCCACTCGTGAAGTGTGGGCAGTGGTGAGGAAGGCAGGTGCAGGTGGTTTCCCCTACAGCTAGATATTTGTTTCTATATTCTGAGGCTGGTCCGAATCCATCCAATGGGGAAATGAACTAAGATTCACAGAGCTGTGCAACAGGCAATTCTGTTAAACCCCAATCAAATTACACAAAATAATTATATAATTACAAACACTACAAACAATATTGCATATGATGTTATGTGAAATTATAAAAACTATGATATAAAGCATTGCAAATTATTGTACTGTAACAGGTCCTCGATGCTATGCTTTAAGCCTTAATTGCAGCTTTTTGTCATTCTCTCCCTACAGATGGTCAAATTTGTTTGCAGTTGCTTTGTAAGATACCCTTTTAACTCTCAACATTACTTATTCTCTAACTCTAGATGGCTTTAGATTAACTTCATGAAGACCACTCAGATTATTCTGCCTCTGACTCCATGCACAATGTCTCTTACAGCTTTAAACTTTAACCTTTAACTGCAGCTGCCCTTCTCAATCTGAGCACTCTTTATTTATAATCCAAAAGTCACACCTGTGATAATTTGATTAACTCAACCTTCCATTTTGATTTTACAATCTCCATTCAATATGTCCTGTGTTGCAATCTTTGATGTCCAGTCAGCACAACAAAAATGCTGTGAAGGAGAGAAGTTTTTTTTTTCATTTATCAGCAGTCTATAACTTGCTAACAAATGTTTCCTGGGGTCGGCTTGTTATATATGCAGTGGCTTGTGACAATGATGGCACTGTCAAAGTTTGTCTTTTAAATAAACATCTATTTCAGGATAGACAATATTTCAGGATTCAAATATTTCAGGATTGCCTTTCCTCCATCTTACAGTCTGAGTGAAAGGTTGAGCTCTGACACTGGGGCACTCCACACCTTTGGATAGAAATTTTCAGTCACCACTTTTGGTCAAATTTTGGTTCACATTCTTGCTGCAGTCAGTACAGGTGCAAGGAATTTGGAATCCTCTGCAGTTGTTTACATAGCAGAAAATCATAAATATACATTTACTTAACATTTACAAAAAATTAGCCGAGAATGTTTGTTGAAAATTCCCCAACCTTCAACTGATTATTCGATATTCCACACAGTTTCCCCATTGCCTGCTCTAGTCATTTCTGGAGACTTATATTTGGGGTCAAGAATGTGCTGATATGAATTTCTGCCTTATGGTAACTTTATGTTCTGACTAACACTGTTTGTTTCTCAATTCTAGAAATCCAATAAGAAGAATGAATTAGCATCTGAGAGAACATGGAGGTAGCAGGTTAGGTATAAGACATGGAATCTTTGCAATAATTTTTCCTCCAGACTTGATTTTAAAATATGATTGATGTTTCTGCTAAACTTAGGACATTGTAGTTACCTGGGCAAATATTTTAATGTATCTTGTTTAAAGAAGATAATGGTTTCTATTCAGGCTGAAATTCTGAAGGAATCAAATCATTCTTCATTGGATAAATGGAAGTGGATAAGTTTTGGTTATGTTACTTTTTTGACTTTGGATTTTTATGATCCTGAAATATTCCAAACAACTGTAATTCATCTAAATATTAGGAAGATTTTACCAAATAAGAATAGATGTGTTGAATGTTACATTTGAGCATTAACTTATTGATTTCTATTGAACAAAATTGAAGTATTTATTTTTATTTGCATAAATGTATACATGATCCACAAGAACCTGCTGTGAGTTATTGTAGCATTTCTACTTCTGAGTAAATCTTTATTTCACCAGTGCTTTCAAATACATGAACTGTATTCATATTGTTTTGTAAATGTAACATAAAGTAAATCATTTTTGTTAACAAAAGGTTTCTGTGTATTTCTATAATAACGATTACGTTATGATTTGAGATTTTTTCCTTAGTTGAGCAGATCGTATCACTGATATATACTGATTATTGGTTGGTTATTGTCTCGTGGAATTCCTCTGTTCCCACAATGTGAACAACACCAAGTGCAGGATGAAAGCCTAGTCCAACACTCCTGGGACCTGATTGGTGCTACACCATAGAAAATTGCACCTGCTCACCTTCCTCTGAGCAGAAAAACTGTTATTTTTAATATGGACACTCCCTGGGTCACGTGAGGATTCCAAGTACTGCCCTAATTCAAAGAAGGAAATGTTGTGGCTGAGATCACAAACTTTTGAGATTGTAAAAGTTGTACTGGTAGATTAATTAGTGACAGATTAGTACACATTTTATAGGTGGTTCTGCTATGACACATGCTTTTATCGGATATAACGCAAGTGATGGATTAAATGAACAGTATTCCCATTACGCAGGCCAACTTAGTTATAACACCATGTCTATTGGGAACAAGAGAACCATTTGAACCAAATTGACAGGGAAAAAATGTCTCTCTTCTAGACCATAGAACAGTATGGCACAGGAACAGGCCCTCCATGCCTGGATTTAAACAATCTAGGGACCAAAAAAAACCTGCTTTCATTCCTGTCAGTAATCAGACACCAGTGTTTTTTAAGAACACAGCTGCCACTTTATCCACAGGGTGACCATTGAAATTGACACCTGTGCAATAATGCTCCATAAACCAATGTAGCATGTTGCCTTTAGTATTTTTAGCTAGCAGTAACAAAATTAAGCTAATTGCTATTGAAATACCTTTTATTTTTGAAAATCATGCAGGAAAAATAACATTGTTATTGCAAGTCTGAAACTTTGTAGCCCTTACCCCTCGTTCCCGAATTGACGTGGATTGTATTTATAATGCAATGTTTTATAACACAAGAGCTTTTAGGATTGCAACACTCATGTTATAACAGACCTACGTGCAATTACCTTTAGGTGTTGGTTAGATCAGGGAAACATATTCACACTTAATCAAGTGTGCACTTGATAGATTATTGAAATGTATGAGACTCACAGCCACAATTTTTCATTATTCACGCATGGTTTATACTTATTAGTAGCACTTTTGGTCTGTGACTGATCATACAAGCTTAACTCTTTATAATTGAATGCAGTATCTAGTCTATAATTCAATGATTACCAAAATTGTAGTATAGTGCACACTATCAGATATGCATTTGTAAAGTTTGCATTTTAAATTAATGCCCTGCTTTCCTGTTTAGTGAAACATAATAAATCATAATCATAATAATCATAATCATACTTTATTAGCCAAGTATGTTTTGCAAGATACAAGGAATTTGTTTTGCCACACAGTCATACCAATTAAAAGCAACAGAACACACAAAATACATTTTAACATAAACATCCACCACAGTGACTCCTCCACATTCCTCACCATGATGGAAGGCGAAAAAAAGTTCAATCTCTTCCCTTCTTTGTCCTCCTGCAGTCAGGGGCCTTGAGCCTTCCATTGACGGGACGATCTTGACTCCCGTAGCCGGCGGCGTTTGGGCCCTCCGCATCGGGGCGATCAAGCTCCTGCATCGGGGGGGATCTCAGCTCCCCCTCGCCGGGCGATCAGACACCGGGAAAATCGGAAGTGTCAGTATTACAGTATTACAGTATAGCAAAGGGGATTACAGAGGCATGAGGCAGGAGCTGGCCAGATTTGACTGGAAGGAGACCCTAGCAGGGAAGACAGTGGAACAGCAATGGCAGGTATTCCTGGGAATAATGCAGGTTGCAGGATCAATTCATCCCAAAGAGGAGGAAAGATTCTAAGGGGAGTAAGAGGCACCCGTGGCTGACAAGGGAAGTCAAGGACAGCATAAAAATAAAAGAGAATAAGTATAACATAGCAAAGAAGAGCAGGAAACCAGAGGATTGGGACTCTTTTAAAGAGCAACAGATGAAAACTAAAAAGGCAACAGGGGAGAAAAGATGAGGTACGAAGGTAAGCTAGCCAATAATATAAAGGAGGATAGTAAAAGCTTCTTTAGGTATGTGAAGAGGAAAAAAAATAGTTAAGGCAAATGTGGGTCCCTTGAAGACAGAAGCAGGGGAATTTATAACAGGGAACAAGGAAATGGCAGACGAGTTGAACCGGTCCTTTGGATCTGTCTTCACTAACGAAGATACAAACAATCTCCCAGATGTTCTAGTGGCCAGAGATCCTAGGGTGATGGAGGAACTGAAGGAAATTCACATTAGGCAGGAAATGCTGTTGGGTAGACTGATGGGACTGAAGGCTGATAAATCCCCAGGGCCTGATGGTCTGCATCCCAGGGTACTTAAGGAGGTGGCTCTAGAAATAGTGGATGCATTGGTGATCATTTTCTAATGTTTTGATAGATTCAGGATCAGTTCCTGTGGATTGGAGGGTAGCTAATGTTATCCCACTTTTTAAGAAAGGAGGGAGAGAGAAAACAGGAAATTATAGACCAGTTAGTCTGACATCAGTGGTGGGGAAGATGCTGGAGTCAATTATAAAAGAGGAAATTGCGGAGCATTTGGATAGCAGTAACAGGATCGTTCCGAGTCAGCATGGATTTACGAAGGGGAAATCATGCTTGACTAATCTTCTGGAATTTTTTGAGGATGTAACTAGGAAAATGAACAGGGGAGAGCCGGTGGATGTAGTGTACCTTGACTTTCAGAAAGCCTTCGACAAGGTCCCATATAGGAGATTGGTGTGCAAAATTAGAGCACATGGTATTGGGGGTAGGGTACTGACATGGATAGAAAATTGGTTGGCAGACAGAAAGCAAAGTGTGGGGATGGCAGACAGTGGGGTACCGCAAGGCTCGGTGCTGGGACCGCAGCTATTTACAATATACATTAATGACTTGGATGAAGGGATTAAAAGTACCATTAGCAAATTTGCAGATGACACAAAGCTGGGTGGCAGTGTGAACTGTGAGGAAGATGCTATGAGGTTGCAGGGTGATTTGAACGAGTTGTGTGAGTGGACGGATGCATGGCAAATGCTGTTTAATGTGGATAAGTGTGAGGTTATCCACTTTGGTGGTAAGTATAGGAAGGCAGATTATTATCTGAATGGTGTCAAGTTAGGAGAAGGGGGACGTACAACGAGATCTGGATGTCCTGGCGCATCAGTCACTGAAAGGAAGCATGCAGGTACAGCAGGCAGTGAATAAAGCCAATGGAATATTGGCCTTCATAACAAGAGGAGGTGAGTATAGGAGCAAAGAGGTCCTTCTGCAGTTGTACAGGGCCCTAGTGAGACTGCACCTGGAGTACTGTGTGCAGTTTTGAGGAAGGATATTCTTGCTATTGAGGGAGTGCAGCGTAGGTTTACTACGTTAATTCCCGGCATGGCGGGGCTGTCATATGTTGAAAGACTGGAGCGACTAGGCTTGTATACACTGGAATTTAGAAGGATGAGCGGGGATCTTATTGAAACGTATAAGATTATTACGGGGTTGGACACATTAGAGGCAGGAAACATGTTCCCAATGTTGGGGGAGTCCAGAACCAGGGGCCACAGTTTAATAATAAGGGGAAGGCCATTTAGAACAGAGATGAGGAAAAACTTTTTCAGTCAGAGAGTTGTAAATCTGTGGAATTCTCTGCCTCAGAAGGCAGTGGAGGCCAGTTCTCTGAATGCATTCTAGAGAGAGCTAGATAGTGCTCTTAAGGATAGCGGAGTCAAGGTGTATGGGGAGAAGGCAGGAACGGGGTACTGATTGAGAATGATCAGCCATGATCACATTGAATGGCGGTGCTGGCTCGAAGGGCCGAATGGACTCCTCCTGCACCTATTGTCTATTGAAATATTTTGCGGCTGGAGCTTCCCGACATCGATCTCTACACGAGACTGCGAGCTCATCGATGGTAAAATCCACAGGCCGCAGTTGGAGCATCGATCCCAGGCAAGGGATCACACGCTCTGATGGTAAGTCCACGGCCCCGCAGTGGGGCTCAAAGTAAGTCCCGAGCAAGGCCGCCAGCTCTATGATGCTAGGCAGCAGAGCGACCGGAGATACGACCTAGAAAACAATCGCATCTCCAGCAAGGTAAGAGATTGAAAAACAGTTTCCCCCGATCCCCTTCCTCACCACCCCCCCCCCCCCCCCCACATAAAACAAACCAGAGAACATTAACACAAACTTTTAAAATCCACTAAAAATAACAAAAAGGACGAAAAAACAGACAAATTGTTGGCAAAGCTGCTATCGCGGCGCCCCCCTGTGGATTCCATGGTATATTGCGAAGAACACAGAATTCCCCGAGTATTCCAGCCAATATTTATTATTTGGCCAGAGCCAGTTAAACAAAGTAACTAATCATTCATATCTGTTGATGACACTGTGCTATGGGCAGGTTGGCTGCTACATTTGTTTACATAACACTAACATTTGGCTAAAATGATTCTTGGGAACATTTTGAGTTGTTTTCAATTCAACACAGTGATGTGTAAATTTCCAGAAACTTTTAACCCAGATATTAACTCTTAGATTTTGTATGGTTCCTTTTGAGTGGTATTCATGGTATGATCTGCAGTATGCTGTCTCAATTGCATCCTCTATTGGTTTGACCAGGAAATGCAGGATTCTCTTTGATTTGTTCATTAATGCTTTGAAATTATTACAGTCAGAGTCATACAGCCTGAAAATAGGCCCTTCGGTCAACCTTGCCCACAGCGGCTAACGTGTTCCAGCTACACTAGTCCTACCTGCCCACGTTTGGCTCATGTCCCTCCAAACCTGTCCTGTCTATGTACCTGTCTAACTGTTTTTTAAACTTTAGGATAGTCCCAGCCTCAACTGACAACTTGTTCCATACACCCACCACCCTTTGTGTGAAAAAGTTACCCCTCAGATTCCTATTAAATATTTTCCCCTTCACCTTAAACCTTCGGCCTCGATTCCCCTACTCTGGGTAAGAGACTCTGTGCATCTAGCCGATCTATTCCTTTCATGATTTTATATGCCACTATAAGATCACTCCTCATCTTCCTGCGCCCCAAGGAATAGAGTCCCAGCCTCTCAACCTCTCCCTATAGCTCAGACTCTCTAGTCCTGGCAACAACCTTGTAAATCTTTACTGTACTCTTTCCAGCATGACAACCTTTCCTATAACATGGTGCCAAGAACTGAACGCAATACTATAAATGCACCCTCACAAACGTCTTATACAACTGCAATATGACCTCCCAACTTCTATATTCAATACTCTGACTGATAAAGGTAAATGCCCCTATAGCCTTTTTGACCACCTTATCTACCTGTGACTCCACATTAAAGGAAACATGCACCTGCACTCCTAGACCCCTCTGCTCTACAACACTCCTCAGAGTCCCACTATTCACTGTGTAGGTCCTGCCCATATTAGAATTCCCAAAATACAATATCCCACATTTCTCTGTATTAAATGCCATCAACCATTCTTCAGCCCACCTGGCCAACTGATCAAGATCCAAGATTGCCGTGTTCAATGCTGTTTCTACCATTTTACTTAGAAAATGTTGCTGCAAGTTCAACGTTGTAGAGGTCCACGCATTGTGTAAACAGTCCATTTAATCATTAACCGATACAGCCCCGTCGCTCGCACGTGCATCCCCGAGTTCAAATCCCAACCGCAATTTCTTTTGTTCTCCGCGCACACACAACGGCCCGCCCCCTGGACCCTGTGATTGGTCGGCCCAGAACACACCCAGTCCACGCGAGCGTTCGAGCCTGACAAACGACAGTTCGAAAACCAAAATGGCTCAGCCCGCCACATGACACCCCCAGAACCGGAGTAATGGAGGCGGTTAGGCTGACGAGTGAGGTGACCTGATCTCGTGTACGCATTTCCTGTGTCCGGGGTCGCAGCTGGCAGATTTGAGGGCGGGTGTGGTCGTAACGGTGGACGCCCTCTGCGGCGGGGTTATGCCACCTGCACTGGTTGGTCAATGTCCAAGTGTGCCGGCTTGAGACGGTCCTTGGAGACAGTCTCGTGCCTGCCGCCCATGTTGATGACAAAAGTTGTGGTGCCGTATTGCAGTACCTTGAAGGGTCCCTTATAAGGCCTTTGCAGTGGCATATGGTGGGAATCACGGCGAAGGAAAGCATACTGGCGGGTGGGACGTACGTGGTGGTTAGTCCGTGACGGGATGTTGGGACAGGAGAGAGCGTGCCCACCTTCTCACGGAGGCTCATCAGCATAATCGTGGGCAGTTCTGATGTCCTCGCGCCACGGGGATGAACTCCCCCGGAACCGTAAGCGGGGCGCCGTACATCAACTCTGTCAAGGAAATTGCCAGGTCCTCCTTTGGGGCAGTGCGTATGCCCAGCAGGATCTACGGCAACTCGTCCATCCAGTCCGGGCCCGTGAGCCATGCCTTTATAAATGCCTTCAGGTGCCGGTGAAAACTCTCCACGAGGCCGATTACTTGCGGGTGGTAGGACGTAGTGTGGCTCAGCTTCCTGCCAACCAGCCGGGCCGTGGCTGACCACAACTCGGAGGTGAACTGCGCACCACTGTCGGAGGAGATGTCCACCGGCACACCAAAACGGGCGATCCGGTGGGCAGCGAGGGCACGTGCACACGTCGCAGTGGAGGTATCCGAGAGCGGGACGGCTTCTAGCGATCTCGTGAATCGGTCCACGATGGTGAAAAGGTGGATGACACTTCTGGATCGAGGCAGCGGTCCAACGATGTCGACGTGGATGTGGTCGTAGAGGGTTTGGGAAACTTTGGCCTCAGCCTTGGTCGGGAGTGCGACCGCACTGTGCTGGTTGATGTGGTGGCCGAGGAAACTGATGGAAGGGAGGCCAAACTGACACTTGGCAAGGTTGATGGCCAATCCATGCTCATTGAGTTGCTATTGCTGGCAGAGCAGCCGGAGGTGTGCGAGGTGTTCCTGGTGAGAGTGGCTGGCGACGAGGGTCGTCGAGGTCGATAAGCACAAAGTCACCATGTCCAAGCCGTTGGAAAGCCTGGGCGGCGATCCTGAGGCTGAAAGGCATCCATAGGAACTCAAAGAGCCTGAACAGGGTGATGAGAGCCGTCTTGGGGATGCCATTCGGGTGGACCGGAATCTGATGGTAGCCATGTACCGTCGATTTTGGAAAAAACCTTGACTAAAGAAGTTCCTCCTCACCTCCTTTATAATAGAGCGCCCTTTAATTCTGAGGCTACGAGACTCTCCCACCAGTGGAAACATCATTTCCACATCCACTCTATCTATGCCTTTCATTAGTCTGTAAGTTTCAATGAGGTCCTCCCTCAACCTTCTAAACTCCAGCGAGCAGAGGCCGAGTGCGATCAAACGCTCATCATGTGCTAACCCGCTCATTCCTGGAATCATTCTTGTAAACCTCCACTGGACCCTCTCCAGAGCCAGCACATCCTTCCTCAGATATTGGGCCCACATTTGCTTACAGTATTCCAAATGCAGTCTGACTAGCGCCTTGTGGAGCAGCATAGATAGCAGAAAATTCCCAAACTCATGATGGATTCTCTCTGCTGTGCAGATAAGCTTCAGAGGAGAGGTGTTTCATTAATATAATCCACTGAAAGAAATTTGATTTAAAAAAACACTTCAATTTTCACAATATAGTACCATCTTTGACAGTTTGAAGTTTCTCCTAACGTTGAAAATTAACCCAAAGGAACGATGTAACTTGGGTCTGTTGGTGTTGGTTTATTATTGCAAAGGGTACCGAGATATAGCAAAAAACTTTGCTTGGTGTGCTATCCGGGCAAATCATATCATACATCAAGGTAGTGGAGGAGTGAGAAGAAAACAGAATGCAGAGTATAATATTACAGCTACAGAAAATGTGCTGGTTAATAAAACGTGGAAGGGCTGCACAAGGTCAATTGGGAAATCAGAAATTCATCCTTGGTAAATAAGAAATCTGTTGAAGCGTCTGATAACAGCAGGAAATAAGCTATTCTCAAATGTGGCCCCACATATTTTCAAGCTTTTGCATCTTGCAGGAGAGGGGTGAAGGGAGAGTAGTGGGGTTCTGAGTGATCCTTGATTATTTTGGATGGTCTCCTGAAGCAAAGTGGCGAGTAGACTGAGTCGATGAAGGGATAACTGGCTGATATGTGATGGATCACAACTCTGCAAGTTCTTGCGGTCATGGGCAGTACAGTTCAAATACCAAACTGTAATGCATCTTAATAGGATGCTTTGTATGGTGTTTCTGTACCATATTGGTAAGACTCATTTGAGACATGCCAAATTATCTTGGCCTTCTCAGGAAGTAGAGAAGTTGGTGTGCTTTCCTGGCCACAGCATCAATGGATTTGGAACAGGACAAATTGAAGGTGATATTTATAACTAACATTTTGAAGTTCTCAGCACTCAACCAGCACCATTAATACAAACTAGGGTGTGTCCTCCACCCCACTTCCTGAAGTTGATGACCAGCTCCTTAGACTTTCTAACGTTGACGGGGAGGTTGTTGTTCCGACACCACGCTATTCAGCTCTCCATTTCCTTCCTGGAATCCATTACCAGATATACTTGCAGCCAACATCATGTAAATGGTCAGATCTGGCTACGAGCATCTGCAAAGGCACCACCCGGATTCTAGGACACCA
This sequence comes from Rhinoraja longicauda, assembly GCF_053455715.1. NCBI lineage: Eukaryota > Metazoa > Chordata > Chondrichthyes > Rajiformes > Arhynchobatidae > Rhinoraja > Rhinoraja longicauda. The sequence goes on from NC_135957.1 coordinate 52,748,622, forward strand.
TGGCCCACTGCTGCTACACCTGATGTATCCTCAGTATCCTTCGGATCTCCAATAAAAAGCAGTCAGAGTTGTCTCCACGCCAAAAGCAGCCAAAAACCCATGTTGTTTTAAGATTTAAGTTAATTGAAGTCCATCAAGATTAATTTTTCATGAAGATTGGTGCGTTTGCCAAAAACATTAGGGGCTAACAGATTAACTTTAACTAGTAAGAGTTCAACTGGACATGGTGGATAGTTAAGAGCTGATAAGCAAACTGAATTGTGCAAGCAAAACCGACTGCAGAGCCAAAGGTTTGCTGAGGATATGAGGTGAACAGCAGGATGCCTGAGAGCAACAGGGAATGAGCTCTCCTGTGCCCTAGATTGTTATTAGTGAAGAATACCCATGCAAGGAGAGATGTAACTGAAAGAATTTCCAATATGTGATTTTAGCCATTACGGTATTAACATTTGAAGAGGGTTCAGTTACTCATAGTAAAAAATAGATTTTAGTTAGATAAGCTGTTCGTTAGCTGACTGGTGAGAGTCCCAAGTGCAGATGATTCCAGAAGTTTCATCAGTGAAATGCTCTTTGGCAGGGAGCAACAAGAATCTATCAAAATAATACTTTCTCGAGGTAATTTGGAAAAAAGTGAAATCTGAATCAATATTTTTTCAGCTGCCCAGACTCATGCCTGACAGGCACTATATGCATCCAGTTTGCTTTTGATTGGGCGTGAAAAGATTATAATTCCTGGGAGTTTGGTTGCTCAAGGCCAGTTCTGTACCTCAAGCAGTCTGTCCCTGTGCAGGAACTATGAAGAGGTTTCCCTTGGAGACAAAGAATAGTTCGGGAGCAGTTGTTTCCAGCCAAATGCTGGGAAGAGGTACTGTTGATAGAAAGAGAAAGATCCAAAAAGATACTGCTTGGGCTCAGGAATCTCATGACGAAGAGCTGATGTGTTTGACTGGAAGATGAGAGGAAAAGTTAAGAAACATATTTCAGGATTTTACGAGAATGATTTTTTAAAAAAGAAGGCCCTATAGTGTTGGGAGAAATAGTCATCTGCTCAAGGCAGATATATTTAGGATTATATTTACGGTAATGGTGGCATAAGGTTGAGTAAGAACACAAATGTGTCCTCAGACATTGATCATGAAGGTTTTTCCTACACAAATGGTGGTGGGTGTATGGAATGAGCTGCGGGAGCGATGTTTCTCAATCTTTTTTACCCTTGCGGAACCCTTGAAATAATTTTCATGTCTCAGGGAACCCCTACATAAAAATTATTATATATCTTTATTAATGATAAATAACACTTAAACAAATAAAACTGAAGCAAATAAAGGTAACCAGAACTAACCTTGGAGGAGAGAAAGCCTGCTGGCCCGGCAACCCTCCCCCAACTGACGATCCGTGGACCTGTTGGCGGCCGGGGAGTGTCCCCCGGGGACGTGGGCGGGCGAGGGGGTACAGGAAAGGGGAGAGGGAGCCACTCACCTCGGACCCGGGCGGCCATCGTGTCGGCCAGAGCCAGCCGTTGGCCCGTTGGGTGGAAACCTCTCCTGCAGTGGCAGCTCAGCGGCATTGGCCATCTTGTTTGACCCTCTGCCGCCGCGCTGCACCACAGGAGGAAGGTCAGGGGCGGGGGGTGCATTTATTAAAGTTTCAGCTTGACGGCTCAGCAGCAGCAGCAGCAGCAGCTGGATGGCTCAGCAGCCTCCCCCCCTCCCCCCCATTGGCTGCCATTCCCATCACTCTGGCAGGTCCCACCCCCGCATTGAGAAACATCGCTCCCGCAGCTCATTCCATACACCTGTGGAGATCTGTCCTTTTTCTTTGCTTCAGCCACTAGACTCCGCATGGGTTTTGCAGCATTGTGTGCTAGGTTAAGGCACATGCTTGAGGCTCTCTCTTTCTCACACACCTGCTTGAGGCTACGTAATCACAAAAATGCTGAGCTTGCTAAAGCTAGTAGTAATCAGTAGCCCAAACCGCAGAATGTTCCAGCTCGTCTTCAGAGGAGAAAAACACAATGTATAAAGAACATAAACAATAAACAGACGCCGACTAAACCTTGAACAATAGCATGTTAGAACCTTATATGGGAAAACTGACTGTTCCAACACTCGGCCGTATAAGGGAAAACTGACTTAATTCCAATATTGATTGGTTGTGATACTTGTAAATAACTGTGAATTCTGCGGTTTTGGGGGATAAAAAGGGCTTAATTCTAGGGGCTGGTGTGACACGTTTCCACTGGCCCCGGAGTCCGCAACTCTGTGTGCTTTTAGAAACCTGTCCACGAGATCTCTAATAAACTAACAGGTAAAGTCTGTGCCGTCTCTGATTATTGTCATCCAACTGACTGCGAACGCGAAGTCGAACTCGACACACCCACCACCATCTTGCCCCCCCCATTGGCTGCCACTCCCGTCACTCGGGCGGGTCCCATTATGACGTTGAACGCGGCTGACGGTGAGGGTAAATAGATAACAGGTTGAAGACTTTATTACAATACCCTAGAATTTTCCAAGAATATGCCTTACATGTATAATAAAATTACGAATATGAAATTAAACACAAAAATGACTCAAAAAATGCATTTATGTATGATTAGCCTATTTATCACTATTTCTCTTGGAACCCCTAGCAACCTCTCGCGGAATCCGAGGGTTCCGGGCACCCTGGTTGAGAAACCCTGTGCTGGAGGATAGTTGAGGCAGGCATTACTGCAACATTCAAGAAACATTTAGACAGGTACATGGTTAGGATAGGTTTAGAGGGATATGGGTCAAACATCGGCAGGTGGGAGGACTAATGTAGATGGGACATGTTGGTCGTTGTGGGCATGTTGGACCAAAGGCCTGTTTCTATGCTGTATGACTGACTCTATGACTCCCTATTTGCTGTGGACAGGCCAGGTTATGCTTTAATTTTATGCTTGAGCAGATCACTTCTGTACAGTAAAGTATGTTATCTATACCAAACCACTAATTGTCTTGTGCGTATTCACAAAATGCTGGAGTAAGTCAGCAGGTCAGGCAGCATCTCAGGAGAGAAGGAATGGGTGACGTTTCGGGTCGAGACCCTTCTTCATACTGATCAGTCTGAAGAAGGGTCTCGACCCGAAATGTCACCCATTCCTTCTCTCCTGAGATGCTGCCTGACCTGCTGAGTTACTCCAGCATTTTGTGAATAAATACCTTTGATTTGTACCAGCATCTGCAGTTATTTTCTTACACAAGTGTCTTGTGCTTGCTGAGAGTATGCACTGTGAAGCTTGAAGGGAGTAGTACATTACTTAATTTTGATCAACAAGAAGAGATCAAATCAGTCAGATTTCCCAAGGTAACTTTGATGCGTGGGTGCAAATGGGATAGATCTGCCCAATGATTCTATCAGGGAAAATTATTATACGAAAAAATAGAGCAGTGTTATAGAAACATAGAAAATAGGTGCAGGAGTAGGCCATTCGGCCCTTCGAGCCTGCACCGCCATTCAATATGATCATGGCTGATCATCCAGCTCAGTAGCCTGTACCTGTCTTCTCTCCATACCCCCTGATCCCTTTAGCAAAAAGGGCCACATCTAACTCCCTCTTAAATATAGCCAATGAACTGGCCTCAACTACCTTCTGTGGCAGAGAATTCCACAGACTCGCCACTCTCTGTGTGAAGAAATGTTTTCTCATCTCGGTCCTAAAAGACTTCCCCCTTATCCTTAAGCTGTGACCCCTGGTTCTGGACTCCCCCAACATCGGGAACAATCTTCCCGCATCTAGCCTCTCCAACCCCTTAAGAATTTTATATGTTTCTATAAGATCCCCCCTCAGTCTTCTAAATTCCAGCGAGTACAAGCCCAGTCTATCCAGTCTTTCCTCATATGTAAGTCCTGCCATCCCAGGGATCAATCTGCTGAACCTTCTCTGTACTCCCTCTAAGGCAAGAACGTCTTTCCTCAGGTTAGGAGACCAAAACTGCACACAATATTGCAGGTGCGGTCTCACCAAGGCCCTGTACAACTGCAGCATAACCTCCCTGCTCCTAAACTCAAATCCTCTTGCTATGAATGTCAACATACCATTCGCTTTCTTCACTGCCTGCTGCACCTGCATGCTTGCTTTCAATGACTGGTGCACCATGACACCCAGGTCACGTTGCATCTCCCCTTCTCCCAATAGGTCACCATTCAGGTAATACTCTGCTTTCCTGTTCTTACCGCCAAAGTGGATAACCTCACATTTATCCACATTATATTGCATCTGCCATGCATTTGCCCACTCGCCTAATCTATCTAAGTCACTCTGCAGCCTCCTAGCATCCTCCTAGCATCCTCCTAGCATCCTCCTCGCAGCTAACAGTGCCACCCAGCTTCGTGTCATCCGCAAACTTAGAGATGTTGCATTCAATTCCCTCGTCCAAATCATTAATATACACTGTAAATAACTGGGGTCCCAGCACTGAGCCTTGCGGTACCCCACTAGTCACTGCCTGCCATTCCGAAAAGGACCCGTTCATTCCTACTCTTTGCTTCCTGTCCGCCAACCAATTTTCTATCCACCTCAACACTGAACCCTCAATACCGTGTGCTTTAAGTTTGTACACCAATCTCCTATGTGGGACCTTGTCGAAGGCCTTCTGAAAGTCCAGATATAACACGTCGACTGGTTCTCCCTTATCCACTCTACTAGTTACATCCTCGAAAAATTCTATAAGATTCGTCAGACATGATTTGCCTTTGGTAAATCCATGCTGACTTTGTCCGATGATTTCACCACTTTCCAAATGTGATGCTATCACATCTTTAATAACTGACTCTAGCATTTTCCCCACTACCGATGTTAGGCTAACTGGTCTATAATTCCCCGTTTTCTCTCTCCCTCCCTTTTTAAAAAGTGGGGTTACATTAGCTACCCTCCAATCCTCAGCCTCCGGGCGGTAGGTTTAAAAACCCAGCGCGGGGCTTGTTCACCCAGAGGCCCAGGAGCGGTTGGAGGCGGTTGGAGATAAAAACGTTCCCACACACTTTAAAAGAAGTGGTCTGGAGGAAGCCGCTGATTGGTGGAAGCGGACTAGAGGAAGCAGCTGATTGGGCGTAACCCCGGGGTTGTATTTCTGCTTTTTGTTCGTACTTAAGTTCGTACGAAATTAAGTTGTTCCTTCATTTCTAGGTCCCAGTCTGAAGAGGAAATTATCTCTAGAAATGTAATCTATTGCCCATGTGCATTGCATTTCTTTTGCCAAAGTACCTGCAGAAAGAGAAACTCAGTTAATAGTTTTGGTTAATGACCTTTCAATGCGTAGCTTTATTGAGCGTTCTGTTCTACTGTGCTGAGCGTACTGTGTTTGCATTTTTGCCAGTTTTGCTTTTGTGGAATATGAAAACTCGTATTATATTTAGGCAGCATATTTCTAGTGGTTTTAATTATAAATTAATCTCATGCCATTTACAGTCACCAAATACATCTCTGATTTGGATTGTACATGAAAAATGACATTTAGGTGTTTAGACACCTAAATGTCATTTTTCATCCTGTTTCATCTTGAGCAGAGTACACATAGCATCTGAGAGTTCAAAAGCTTAAAATGTCACAGAAGTGCAAATATTCTCCGGATGAATCTGTTCTACATAGCAGAATTGTGTTCTTCTCTATGATTAACAAGTGCCCTACACTTTAGTCTCATTACGTAACAATTGAAAAATGTGACATTAAATAATGGCTGCACAAGTTTGAAGAAAAAGAAACCGTGTTTGCTCTATTACCAAATATCTAATCTTTTAAGTACATCATTTGTAATTGAATATGGTTTAATGAATAGTGCATTCTCAAAACTAGTTAAGGATTGTAGTTAATGACCTTGCATAAGTTGTCAAATTGGGGTCCTCTGTAACAGTAAAACAGCAGGTAGAAAGAGGGCAAAAATGTTTCATATCATAATGTAGCTATTTGATGCACAAATGGCATATGAGTTCTGCAAGATTTGACTGAGGCAATCCTCATGACAACATGCACCATACAGCAACACATTGTTCTCTGCACAAATTTAAGACAGCATCACAGAAACAAACTATTTCCTCCTGAAGAGACTAGTTAGTTAAAATGGTTTTCCAAATCAGCCACATGAGGGAAGAAGTGTGATGCAGCGTGTGTTGGAAACCTCTGTTCTTTACTCATTTTACTCACTACGTTCTTTAGATTCCTTTGATTCTACAAAACTGATTGAGCTGCAAGAATTAACCATACGAGAGGGAAGAGTGCAAAGATTCAGTGATGCCATGAAATAAAGCCTATCGATTGTCTATCATCTTGTGTATCCTCTCCTGGACTTTGCAAAATGACAGGTGGAATATCGGGTCATGGCTGTCTGCATTTCTCTGATCAAATGTCTTACATCTCCACTTCCTGTTTGCTTACCTTCACTTTCCGTTGACATACATTTGGTCCCACGTCTTGTGATTGTTCAATGGTTCAATGATCCTTGATTGTCACGTGTACCAATATACAGTGAAATTTGATTTACCATACAGTCACACCAAAAAAACAACAAGATACAAAACTACATAAAGATTAAACATAAACCGCCACCACATGTGTGAGAATCCCTAGGGCACATAGCATAGGTGGAGACCCACAGCCATCAGTTCAATGTCCGGGCCACACACACACTCCTTCACCATAATGTGACCAGAGTTGTACTGACCGCTGTCACTCTCTCTGCAGTCCCTGTCCGCCCGAACAGTCAGAAAGCCGTCCACATTCGCACCAGACTCCAGGATGTTCTCATGGCCCGATGTCCCAGCAAACACTGAGATCACTGCACTCACGGCATTCCCTCCGAGTCCTCACCAGCACAGTTAGCACGTCCATCTTGTTTTTCGACGACCTCAAATTCCCCATCGAAGCCCCCGCAACAGGGTGATCGAGGCTCCCGCGATCGGGATGGTTGAAGTTCCTGCAGTTGGAGCTCCTGAAGTCGATCCCTAACAAAGGGACAGCCAGCTTCATGATGTTAGGCCGCAGTGCGGATGGAAATACGATACGGAAAAAGTCGCATCTCCGTTGAGGGAAGAGATTAAAAAAAGTTTCCCCCAACCCCCACCCACCCACATAATACATCAACTAAAGATACACTAAAACGTACAAGTGAAACAGACTAAAAACAACGAAAGAAGAAAGGGACAAGACAGGCTGTTGGCGAGGCTGCACTTAGGGCGCCACCCGATGGATTGTTGCATCACAGATCATTTTATCGACAACTGTGTTATCTTTGCCTATGATTGCAAAATGGATGACCTTGACCCAGAAATAAGTTTGCCCTTTTGCCTCTGCTTTCTGACCCGGTGTTACACCATACATTATCAACCTATGATGTCTCTGCCCTAACAAGGCATAATTCAATGCATTGGCACCGTCCATAGTACAGAACATAGGATGCGGGTTTCTGAGAAAACATCTCAAGATCCAGGGTCATTTTAGAATATTTTGGTACTGTTTGTGGGGTTACATTTCATGGCAATTACTCTGTCACCAATCTTGAAAAGTTATCCGGAAGCAGATAGAGCTCGCCAACAGAATTTGCAAATGTTATCCGAACAGAACCTCCTAATTGCACAGAAATATTTGTCTAAAATATACAAATGTATGTTTGAATGCCAATAAATGTACTTTGGGGAATAGCTGAAAGAGCCCTGGCTGGTTGAGAGGTTTATGACAGGCAGCTGGTGTTTAATTCCAGTGCCCACCATCCATCCCAAGGGTTTACATAGTCACAATTCACAGGAGTGAAATAACACTTACTCCTTTATAGCACCAGGTGGTGTTCCAGAAGTCAATTAATCAGGTACATAAAGTACTACGTGAACAGTATTAGAGTAAAATAAACAAATTCTCTCATCCAAATTGTACCTTTTATCGAAGTAATGAAATTTACAGCACAGAAAGCCAATGGGCTTATTGTGTTCAGACTGCCACAAATAAAACTATTTTGATACTGCAATTTCTCAGCACTCTACCTGTGACCAGCCTGGTACTATATGGTTCAAATATTCAGTACATTGATCAATAAAGGGAAGTATCCCATGTACATTCTTCACCACTTTTTCTGCCTGCTTTGCTACCTTTGGGGATCTCTGATGTGCAATCCAAAATGCCTCAGCATTGCAATGTCTGGCATTTATTGTGTATTTCTCTGCTCTGATTGCTTTCCCAAATCCATTCCCACGTACTCTTCAAGATTAATTTCCATATGCCACTTTTGTGCCCACTAATCTTTTCCAGCAACTTAGAACTTTCTATTGTCTACCAAACTATCACTTACAGTATCATCTACCAGTTTCCTAACAATGACTCCTACATTTAAGTCCAAATTAAGGCCTAACATCATGGAGCTGGCGGCCTTGCTCGACACTGACTTTGAGCCCCACCGTGGGGCCGTGGACTTACCGTCGGAGCCTGCGATCCCTTGCCTGGGATCGACGTCTGGGATCGTGGTCTGTGGATTTCACCATCGAGGAGCTCGCAGTCTTGGGTATTTGCCTCTGTTGTTTCCAGAATTAAGGAATCTGGAGCAAAAAAGAATAGCTGGAGGAAATCTGCAGTTCGGGCAGCATCTGTGGAGGATATGGGTGAAGACCCTTCTACTGAACTGAAAGAATGGAGAGGTAGTAGCCAGTATAAAGAGGAGGGGGTGGGGGGGGAAGTGTTAACAAGGGATAGGTGGATACCGGTGAGTTGATTGGCAAAATAGATTTGGGAGTGATGTGTGGGGATAGTGACAGAGGCTGGGAGATGATGTGGAGACCAAAGACTGCAGATTCTGGAATTCAAAAGAGAGGAAGGTAAAGAGTGGAGGAATGGTGGCAGATGGGAGGGGGAGAGAGAGAGAGAGAGAGAGAGAGAGAGAGAGAGAGAGAGAGAGAGAGAGAGAGAGAGAGAGAGAGAGAGAGAGAGAGAGAGAGAGAGAGAGAGAGAGAGAGAGAGAGAGAGAGAGAGAGAGAGAGAGAGAGAGAGAGAGAGAGAGAGAGAGAGAGAGAGAGAGAGATGAAGAGGGGAGAGTGGCAGTGGGGTGGGGAGAGAATCCAGTGGAAAAACTATATGGGTGATGGGAGATGGGGCAGGTGGGGGGAGGGGAATGAAAATGGGCGACGTGAGGTTGGAGGGTATTGTGCGAAGAAGGGAGTGTGTGAGGACCAGGATAGATAGGAGTAGAGAGAAAGGGAATAGGAAGTTCCGGTTATCTGAAATTGGTACCTCCTGCAGCTCTCCTTTTTTTCCCCTTTAATTCATTGCTTTACTGTACCCCATTAAGAGATCTATTTTCATTTAAATTTAAGAGAAAGTTTGAATTCTATGCTCAGAACTCTTTATGAATGAACACACATATCAACATATGGGTTTCCTGTGACCAAGTTTAACATTAATGGTTTCAAATATTGGAGTGAAAATTATGATTTTATTGTATATTAGACTGGTCAACTGCTAACTTTCAAACTTTTCTTTAGAATAATTGTATTCTTTATTGCAAGCTACTAGTTTGCAGAGAATCAGGCAACATAAAGATTATATATTAATTGTAGTACAGTGATGATTCTTAATGAATTCCACAAAAAGATTATATATTCCAGATGAAATGAGGTCAGGATTTGCAACAGCATTTTCCAGAAGGTTTCGACCCAATGCTCTTCCTTTTTCTGAGCACATGGTCCTTCTCCACACTTTCAATAACCAGCCACCTAAATATAAAAAGGATATACTCTCAAAATTGAAACTTGATTTTATTTAAATAAAGCAGTTTTAAATGTAAACAAAGCTATTTTACATAAATCAAAAAATGTTTAAAAATAGTGCAATATCCTCTAAATATATGAATAAATTTAACTGCTAAAAGGAAAACTATATTTGATGTTGCATTTTGTTTTGAATAGTGCCTTTATGTTTCTTGAAAGTTGTGCTGCATTTTCCCCTCTCCTTTGAAACGTTAAATATCATCTCAGATTCTAGTCAAGTAAGGCCTTAATGCAAACCATCTACACATTAAAAGCTTGTCACAATCAGAATGAAAGCCACACAGCTGGAGGTATGGGATTTGCATGAATTCACATAAGGGCAGTGGATGGTACTCTTGTGAATTTAGGATTACAATAGCAAAATATGTTTGCAAAAAAATATTATCCCAAATATTCAAAGTGATCCATTCTTAATGTTTAGTGTTGTGAATAGACATAAATATGATTATCAGTTGAAAAACATAATCATATTCCTAGTGAGATAATATATATCATATCATCATATCATATATATACAGCCGGAAACAGGCCTTTTCGGCCCACCAAGTCCGTGCCGCCCAGTGATCCCCGTACATTAACACTATCCTACACCCACTAGGGACAATTTTTACATTTACCCAGCCAATTAACCTACATACCTGTACGTCTTTGGAGTGTGGGAGGAACCGAAGATCTCGGAGAAAACTCACGGGGAGAACGTACAAACTCCTTACAGTGCAGCACCCGTAGTCAGGATCGAACCTGAGTCTCCGGCGCTGCATTCGCTGTAAAGCAGCAACTCTACCGCTGCGCTACCGTGCCGCCAAGTAGGATATAATATTAATTCTTCATAATCTGAATGTGCTTAAATGATATAGAAAAAGTGTCTTAAAGGATTACTTGATGTGTTTCAACAATCCGTTAAATATAGCAACCTTTGATTATAGTTCACAGGTTGCCATGGCTATAAACAAAGAGAATGGAAGTGATTTAGAATATTGGAAGGAGCAATGCTTGCTTCATTCCATTGCTTTTCTTCAAGTAACCACTGAGTGGCACTGCTGCATCAGAAGAAACAATTTAATGTCACTTTTATTCCTTTGTTCTTTAACATTTCTGCTGGATTAATTTCAAACCAATTGGGAGTATCCATACTATTCTTGATCTTCAAGAGAAAAATATGTTTTACTCACAGTCTTTCCATTTATTATCTTTTTGGAAAATGTCACTTTGCAATTCACAAAGCAACACAGAAAAGACAAAATGTGCAAGAAGGAACTACAGATGCTGGTTTACTCTGAAGAGAGCCACAAAATTCTGGATTAACTCAACGGGTCAGGCAGCATCTCTGGAGAAAAGGAATAGGTGACGTTTTGGGTCAAGACCCTTCTTTCAGAGTCTGAAACAATTATTGTTTTCTCACATTCCCGTATCTGAGGAACTCCTCAACCTGAAATGATATCATTGTTTCTCTTTCCACGGATGCTGCTTGATCAGTAGAGTGTTTCCAGCATTTACTTGTTCTGTAGCTGCAAAAATATCTTAACTTGTTGGTATCCTTTGTAATTGATATTTTTTTAAACGCTTTAAAAACATCTTGAAAAAATGTTGCTGTAAATACGAATTTATATTATCCGCCGCACTTATAAAATGCATTTGGAAAAGAAACAACAGAAAACTCTCAGCAGGTCAAGCAGCCTTTCAGTGTTTAGCCACTCACCTGTCAATTGGTTTCCTTTGTATAAAATGTCAAGACCCACCAAGACTCTGTTCTCCTCTTTACTTAGGTCAGGAATAGATGGTGCCTGATCTCCAGCTAACAGCATCCGTTGGGGCAGAAATACTTGAAAGCTATTGGTTTGATTGAAGTTAGTGGGAAAATGAGTAAGAGCAATAAATTCTACTGCATTCGCCCAGCTGACACCAAACTGGGCTTCAGGAGCTGAAATGTACGTCAACCTGTCAAGACAACAAAACCAATAAAACATGCAAACCAAATCAAATCAATCAAATTTCCACTGCAATTGTTTTCTATTTGGTATGATTGATTTTTTTTTAGGATGTGCAAAGGACAGGGAAACATATAGGATAAAAGTATTGATCATCCGAAAACCTCTGGGGATGATCAAATGGAGGAGAAAAACATAACTCACCGATCCTGTGTGCAGCAAATTCTGCTGCTCATTACTGGAAATATCTGAACATCACATTTCTTTGCTGGCTTCCTGGCTACAAGCACATACCATATGCACATGTAGACTGATCCCGAAATTCCTTGGAACTAGCTGGAGTTTCTGACAACCAAATAATCTTTCTTTAACACTAATGTAATGGGAACATAATCCATATCTATGAGGGGTGCTGACATGCTGATCGACACCATAGCAATTGCAAGAAGAGAAATGCTTCTTATCTGGAGTGGGGGTTGTTGACAGTCATACATTCATCATAAAGCTCGGTTCATGAAATCATATTTGAGCTTCCGGCATCACAGAGTCATACAGCATGGAAACCTGTGCCTTTAGACACAACTTGCTAGCTCCAACCACCATGCTGGTCCCACCTTCCTGTGTTTGGCCCATATCCCTCTAAACCTACCCTATCCAAATATTTTTAAACATTAAAAGATAGTACCTCCTCAACTACCCCTGTGGCAGCTCATTCCATACACCTACCACACTGTGTAAAAAAAAAAGTTGCCCCTCGGGTTCCTATTATATCTTTCACTCCTCACCTTAAGCCTGTTCCCTCTGGCTCTTGATTCCCCTACTCATGGTAACAGTCTCTGTGCATTTGCCCTATCTATTTCTCTCATTATTTTGTACCCCTCTATAAGATCACTGTTCATCCTCATATGCTCCAAGGAATAAAGTCCCAGCCTGCTCAACCTCTCCCTGTAAGCTCAGGCCGTCAAGTCCTGGCAACACCCCTGTAAATTTCTGCAGCCTTTCCAGCTTAACAACATCATCTTTGAGTGTGATGTTTTAAAATGCATTTCAAAACCATCTTCCAGAAGGGTCTGTTTGAGGGACATTCGCTGTGGGGTGTTTAGTTCTCTTGTGGGGTATCTGCAGGCCTCATGTTGAGCCTGAACTGCACTGTTGCTTGGACTTTAGTAACTAGACATGCCCAGCAAACCTGCAGCTGCAAATGTTTTGGATTGATGCTCATTTGCAGGGTATGTTAGGTTGGAAAAAAGCAGAAAAGAAAAGTAGTTTCAGACAAAAAAAATAGGGTAGCCATTCTTGATGAAACGTACTAGGAAATCCATGGATTTGCTCTACTCTGGACGCTGATGATATGGGACTGAGTTCCAGGCCACTGCACTCTGCACCCGATATATTGTATGTTTTTTCTGTGAGAAGTTGAGTATGTTGGGGAAGACTGGCCATTTGATTGCTGCACAATTTCAGAACGTGTCCAGGGACTCTGACTGGGCCAGCCGCTTTCCGAGCATTCACCCTCATGAAAGCAGATCTGAATTCTGTCACCAAGATTAATGGGACAGGACCAATGGGAAATGGTGAATGTCAAGATGGAGCTGCGGTTGCCTATTCAAAATGGACATAAAAGGCAAAGAGATTTGGACAGGTACATGTATAGAAAAGGTTCAGTGATATTGGCCAAACGCAAGCAGTTGGCCCTCGTGTGGATGGAGTACCTTGGTTGGCATGGGAATGTTGGGCTGAAGGGCCTGTTTCCATGCTGTATGGCTCTATGATGAGCCTGTCCAACCTATAGCTCCGTTTCTTGTTTCCTGGTAACATCCTCGTAAATCCTCCCTAGAATCTTTCTGACTTAATGGCTTCTTTCCAAGAGCAGGGTGACTAAACCTGAACACAATACTTCAAGTGCTGCCTCACCAATGTCTTGTACAACAGAAACATAATGTCCCAACTTCTGTTCTCAGAATTGATGAAGGCCAACATACCAAAAGGCGAGATACAAGGAACTGCAGATGCTTATTAATTAAAAGCCGTCTTCACCACTCTATCTGTGATGTAATTTTCATGGAACTATGTACATGTACTGCTAAATTCACCTGCCCTACAACAGTCCCTAGACCCTTATCATTCACCCTGATGGTCCTGCCATAGTTTGACTTCCCAAAATGCCACACCTCAAGCCTACCTGAAGTAAACTCCATTTGCCATTCCTCGGCCCACTTGCCCAGGTACTCAAAATCCAGACGTAATTCTTGATAACCATTTTCACAGTCCATGGAACCACCTATTTCAGTTTCATCTGCAAATTTATTGATCATGCCCTGTGTACACTCATCCAAACCATTTATATCATATATCATCCTGTGGCGGATCAGGCCACTCCTTGGGTCAGCCCCCTCGTTACGTGACGGACAGGCGAAAGGGGTTAAAAGCCAGGCCAAGGGAAGGCGTATCTTATCCCTAGGAGAACTACGCTGTGGGCAGGAGCTCACAGCCTAATAAAAGAATCTAACTAAACACTGCCTGGCGTCTTGCCTTTTCTCTGGCCTCCGCCAGGCCACTACAATATCATATATATACAGCCGGAAACAGGCCTTTTCGGCCCACCAAGTCCGTGCCGCCCAGCGATCCCCGTACATTAACACTATCCTACACCCACTAGGGACAATTTTTACATTTACCCAGCCAATTAACCTACATACCTGTACGTCTTTGGAGTACGTCGTTATTTAGATGGCAGACAACAATAGGCCCGGCATCGATCCCTGAGCCACTTCATTAGTCACTGCCACCTCCAGCCAAAAAGCAACCTTCCACCACCACCCTCTGTTTCCTACCATGAAGCCAATTCTGTATCCAGTTAGCTAGCTCTCCCTAGATCCCTTCCAGAGCAGCCTACCATGCGGAACCTTATCAAAGGCCTTGCTGAAATCCATACAAAATATGTCTATAGCCATGCCCTCTTCAACTTTCTGGCTTACTTTTTCAAAACACGATAAAATATGTGAGACATAATATACCCATGCTGATCATGTTTGTAATCTTTGATCCCATGTTGAGTTATGGAACACATATTCATACTATTGGTAGGATTGCTTACTTGCAACTCATTATTATTGTCCAACTCCAATCCTGCCTTAACTCATCCACGACTGAAAACCTTGACATCCCTTTTCTAATGATTGACCCCCCCCCCCCACTCTAGTAAGCATGAACTCTCGGTCATTCAAACCCTCCTACCTTTGCCCTAAATTACACTGAGCACTTTGCTCCACAAACAACTTCCACTTTTATGGCACCCGTAATATAGCATAAAGATCGTAGAGTGCTTCACAGGGTTGTTATTAAATCAAAATTAACAATGAACCGCATCATGGGAAAGTAGGCAGATTACATGAAGCTAGGTCAAAATACAGGTTTTTATAAGTATATTTAAGGAAGGCAAGACAGATCGAAGGGTGCAGACATTAGGGAGGGAATGCTGGAACTTACACCCATGTCAGCTGAAGGTAAGATTGCCGGTGATGGAGTGATTACATTTAGTGTGAGCAGAAGGCCAGAACTAGAGTGGTGCAGATATATCTGGGTTTGTAGAGCTGGAGGACTGTGCTTCCTGACATTAAGGATAGTGAGGGCTTGGACGGCTTGGAAAATAAGGTTGGAAGTTTTAAAACTGGGGATAAGTGCAGCTCATAGAAACATAGAAAATAGGTGCAGGAGTAGGCCATTCGGCCCTTCGAGCCTGCACCGCCATTCAATATGATCATGGCTGATCATCCAACTCAGTATCCCGTACCTGCCTTCTCTCCATACCCCCTGATCCCTTTAGCCACAAGGGCCACATCTAACTCCATCTTAAATATAGCCAATGAACAGGCCTCAACTACCTTCTGTGGCAGAGAATTCCACAGATTCACTACGCTCAGCATGCACAGTGCTGATGCATCAAGCAGGAAAAAAATGATATTGCGTTGAGAGGAATAAGAAAATTGAATTAGGAACAGAAAATGTGGGAAATACTTAAATTAACCTTTCAGAACATTTTGGAAGTGCAGCTTCAATCGATACAACATGTGCCATCCACAGATGATGCCAAATATTATCCTCTTCCGATGACATCATAGGTAATATCTCCATTTGGGAATACTCCTTTGTTATTTTCAGTAACTGTCAAACACATAAATTAATTATTAAATTCCAGGTTTTATAGTGTCATTTTTGCAGAATTAATCCGTTGTTTACGAAGCCTTGAGTGAATTGGTTTATTAGGCCACTTTGCCGAGCAGTTACAAGTTAATCTTATATCTCAGGGTTTGAAGTAAGAAGGAGACAGTAGTCCTTAAAACCTAGTAGCTCCTTTCTCCCTATACACACAAAGTATGACTAACTACCATTACCTTAAACTTCCTACTGTGAACCCAAAGGGGGAGTCCAGAACAAGGGGCCACAGTTTAAGAATAAGGGGTAGGCCATTTAGAACTGAGATGAGGAAAAACTTTTTCAGTCAGAGAGTTGTGAATCTGTGGAATTCTCTGCCTCAGAAGGCAGTGGAGGCCAATTCTCTGGATGCATGGGGTATGGGGAGAAGGCAGGAATGGGGTACTGATTGAGAATGATCAGCCATGATCACATTGAATGGCGGTGCTGGCTCGAAGGGCTGAATGGCCTCCTCCTGCACCTATTGTCTATTGTATACTCCTCGAAATAGAAAGCCTTTATATCCTAACTGGTGTAGCAGTGAGCAAGGATCTATGAGACTTCTGACCTGCATGGTGTTTTTTTTATTACCTCTGGGGTGTGCCCTGCATACATATGAACAACCAATCCAACTTGTATCTGGAATTGGGAAAAGGAAGAATGCTTCTCACTGGGCACTCATTTCACATCAAGACACACACACAATGAAATACAACCTGCAAGCCATATTCTTTCTGAACAGTATACAAACTCATCATATGTCCACCTTTTCCTGTTTCTTAAGGATGCCAGTATCAATATAGGTAATATGAATATGTGCAATATTTAAATAGTTTGTAAATCGGCATACCTGAAAGAAAGTTGTCCATGTAGCCATCATCGCAGGGTTCAGTACACGGCAGTCAGCTGCAGTGTAACAAAAATTATCCATGTATTCTTCAGGTTGCAAGACTTTTATTTCAAATGGCCAATCCTCAAAGAAGCCTGCTTCAACTGCTCCCAAAAAGGGTACTGTAGCCAAGTAGTAATTCATACCTAATACAAAAATACATATCAAATTATATAAAGGTACATTGTGGTCCCTTAAGCTTGAAAAATGTTCAGGTTAGTGGTCAACACTCATTACCTCACACACAGGTATTATGCGTCTTGTTAAATTTTGTAGTAAAAAAACAATCAACTCAAGTTCAAGTTTGATCCGATGGGTTTCCAAAAGCTACTTGCAAATCCTCCACTCAATGCTCTGACTGATTAAGACAATTGTGCCAAATGCCTTCTTCACGACCCTGTCTGTATCTTGCCTTGTTCAGGTAGTATATAATGCAGCACAGTATGTGGGTGGTAATGGGATTGAATATGGAATATAGAATATTTCAACCTCCCTTGAAGCCTATGTGAGTTATCCAGTTACATTTCTGATCCATGGTGCCAAGATACCAAAGGTGAAAAGTTGGCAGGTGGAATGGAGTTAAATGTCAATTGGGATAGTTGACTCTTACTGTTGGAGATGGACCTTACTTGGCCCTTTTACAAGTAATTACCAATGAGTAGCTCTAGCATTTGGCTACAGAGAAGGACTGCTTCATTAGCATGCTTAATTGCATTGCTTAACAAACTGCATGAAGACTGTATAAAGTAAATCAGCTCTTAAGTAATTGCATTAACCTCAAGAGTTTAGCGAAAGTCTGATGGAAAATATTTTGTAGGTTTTCAAGGACTCTTGGAAAATTGATTCAATTACACACAATTACGTTTTAATGAGCTATGTAAATCCCACAACTTTTAGCAGATCCATGTGCTGTTAGTATGCCGTTGTGTATTAAATCAAACAAAAACAAATTCTGATTGATTAGAGTGTTTTATTTCAGCATTTTCAAAATATTGTTACTGAGAGAGTTAGATTGCATGGGATCCAGGGAGAGCTCGGTAACGAGATATAGAATTATCTACACAGTAAGAGGGTGGTGGTGGAAGTTTATTTTCTTTGTGACAGGAGGCCTGTGACTAGTGCTGTGCTTCAGGGATCTGTGCTGGGTCCATTACTGTTTGCCATCTATAACAATGATTTGGTGAGAATATGATCAGTAAGTTTGCAGATGACACAAAAAAATTGAGGTATTGTAGACAATGATGATAGATATCAAGAATTACAGCAGGATCTAGATCAGCCGGGCAAGTGAGCCAAGCGATGACTAATGAAGTTTAATTCCAATGTTCATAAGTGATAGGAGAAGAATTAGGCCATTCAGCCCATCAAGTCTACTCTGCCATTTAATCTTGGCTGATCTATATTTCCCTCAACCCCATTCACCTGCCTTCTCACCATAACCTTTGACACCCGTACTAATCAAGAATCTGTCAATCTCCGCTTTAAAAATATCCGTTGACTTGGCCTCCAAAGCCTTCTGTTGCAATGAATTCCACAGATTCACTACCCTCTGCCTAAAGGAATTCCTCCTCATCTCCTTTCTAAAGGTATGTCCTTTTATTCTGAGGCTATGGCCTCTGATCCTAGACTCTCCCACTGATAAGTGTGTGGTGTTGCATTTTGGGAAGTTTAATCAACGCAGGACCTTTATGGTGAATGGCAGGGCTCAATGATATTGTTGAGAACTTCCATTCCTCCATTCCTCCCACGCTGTCAGGTGGGTTGTTTCTACCAGTGGTCAGAGTCATGGATAGTGATGCAGGATTCTAGGCATTGGCTGAAAGTGTGATCTTGTTCATCTCTTCCACTTTCTGCACAAATCCCCAGATATTGTTGTGAATATGTTACAGGATTGACTGGATTAATGGCTGTAATGTGAATTTAGTTTAATCAAGTTACAATACATGCTGCTCTTCAGGAAAAGGAAATGCAATATCAATTTCCACCTTTACACTGACAATTCCACGCTCCACGTCAGCATATCTTTATATCCAAACTGCTTGGGTGTTTATCCAACAAGTATAGAACCATTCAGAACTATACTGATTCAACTTCTGTGAGCAATTTAAAAATAACAAATTGCTTAAGAGTCATGGAAACATATATGCACACAGCAAACTCTTAACGAATTCTAGCAATGTAGTTGCTCAGAATTATAAATTAAATTTGTAATAATGTTTTATTATGAAATAATCTAAGAACTGTCTTAGCATCACTGAATAATCAATTCTCCCACAAACGTCTGCATTCAGCACTTGTATATTACTTACAAGACCACCAACTTCTTGTAGAGATGCACAGTGGGTCACCAGCTTTTTGGCCACAGGATGATACCTTGGATGGATCTGCTAATCTACCTAACAAGACAAACATTCAATGGTGTCATTAAAACGAGTGTATTTCCAACCATTATCTTTAAAATGAAGGAACAATGAAACAATTATTTTATCAGTTTCATGAAAATGCAGACAGTAAAGCATTCACACTTTTTGAGACTTGGTTTTAAGTAACAGAGTGGCTTCCTTATCTTTGAGCCCTTTGCAAAAGCTCCTGAATGAGTGCCCAGATAAAGTCTACTTTTTGGCACAATATAATCTAACTAAAGTGTTCATTGGCATCTCATAAACATGGTATGTTTTATAATTAGAAATTATTATCTTGCCTGCTGTATAATTTTGATGCTCTCTCTATAGAGCTGTACTAGAGTTGACAGACTTGGTTTGGTAAAAATGTACGCATCAGAGTATGGTGTTATATTTTCCTGAAGCAGATTAAAAATATTAGGCAATCTATTGTTTTACATAGACGAAGTGCAAAAGTCCTACATGATTCAATTTTTGTTTTAATTACTATTTAAAAATAAAATTAATCTTTGTTAAGTAAAAAAGAACACCAGTTCATACAAACTATTTGTGCACTAACTCATTTGATGTCACAACTGTTGAATAGCCAGTATGTGCTAAAATAATTTATCACAGCTGAAGGAGCAGGTCTTACCAACAGACTAAAGAGGTAAACCTATCTGATAGAATTTCTATGTAGTTACTTATTAATGTTGACAAAGATTGCATACAAATATGTGTAAACACTGGAGGAAACAAAACATGATTCACACAAACAATTCCTTTGTGAAATCCCTTTCAGGCAGATGTTTTCCAAGATTTGTGGTCATTTTATGATTAACCAGAAAGGGAAAATTAGGTGGTGGGATGGATGTGGTATCACATCTTTACCTCTAAAATCCCTGTGAATTGTACCTCCTGATTGATTATTACGGGAGTCAGGTGTTATGGGGAGAAGATAGGAGAATGGGTTTGAGAGGGAACGATAGATCGGCCCTGATAGAATGGCAGAGTAGACCTGTTGGGCCGAATGGCATAATTCCGCTCCTAGAACTTATGAACTTATTAACTCTGGTGGTGCCTAGGAGCAGCTGCTGAAATTCTGACCCTACTTACAGGACTTGAAACCGTTTTGTTCTGGATTATAATAGAACAATCCAGTGATATAAAGAGGCAGAATGAAAAAAATATTATTTGATTTCTTTGTCTTTCCATTCTCTAATCATCTCCTCGGGGGCAAATATTAAATAACTCAGGGTTGCTAGTCTGGAATCAGTTGCAATTGTAATTATAAACACGTTTGGTTGAATTTACAATCAGATGGAGCTTTCCCGTGGATTACTGAACAGGATAATTTCTTTATATTGTTCTACCCAAAATTTGATAAATGATGCAGCAATGTTGTTTGTGGTAACTGGTTTCCTGTTTGTCAGCTATAGGCATTAATCACAGCATATATTTGTCCTGACAAAAACAGGAACATTACTATATCCTAGAGGATATAGCGATAATATCTCTAACAGGATTTAGATTAGTTTCAGATATGAGCAGAAAAATGGCAGATGGGGGTTAAGCTGAGCAGGTGTGAGGTGCTGCACTTTCGGAGATCGAATGTAAGGGAAATATAGATCATTACTGGCAAAACCCTTAGCAGGTTTACAGAGTAATTTTAAGGTCCAAATCCATAGCACCCTGACAGCAGCAACACATGAATATGGTAAAGTAGTTATATTCTATGTTTGCCTTCGTCGGTTAGGGCATTGAGCACAAGAGTTAGAAAGTCATGTTGCAGCTTTTAAAGAATTGTTTAGGATTAGTGTGTGCAGCCATGGTCACTCCATAATATGAAGGATGTGGAGCGTTTGTAGAAGGGATTTACCAAAATGCTGCCTGGATTAGAAGGTATTAACTATAATGAGAGTTTGGACAAACTAATATTGAGATGAGAGCTGATAAAATGTAACAAAATTATAGGAGACATAGATAAGGTCGTAGTCGGAACCTTTTTCCCAGGGTAGAAATTTCAAATCATAGGATGGATAACTTTAAGATAAGAGGGGGAAAGTTTAAAGGAGAAGAGGCGGCACAGTGGCACAGCTTGTAGAGCCGTTACCTCACAGCACCAGAGACCTGGGTTTGACCCCTATCGTCAGGTGCTACTGTGTGGAGTTTGCATGTTCTTCCTATAATCATGTGGATTTCCTCTGGGTGCTCCGACTTCCTCCCACATCCCAAAGACATGCAGGTTTGTAGGTTATTTGGCTTCTGTAAATGATCTTTAGCAGGTAGGGAGTGGATGTGAAAGTGCGATAAGATAGAACAAGTGTGAACGGGTGATTGATGGTCAGTGTAAACCCGGTGGGCTGAAGGGCCTGATTCTATGCTGTATCTCTAAATTCAAAAAATAAATCCAAAATGTGGGCAAGTTTCTTACACAGAGAGCGGTAAGAGCCTGGAAAGTGCTGCCAGAGGTGGTGATGGAGCCAGGTACAATAGTGGTGCTTAGGATACTTATAGATAGGCACATGGATATACAGGGGACAGTTCGTCATCAGGGGCAGGCAGAAGGGGCTCATTTAATATGGCATCATTTTGGCACATTGTGGGCCATAGGGTCTGTTCCTGTACTGTACTCTTCTATGTTCTATAAAACCGTAAACTATACGCACAAGCCATTCGTTATATCCATATTTTGAATGTAAAATTATATTCTTTAAATAACATTCGTTAATGCACTAGTCATTAACATTACCTTAGGGAACAGGAATTTGGCACAAGACCCATGCAATTAAATTCATACCTGTATTAAACTGCCAGCCATGTTGCAGAGGCAGCCCCCATAGCACATTTCCAGTGTTGCTGGGTCCAAAATTGCTCATGTACTTAGCCGTGACACTCAGTAATGTTTTATACATTCCCATTCGTTCGAGGTAATTCCAAGGATTGATAACAGTCTTGTTATGGATGGTATCAAATTCACCCAGTGAATCAGGAACATCATCCCAAAGTGGTGGGTAATTATTATTTCCTCCCATTCTCTCCTGTCCATGTGCAGTCAGACAATTTGTCAGTTGTGAAGTAAGAAGCACAATGGCAAATGTTTCACAAGCTAAAATAAATCCTGCCATTTTAGATGGCTTTGCAGAGAAGCCTGAAATCCCTTTATATATACTCCAAGGTCTCCTCTGCAGACGTGGACATAGAGTTAGTTATCAGATAACCAGACTAGTTCACAAGTGTTTCATTTCCCAGCGATTGTAATAGTTTTCAGCCGAATTCATGTGAGAGATTAATTAATCAAAATCAGCATAGAAACATAGAAAATAGGCCCTTCCATTCCAGCACTGCCATTCATTGTGATCTTGGTTGATCAACCACAATCAGTAACCTGTGCCTGCCTTCTCCCCATATCCCCCGATTCCACTAGCACCCAGAACTCTATCTAATTCTCTTTTAAATTCATCTAGTGAATTGGCCTCCACTGCCTTCTGTGGCAGAGAATTCCACAAATTCACAACTCTCTGGGTGAAAAAGTTTCTTCTCACAGTTTTAAATGGCCTCCCCTTTATTCTTAGACTGTGGCCCCTGGTTCTGGACTTCCCCCAACATTGGGAACATTTTTCCTGCATCTAGCTTGTCCAGTCCTTTTATAATTTTATTTGTCTCTATAAGATCCCCTCTCATCCTTCTAAGGTCCAGTGAATACAAGCCCAGTCTTTTCAATCTTTCCTCATATGACAGTCCCTCCATCCCAGGGATTAGCCTTGTGAACCTACGCTGCACTACCTCAATAGCAAGGACGTCCTTCCTCAAATTAGGAGACCAAAACTGCACACACTACTCCAGATGTGGTCTCACCAGGGCCCTACGAGATAAATGAATCACTGTTGAACATGGGTGGACTATGGTAGACTGGAGGTGACCAATGCTATGCTTTCATTTAAGAAGGGCTGCATAGACAAATCTGGAACTAAAGACAGTTAGCCTAACATCCGTGATAGGGAAGTTACTTGAGAGGATTCTGAGGGATGAGACATACATACATTAGGGATAAAAGCTCCAAAGATACTTATTCTGTGATAAGAAATTTGGGAAGACGGGGGTTTATTAGGAATAGCCAACATTTGGTTTGTGCATGGAAGATCTGGTCTCATAAGCTTGATTGAGTTTTTTGAAAAAGCAACCAGAAGGTTGAGGGCAGGATTTTGGACGTAGTCCTCGTGCACTTCTGCAACGTCTTTGATCAGGGAGAGCTAGCCAACTGGATACATAATTGTTTTTACTGTCGTGGTTCAATTCCCCTGAAAGCAACACCTCTTATCTGAATTAAACTTAATTAGCCATTGGTTCCTGGGTAGAGAAGATGGAGCTAGTAGTACAAGTACATAGTTCCTTTAAAGTAGCATTGCAGTTAAAGAGGGAGATGAAGAGGGCTTTTGGTATGCTGGTCCTTCATTAGTCAGGGAATTGAGTAGAGAAATTGGGATTTTACATTACAGCTGTACAAGACATTTTAGAAGTTTATTTTTGAAAATAGGTGCTTCCAAAATCATCCATAAAGGGGAGAGGAGGACAAAAAAAAATAAAAAAATACCAGGGGCAGCACAGTGGTAGAGTTGCTGCCTTACAGTGCTAGAGACCCGGGTTCGATCCTGACTATGGGTGCTTGTCTGTACGGAGTTTGTACATCCTCCCCGTGGGTTTTCTCCAAGATCTTCGGTTTTCTCCCATACTACAAAGATGTACAGGTTTGTAGGCTAATTGGCTTGGTATAAGTGTAAATTGTCCCTCGTGTGTGTAGGATAGTGTTAATATGCGGGCATTGCTGGACGGTGTGGACTCGGTAGGTCGAAGGGCCTGTTTCCGCACAGTGTCTCTAAACTAAACTAAACTGAAACATTCAAGCATTCCTGTCCATGCAAATATCTTTTTTTTTCTTCAACATAGTCTTTTGTACACCATAGTGTTCTTGTTATTTTGCCATGAATAACCTTCATCTCTCCTGTTCTGATACCACTTATGCTAAACTTTATCCTAAATTTTATCCTAACTTTCTGTAACTGCTAGGTACAAATGAAGGTCACTGATATGAAATCAAACAGCTGCTATGTTTCTGACCTAAATTCAACTTTGTGGAGCTGAATGCATGGCAGTTTTGTTCTGCAAATTAAATATCTGCAGCAATATGTTAAATTGATGAAACAATGAAAGTTAAATCCTGCCTTGTGATTGAAATTTGCAGTTAAGTTTTTGTTTTAATTATAGTATAAATAGATTCACAAATAAGCAGGTTATTATAAATTAATTTTGCTTGGATATGTTTTCATATAGTCATAGATGATACAGCAAAGAGATATGTCATCTTGCCCATGCCTACCCATTGAGAAATGTCACCAGTCAATCTCAATTCCCTGTTCTACTCTTGTCATCAATGCAAGCTTCATTTTCAGCATTTACTCATTTTCCTGCTTCTATCATTCCTTCTGCGAACCAAAAAGAAGCACTGCAGATATTGGAAAGCTGAAATATAAACAGAAGATGCAGTAAATATTCAGGCATTGGTAATAGAAAGATAAACAGAGTCAGTGCTGCAGTTTGAACTTTTATTACAACCTTTCAGCAAAAACATTCTACATAGTAAGCGCACACTGCATCTTTTCCCTCACTTTGGCTTTGCTTCTTTTGGTAATGATCTTAAATCTGTATCGATTGGGTACTTACCCTTGTGCCACTAGAAACTTCCTTAACCCTATCAAAACCTTTCATGATTTGGCAACATATTCCTTGAAAGTGGCGTCACAGGTAGATAGAGTGGTCAAAAAGGCTTAGGCATATTGGCCTTGATCAGTCAGTATATTGAGTATAGAAGTTGGGAGATCAAGCTGCAGCTATATAAGATGTTGGTGAGGCCACATTTAGAGTATTGTGTTCCATTTTGAGTACTGTGTTATAGGAAAGATGCTGTTAAACTGGAAAGGGTGCAGAGACGATTTACAAGGATGTCGCCAGGACTTGAGAGCCTGAGCTATAGGGAGATGCAGGAGGAAGAGGGGTGATCTTATGGAGGTGTACAAAATCATGATCATGTTGGTCGGTGTGGGCAAGTTGGGCCGAAACGCCTGTTTCTAGACTATATGACTCTATGTTAAATCTTCCCTTCACCTTAAGCACAAACAATCTGCTGGAGGGACTCAGTCAGCCAAGCTGTCTCTCTGGAGTCCAACACTATTAACATTTTGGTTGAAGCCCTGCATCATAGCTGGAACTCAACCTGAGCACTTAACTAAAATGGAAATTGTATAAGTTTGCACTGTGTATTTTAGCTTGCACTATTATGGTTTGGTTACCTAGTTGAACTGACAATTTATTGTATTATTGTCCTCTAAAACAGGAGCACAGCTGATGCCATCTCCCTGGCCCTACACTCATCCCTGGAACACCTGGACACCTACGCCAGACTCCTGTTCATTGTCTTCAGCTCTGCTTTCAATACCATTATCCCAACAAAGCTCATCTCCAAACTCGTGGAACTTGTAGTCAGAATCAGAATAGCCTTTATTGTCATCCACAAAAAACAAGTCTTTTGGACGAAATTCCATTACCTACAGTCCAACAATAATAGCAATAAAAATAAGCGATAACACACACAATCAGAAACCAACACAAAACCAAAAAAAAGAAACATCCATCACAGTGAGTCTCCTCCAGTCACCTCCTCACTGTGATGGAAGGCCAGAATGTCTTTTCTCTTCCCTGCCGTCTTAATTCCCCTCTGCAACTGGATCCTTGACCAACAGACCACTATTACAACATTTAAGAAACAATTAGACAGGTGCATGGATTGGACAGGTTTAGAGGTTTTTGGCCAATTGCAGGCAGGTGGAACTAGTGTAGATGGGACATGTTGGTCAGTGTGGGCAAGTTGGGCCAAAGGGTCTGCTTCCAGACTGTATGACTATGAGTATGACGCTAAAATCTGTGAGGGTAGATAACAACTCATCCTCTACGATGATCCTCAACACTGGTGCCCTGCAAGGATGCATTCTCTACTAAACTCCTTATACACTCATGACTGTGCAGCCAAATACCAAATACCAATCCAACTCAATTTATAGGTTGTGTATGAAGGAACTGCAGCTGCTTTTTTACACCGAAGATGTAAAATGCCAGAGTAACTCAGCGGGTCAGACAGCATCTCTGGAGAAAAGGAATGGGTGACGTTTCAGGCTTTCTTTAGTCTGAGAAATGTATAGTTTCGCAGACGACAAAATTGTAGCGGGACAGATACCAAATAATGATGCAAGAGAGTGCAGAGAGGAGTTAGAGAACCTCATAACCTGGTACCAGACAACAACCTCTTCCTCAATGTCCACAAGAGAGGAGATTGACCAGTAAGTAAAGCAGTACACACCTCGGTATACATTCATTCTGCCGAAATAGAGATGATTGAATGCTTCAAGTTATCATGAATAAATATCACCAACAACCTATCCTGGACCAGCTATAGAAGCTATGGCCAAGAAAGCACAAGAAAGCTATGGCCAAGAAAGTCTTCCTTAAAAGACTTAAAGGAAGTTTGGCATGTCCCAAACACCTTCACCAACTTCTACAGATGCGCCATAGAAAGCATTTTATCAGGGCGCATCATAGCATGGTTTGGGAACAGCTCCATCCAAGACCACAAAAAATTGCATTGTGGACATAGTCCAGACCATCACATAAATCAACCTCCCTTCCATTGACTCCATCTACACTTCACAATGCCTCGGCAAGGCCACCAGCATAACCAAGGACCAATCTCATCCCGGTCACTACTTCTCCGCCCCTCTGCCATCAAGGCAAGAGTACAGGAGTTTCAAAATGCACACCTCCAGATTCAGGGACAGCAGAAGGCAACAAGGAACACCATCTACATGTTTCCTTCAGGTTGCATAAGATCCTAAATTCAAAATATATCATCCGTTATTCACAAATCCTGGAACTCCTTACCCAATGCCACTTGAGAGTACTTTCACTAGGACTGCTACAGGTAAGGGCTCACTAGTACCTTCTAGAACATAGAACAGTACAGAACAAAACAGGCTTTTTGGTCCACACATCGGTGCTGAACATGATGCCAAGACCGACATTATATGCCTGCATATAATCCATCTCCATTCCCTGCATATCCATATGCTAATCCAAATGTCTCTTAAATGCCACTATCGAATCCAAATGTCTCTTAAATGCCACTATCGTATCTACCTCAACCATAACATAACATAACAACACATAACAACATCCTAGGAAGCACATTCCAGACAGTTACCACTCTGTGTAAAAATACTTAGCCCATCCAGTCTTGGAAGCCTATCCTGCCTAGTCAAACCGCATGTCAAAAACCTCGGCGTGATATTTGACTCTGCATTAAAATTTGACAAGCAAGTCAACGCTGTGGTAAAAGCCAGCTTCTTCCAACTTCGTACCATAGCTAAAATCAAACCTTTCCTCCAATTCGACGACACTGAAAAAATCATTCACGCTTTCATTTCCTCCCGCCTAGACTACTGCAACTCCCTATACACTGGGATCAGCCAATCTTCCCTGTCCCGCCTGCAACTGGTCCAAAACGCCGCAGCGAGACTCCTGACGGGTACCCGTAAAAGGGACCACATCATGCCGATTCTGGCCTCTCTCCACTGGCTCCCTGTACGATACAGAATCAACTTCAAGCTCCTCCTATTCACGTATAAAGCCCTAAATGGACATTCCCCCCCTACATCAAAAATCTTCTAACCCACCTCTCTAACTCCAGGTCCCTCAGGTCGGCCGACTTGGGGCTACTCACTATCCCGCGGTCTAGGCTTAAGCTCAGGGGTGACCGCGCTTTTGCGGTTGCAGCTCCTAGACTGTGGAACAGCATCCCTCTCCCCATCAGAACTGCCCCCTCCATCGACTCCTTTAAGTCCAGGTTCAAAACCTATTTCTACTCCCTAGCGTTTGAGGCTCATTGAGGAGGTGCTGTGAACTGTTTTGTATGTGCTGTTATGTTTGCGTGCTACTTACTGTATGTTTCATTTTTTTCTTTAGTACCTAATCAGATGTACAGCACTTTGGTTAACGTGGGTTGTTTTTAAATGTGCTATACAAATAAAATTGACTTGACTTGACTTGATCCATCTCCTTTAAACTTTCGCCCTCTCACAGTTTCTGACCGTCTTCTCTATCTATGTCTCTCAGAATTTTATATACTTCTATCATATCTCCCCATAATCCCAGGTATTCCAGAGTCAGTCCAGTGTCTCCCCGTAGCTAATACCCCCTAATCCAGGCATCAGTTCCAATTCCATCTCCAAATTCCCCAATGAAATCATCGTTTTTGGACAAATTAAGTATGATGGCGAATCAGAACCAATGGGTACCAGAACTACCTCCTTGCTCTCAACGTCAGTTAAACCTCAGAACTGATTGTTCACTTCAGGAGAGGATGGTTGAGGATTCACAAACTGGTCTTCATTGTAGTGGGGAGAATCAACATTTTGGGGAGAATCAAAATTCCTGCGTGTGGATATCTCTGAAGATCTGTCCTGGACCCAGCACATTGATTCAATCATAAAGACAGACCATCATTGCCTCTACTTAGAAGATTGAGGAGATTTCACATATTGATTAATACACTGTTAAACTTCTACAGGTTTCTACCTTCAGTTTAAACCGGCCAATACAGTTCCTTCCTACACATGTCGAGGAAGAAAGTAGACAAGTTGGCATGTGTAGGAAGGAACTGCAGATGCTGGTTTAAACCGAAGATAGACACATGGTTTAAACCAGCATCAGCAGTTCCTTCCTACACATTTCGTCTGCTCCACTGCAAAATCTCCTCAAGGTGTGTCTACTTTGAAGAAGTTCTCCTCTCTCCGACGAGAGATCTGCAACATCCTCTCTCGCTGCTCCCCCTCTGTGATGCCTCCTGCTCTCTGCCTTCCCATTCCCACACAGGCCTTTCTGTCCTAAGTCTCCTCCATTGTCAGAGTGAGGCTAAATGCAAATTGGAGGAACAGCATCTCACCTTTATCTCTCTACATCATCGTCTATACAGGTATCTCTCGTTTCCCTTATCCCTAACCAGTCTGAAGAAGGGTCTCGACCTCAAATGTCACCCATTCCTTCTCTCCAGAGATGCTGCCTGCCCCGCTGAGTTACTCCAGCTTTTTGTGTCTATCTTCAGTTTAAACCAGCATCTGCAGTTCCTTCCTACACTGTCCAGTCCATCATAGGTACTGATCTCCCCACCATCGAAGGGATTTACAGGAATCGTTGCCTCAAAAAGACAGCTCGCATCATCAAGGACCCACATTACCTTGACCACTCTCATTTCATTCTTGCCATCGGAAAGAAAGTATAGGGGCCTGAAAATTGTAACATTTGGGTTCAGGGGTAGCTTCTTCCCTACAACCATCAGGCTTTTAAACACTAAACCTCCAAATAAATTCTGAACTACATAGACTTGGGAGCATTGTTTTTGTCTTTGCACTATTATTATGTGTTTTTTTATATCCTGAACTTCTTTTTGGTGTTTATTATGGTGTTTACAGAGTATGAAATTTACATATCTGTTGTGCTGCTGCAAGTAAGAATTTCATTGTTCCCTTTTCGGGACATATCACAATAAAATACTCTTGACTGTTGATCATACTGGTAAATCTCTTCTGCGCTCTTTCTAAATCCTCCATGACCTTCCTGTAATTAGGTCACCAGAACTGCAGCCATTATTGCAAATGTAGTTTAACCAAAGTCCAATAAAGCTGCATTATGACTTCCTGACTAGTACTCAATACCCCGACCTATAAAAACAAGCATACCATTAAAACTCTTTACAAGTAAACTTTAAAACTGCAAATACATTCCAAAATAATTAATCTGGCAAAACATTTTACTGTATTGAAATTCAATAGAATTTATAGATTTTTTTTGCTGCTGTAATATTTAATGTAAATATTTCATCCTAAAGAATTTATCATCATATCATATCATATATATACAGCCGGAAACAGGCCTTTTTCGGCCCACCAAGTCCGTGCCGCCCAGCGATCCCCATACATTAACACTATCCTACACCCACTAGGGACAATTTTTACATTTACCCAGCCAATTAACCTACATACCTGTACGTCTTTGGAGTGTGGGAGGAAACCGAAGATCTCGGAGAAAACCCACGCAGGTCACGGGGAGAACGTACAAACTCCTTACAGTGCAGCACCCGTAGTCAGGATCGAACCTGAGTCTCCGGCGCTGCATTCGCTGTAAAGCAGCAACTCTACCGCTGCGCTACCGTGCCGCCCATTTCCTAAATTTCTGAGATATTTTAGGAAAGGTCTTCAGGGTCCTCAAAGTCTATTCCTTTTTTACAGAAAATACTATCTGCAATAATTTTTAATGCCATATCATATAATGAACCCATAAATTCTTCTGTAGCATTTGTATATTTTCCATGATTTAACAATATGGCAGGCAATCTCTACTGCGATAAAATAGTAATTGTTTTACACTCTTACTTTAACATTTCACTTCTACGTACAGTTACGAGAGAAACATAACCTTTTTCAGAATGTGGTATGAAGTGAATTGGTTTGGCGTATTGCTTTTATATGTAAATTTTGTTTGGTTCTCGTGTCTTATTATTCAGCAGATATTATTTTATAAATTTTGGATAGACTTCTTGTTTGTGTTTCACTTGATAAAATGCATCATTTGACAATAAAATATTTAACAGTTAATACCTCATGAATACAGATTTGCAAATATTTTATGTAGCCCAAAAAAACTTTAGCGTATGACCTGGTTTGCCTTTTATTCTTCTATGGTTGTCTATAGTAGGCACCAAAACATTTATAGCATAAATTCAGTTCATTATTGAGCAGAGACTGTAGTCCACAATATAACATTCAAATTGTCTTTGGTTAGTAAACTATTTAAAATTCCATCTCTAACTTTAAGTATTTCATCACCATGAATTGTGTAGTGAAGGCAACAAAGGTAAGAAACATATAGTATAAGAAAATAACTGCAGATGTTGGTACAAATCGAAGGTATTTATTCACAAAATGCTGGAGTAACTCAGCAGGTCGGGCAGCATCTCGGGATGCTTCTCTCCTTCTCTCCCATTCCTTCTTTCCCGAGATGCTGCCCGACCTGCTGAGTTTTGTGAATTTTGTGAATTTTGTGAATAAATACCTTCGAAATAAATAAATGAATAAACAGCATTTTGTGAATAAATACCTTCGAAAGGTAAGAAACAATTTGGCTCATCCACTTCAAGGAGTTATCCTCAATGTCTTAATATCATCTGTCATATGTCAGTTTTATTCCCTTTATCTGTTTACGATATTTTCCTTCAGGCACTTATGCAGTCTCTTCCTAAATGTTTTATGTGGTCTCCCTTTTAATAACTAAATGCACATTAGTGCATTTTGCAATCTCACAATTTAGTGTCTGAGATATTTTTTTTTCCCTGTTCCATGTTCTAACCCTTATTATTGACAACTCTGATCATTGAAATCAAATCGCTTCTATCAACACTTTTGGCTGAAGATATTCATAACTATTAACAGGTGTCTGCATTCCTGTATCAAATCACTCAAAGAGCTCTTATGTTCCAACTCTTCAATTTGTCGAGCCTTCCAGTCACCAGTGCTTTCTAGCACCTGGATATTTTTTGTACGCCATGGAACTGAAACCTGCATATTTTTTGTACTACTTCAGTTTGCGTTAAAATCTTTGTAGCACTGTATGTTTTGCATTTTTCATTGTATTTTTCGTTGTTGTACCCGTTATATTTATTGTTTGCTAGACGACCGTGGACCCGTTGGGTCCAAACCTCTCCTGCATGCCTGGCAAGCCGCATTGGGTCCAAACCCCTCCTGCAGGCCCGGCAACCCCCGTTGGGTCCAAACCTCACCTGCGGGCCGGGTAACCCTCCGTTCAAATCTCTCCTGCGGGGAGGGGGGGGGGGGGGGGAGGGAGGAGGGGGGGGGGGGGAAGGAGGGAGGGAGGGGAGGGAGGAGAGGTTTGGACCCAACTTGGTCCAGTACAAATCAGAAATTTAATTGCACCATTGTATATATGACAATTCTAACCTGACAGATCTCAGAATTAACTTAGAAACATAGAAAATAGGGGCAGGAGGAGGCCATTTGGCCCTTTGGGCCAGCACCGCCATTCATTGTGATCATAGCTGATCATCTACAATCAGTAACCTGTGCCTGCCTTCTCCCCATATCCCTTGATTCCACTAGCCCTGAGAGCTCTATCTAACTGTCTTTTGAATTCATCCAGTGAATTAGCCTCCACTGTCTTTTGTGGCAGGGAATTCCACCAATTCACAACTCTGTGTGAATTCCATGACTATATATTTTTTTAATCTTATAAGGTGCAGCTTGCACCTGTAAATCCATTTGCAATTAGAGATGTTCATTTCTTAGGCTGTAAATTATTTAAAAAATGGATCTTGCATTGAAAAAAGGAGGGTGCTTTGAACATCCAATGATGTCAAATTGGAGCTGGTCGCATCTCCAATGATAAAGGGAGGATAAGGCTGAATAATCTATTTTATGAATGTTACAATCCTGTAGGCACCAGGCAAAGATAATTAGAATGAGCAGCATACTCATGGAGGGACAAACAGGGGCAAGTGTCTTGCCTCGTTTAATCACCAAAATGAACTGAAGGTTATGGATACATAGGCAAATATTCATCCCAAAAGATTAAGATTGTTTATGTATACTCCTATAAAGCCAGCACAATTGCATAAGAAATAACAAATGAGATGATAATTGCTCTGTTGATTAATCGCTGTCACCATTGGAAGTGAAGTGATCACGTGGAGTAACAGTACATTCATCAGCTTGATACTTTTTTCGAATATATTCATGAATATCTTTGTCTTGTTTCCGTGCTCATTTTGTTTGCTAATGGGGCTCCTAGTGGAACCTCCCTCTTCCTTCTAGTGCTGGTCATCTGTTGCAATTCTCGTGAATGTGGCAGGGATACGATTTACTTCTTTCTATTGAAGTGGAACCATGAGCTTTATACATTTTGAAGATGTATTACAGAGTGGTATCACTACATTGATGTCACTTGCTGATTTACATCCAGTTATGCATTTTGTAAGTCAGCGTTGGACCATTTTTCTTCACATGACTTGGTCGTCAAGGCAAAAGTGAGTGGATAACCAATTGTGAAATGACCATAAAGAACATAAATACTTAACTGTAACAACTAAGACTGATGTAAAATTTAACATCACAACATGCATTTTATTCCCTATGGAAAAAAGACTATTTGACAGGCATTTGTATTATATCCTATTTGCAAAGAGAAAAAAATGAAAATAATGAGACTAATGAGTCAAACAAATTCCCTCGAACAATTGACATAGCTCTTAGAATATTAAGAGGCAGTTCTGATGAAATATTTCACCTGTCAGAATACCTTACATACTGGAACAGTCCCCATGGATCAAAAGGTAGCAAATGCAATACTATTGTGTAAACAATGAGTGGGAAACAAATTAGGACAATCAGTATAAAGAAATAGCTGGTACCAATTTTAGTAGCTTGGCAACAAAACACTTGAAAATCGGTCAGGTCAGAGAAAATGCACCAAGAAAAATCATGTTGGACATATCTTTTACTGGTTCAAAAAAGCGAAACCATTGTATCATAGATAAGGAGGAAATCAGTTGATATCATAGATTCTCATTTTCAGAAGACATATAAGATGCCACACAAAAAAAATATTACATAGGATTAGGACGCATGGTATCAGAAGTAATATACTGTAACAAAAAGAGCATTGAAGAAAGGAGAGGAAAATAGGCCAGGGGTCAACTGGTCTATAATAATGCTTAATATGTGGAGACTGTTGTTCAGTTGCCTGATAACAGCTGATAAGAAAACTGTCCCTGATTCTGGGGGTATGCATTTTCAAACATCTGTATCTCTTGCCTGATGGAAGAGGGGAGAAGAGGAAGTGACTGGGGTGAGACTGGTCCTTGATTATGCTGGTGCCTTGCTGAGGCAGCGTGAAGTGTAGAAGGATTCCATGGAAGGGAGGTTGGTCTGTGTGATGGTTTGTGCTTCGTCCACAACTCTCTGCAATTTATTTCAGCTGGAGCTGTTCCCAGACCATGCTGTGATGCATCCCAATAATATGCTTTCTGCAGCAAATCTATAAAATTTGGTGAGGGTTGTTGGGGACATGCCAAACTTCCTCAGCCTTCTAAGGGTGTAGAGGTGTTGGAGTGCTTTCTTAGCCATAGCTTTGATATGGTTGGTGCAGGAGAAATTGTTGGTGATATTTATTCCTAATAACTTGAAGCTTTTGAGCATCTCTACTTTGGTGCCATCAATGTATGGGTGTGTGTACTGCTTGGCTACCTTAAGTTAATCACAATTTATTTTGTCTCACTGACACTGTTGTCTTATAGACAATAGACAATGGGTGCAGGAGTAGGCCATTCGGCCCTTCGAACCAGCACCACCATTCAATGTGATCATGGCTGATCATTCCCAATCAGTACCCCGTTCCTGCCTTCTCCCCATACCCCCTGACTCCGCTATCCTTAAGAGCTCTATCTAGCTCTCTTGAAAGAACTCAGAGAATTGGCTTCCACCGCCTTCTGAGGCAGAGAATTCCACAGATTTACAACTCTCTGCCCCTTATTCTTAAACTGTGGCCCCTGGTTCTGGACTCCCCCAATATTGGGAACATGTTTCCTGCCTCTAACGTGTCCAACCCCTTAATAATCTTATGTTTCAATAAGATCCCCTCCCATCCTTCTAGATTCCAGTCTTTCAACATACGACCGACCCGCCATTCCAGGAATTAACCTAGTAAACCTACGCTGCACGCCCTTAATAGCAAGAATGTCCTTCCTCAAATTTGGAGACCAAAACTGCACACAATACTCCAGGTGCGGTCTCACCAGGGCCCTGGACAACTGCAGTAGGACCTCTTTGCCAATCTAACCTGGTCTTGGCACCAGGTTAGGAGATTGGCAATCTTCTTTCTGTATATTCTCAGGGGGTAAAACATGAAAGGATTTGGATAGACAGAGAACGAGGGGTTTATGTGTAAATTCACACAATCTAATTGAATTGTTTTTCTTATGTCCTTGGATATTATGGCTGTATATAGTTCTGCTGCCGGCAGCCCATAATACGACTGCGCCTCAGAGATTTGCAAACGACTGAACCCAAAGGCAAATTTGTAGCTGGAATGTGTAACATTATCGGTTTTGTCACGTGGCAATTGGCGGTGACACAATGTCACACTTCAATGTCAGGGTGCATAGTGTCAATCGGTTTCCTTAGTCATTACGAAAAGGAATCGTTTCTCTCTCTCTACACGCCCCCATTAATCCACGGCACGATGTGTACAATTTGTCCCCACGGCAATCCTGGTTTCAACCGGTGAGAAATATTATATTTTCCCTATTTGTTCCTGCTCGTGTTTATTTGTCGCAATTTTAAACTAACTTGTTTTCCCTTTCTCATTTCCGACGAAGAACTCAACACCTAACCCCTTTTTCCCTTACCACATTTGCTGCCTGATCTGCTGAGTGTTTTTGTTTCAGTGTAAAATTGGTTTATACTAAACTGGCCCTTTAAACCTTTGAGATAATCGAATGCATTGTCTCAGAGAAGCGAAAATGTAGTGGGTGGAGAAACAAAAGAGGCGTTGCTGCACGACATAACGCCAGCCAGTTCCCTCCCGCAAGGTCGCAGCAAGTGTCAGCTGACGTACTGCCTCAGATGGTGTTCGCTCCTTGAAGTCACTGGGAAGCTCCTCCCTGGTCGTGTGTCTCTACTCATCAGACAGAGAGAGCAATGCTTTAGCATGGGGAGATGCAAATAAACCAGCACGCTGAGCTCAGCCATGGAAGCGTGTAACAGCAGCACAAACCAAACGGTGAGTCCCTTCTTCCTCAGACCTCCCGCTTGCCAAACCAGGAGGCTCATTTACTAGGCTTGA
The DNA here is from genome assembly GCF_053455715.1 of Rhinoraja longicauda. NCBI lineage: Eukaryota > Metazoa > Chordata > Chondrichthyes > Rajiformes > Arhynchobatidae > Rhinoraja > Rhinoraja longicauda. Next base: position 52,784,795 of record NC_135957.1, read on the forward strand.
GGGTGCATCTTCGCAAAGGGAGGAAGCATCTTTACTCTGTGCCAATAAAACTTCTACCTCCCTTTGACTGTTCTTTTAGATTTCTTGCATTTGCTCCACCAAGGATTGTCTGTTATTTTTTTCCCCCCCGATATCGAACTCCTCATCCAAATACTTCGTTTATTCACTGGCTTTAAAAAAAAAACGGGATCTGATGATCTTGCCTTTTGCGGGCTTGCCCTTGTGTTGAAATCTGGCAGCCCCAACGCTTTGCACAATAGCTGCTGCAGGGACGCCGCACAGTCAGAGTCGTTGCCGCTGCTCCAAACAATGCAGCAATTTGGAAATAGTTGCATCGAGTCATTAAAAAAAATTATATATCGTTAACGTGGCATCAACAAGAGGAAGTGAAATATTCACGAATTTTAGGTTTGCCTTTTATAATTGAATATTTGCCCTGTCTCTCCATCCATCTCTTTTTAGCGGCGCAAGGCAAGATGGTTACCTCATGTGGCATTTTGTTGTCTGAACGCAGAACACCCACACTTTATGCAAACGAGTCCAGCGAAAATATGTGACTCCTTCCTTAAAAAAAAACACGTTAATCTCATGCCACTAAACTGCAAAAGCAAAAATATTCTCTCCCTTCCGAATATCATGGTTACCAGCCATACTTGATTAATTTGCATATTTTTTTTTCCAATCCCCACCGACCAATAATAAATAAATGGATCACCAGCTACACGTGTTTAGTAATGTCGGTATGACTAATATTTGCAGCCAAAGAGCTACATTCTGACTGGATATGTTGTGATACCCGATCACAGATTGTATCACAATGGTTTAACGTGGAATAGAATGGATCTCATTTAGGGCGTTGGGGTTATGAATAGGTGAAGATTGCACATTGAGAGGGGGCAATGAACATAAATACATCCTGGTATTTAGCGATGACTTACCTAATGCTGAATGAAGAAAAACTGCAATTTACCAATGAGGAGCACGGAATATTACTGGGGATGGGGACATAAATGTATTTATAGTTTAGTTTCAGGAAAGTGTGGACATCTATCATGTTATTATCCAAATACTTAACAGAGAAACATGTACGTGTGGAATTTCATGTGATCAAGTACTATCAGCTAAAACCAGGATGCACCCATTGGTGTGGTTATTGCTGCCCAGATTGTTCATTGGAGATTTGCTTACAATGTTCTGGAACAGACAACCCTCCAATTTCCATCAGTTAACTGAACTGACATTAGTACCCTGGAATACTGCAGTCTACCTGAAGGTCAGTAAGGGAAGTACAAATCCAAAGTTACATCTATCCATGTTTGCACTGCAGAGATATGATTAGATATTACTGAAGCTATAAGTTACAGAACTACCATTTACAAGTATGCAAAATAATGGGAAAAAAACATGAATATTTTATAACAAATTATGCCCAGAACAAAATCCTTGTATTTGCTCTCTTCTTAATGAGAAGAAAATAATGTCTATCATTGGCAAATGACCATTTGTCTCTGGGGTGAACTAAATATAGCCATTCTTTTTTGGGAGGTATGAGAGGGTGAAGGCATTGAGATATCTTCAAAGCACATGGTAAATGACCCAAGTTAACCACCTGTGGCAGACCTGACATTGGACTTGATATCAAACTGGTTGCTCTTCCAAACTATTGTACTTCAGTGTTTCAGGTATGTTTGAGGTATTTCCCCTTTTCCCTAACTAGTCTGAAGAAGGGTCTCAACCCGAAACGTCGCCCATTCCTTTTTTTCCCAGAGATGCAGCTTTTTGTGTCTAATTGAGGTAACAAAAGTAGATATCTAGTTACTTTTTCTTTCTCTATGACCAGGATAGACGACATAATTTAAATATTAAATTGACATACAAATAGGTTTTTCTGTTTTATACACAAATTCAAAAATAATGAACATTTAATGATTTATTTCATAAGTTCAGAAGTTGTTGGAGCAGAATTAGGCCATTTGACCCATCAAGTCTACTCTGCCATTCAATCATGGCCGATCTATCTTTCCCTCTCAAACCCAATTTACTGCCTTTGCCCCCTGACACGCTTTTTTTAAAAATCTAAGGATCTTGCATCTTCAGATGACTGAAATTGCAAATATCCTAATCCAGACATTCATGAACGATACACAGTAGTAAACTAGTCTATCTTGTGATGGAATGATTAGTTGTTTTGTCATCAGATCATGAATATGTGAGAATATCTCATGCAATTATAGGCACTTTCAAGCATAACTCAGGAAAGACTGTTAATTCATTACATGAAGGACAGGATAATTCTGACTTGGACGATACTTTTTAGTTCTCTGCCCTGGCACATTGATATATCAGCATTAGGCCACTTAAAAGGGGAAATTTTAATATATTCAGCTGAAAACAACAAAAAAAACATTAAATAACATGCATGTAAGGAGACTATTTTTGCCTCTGGGGGTAAAAAAGTTGATGAATTCGGAAATCTCTCTGGAGATGACATCATTCTTAGTTGGATTTGTGAAATATTTGTAATCCCAGAAGCTATGTAAAAAATAGTTTTGTGTTTAAAGATTAATCTAGTTGTAGAAGGTGCAGAAATGGCAGAAATACTAAATGGTTTCCAGTTTTTACATATTGTGATTACAAGTGAAAATATGGATGCATTAGGGTGAATTGATACAGGTGAAAGGTGTTGGTTTTAAAATTATATACACTAGGAGCCAAAAACAGATGTGATAGGGTGACTTGTGTCACAGGAGCAATGGCATATGCTCTTTATTGACCCTAAGTCACTGAGCCTTTGGGAACCATTCCTTATTGAGGATATTTCACAAGAGATAGCTGAAGATTTGTACACTGTTTTTTATTCTTTTCCCTGGCACATCTCATTAGGCAAATTTTACTGGAGACTGAGAGGGTGAATGCCATATTGTATCTCCCAACATGGGAGAGAATAATGGATCATGTAACCTCAGACTAATTAAATTAATATTATTTGTGTGAAGTCAAAGAATCTATATGGTTCAGGTTTGTTTCAGATCAAGGTTAGAAAGGATGCATTTGACCAACCGATTAGTTATATATTGTATGTATAATGTGATACAGATATATAATATGTACAGATCCTCAGAATATAGAATGGCATGTTACAAGATCTGTTCACATTTAAAGGGCATGAGGATATGAGCACTTAAAAGTAAGTAGATTGACAAACAGGATGTAGAAGGTACTGTATGGATTAAACGGTAGCTCTACTTGTTTATAATTTACATGGATTTGGCAGAGGGAAAATTTTCTTAATATTTGATGATGACATAAAAGCAAATGGTTTAACAAACCACGCAGAAGAGTACAAGCCTCTGCAAAAGGATATTGTCAGATTAGCAGGATGGAAAGGAAGGTGACAGATAGGATACCCATCAGTAATATATTTTGACAGGATAAACAAATAAAGTGTTGACCCATGAAATGACATTGGTGGATATGTAGGATCAGAAAAAAACTGTACATCCCTTGCAGATGATTCCAAGAAAATATAAGCCCACTTACATGTAAGCAAATGTACTGAACTAAAAAGTTTGACAACTCAAGCGCTTGATTGTCACGTTGAAAAATGTTGTCATACATTTTAATTCCGTGATTTAAGTATTTTAGCATATAGCAAGATAATACCATCTTTACCTTCAGGAGGAATAAGCAATAACAATGGTCAGATGGCATCCACCATCAACACATACAATTAAAACCTACCCATTATTCAATCATTCTGCTACACCAACAGAAAATTGCTAGACATCCTTAGGCTTCCATATCATATCAAAAATGCAACTGAATTAATGTTTTGTATGTGAGGGGGTTAAAACCATATTGAATTTTCATTAAGTGAGAAAATGTCCGATTTTATCGGGCTTAAATTTCATGTTATGGTTTGAGTAATGCAAGTTATATTGAGAACTTGTGATTTTGAGTACACAAACCAACCCATGCTTAAATCAGATCACTTATTATTAGTCAAGGAAAAAATTGGTTGACAAGTTTTGGGATAAAGTTCATGATTGCCTGTTAAAGGTCAATACAATGATTTCCTAATAGTTTTAAACTGAGCCACCTTGGAAAATCAACAACCTGAATAGTCAACAATAACCTGAGAAGTCACCTATTCCTTTTCTCCAGTGATGCTGCTTGACCCGCTGAAATACTCCAGCATTTTGTGTCTATCTTCAATTCTAAATGTGGCAAACTAATAAAAATATTCTTCTACAAACATGTAAATGATCTCTGATAGGACCAGTATCCTCTCAATGAAGAGCTAGAATTTAAATTATTTCATGCAAACATTGATATAGTCCTCTCTCCTGCAATCTAATATCCCAAAGACAATGTAAATCATTCGAAAGAGAATCATGTTATTATTAATATTGTGCAGAGGCAGGAATGTTACAACTGTGATGGTGGCCGGAAGAAATCGGATTTCATTTTTAGGTCCGGGAACTCCACCTTGAAATCCAAGTTGTAATTCACCAATTTTGTGTACGGAAATATTTTTTTTAAGTCATGGTAAAGCACCAGTTCACTTAGTCAACAATTCCGGTCGGAAGAATTAGCTATTGTAATACATCAATTTAATTTTGATTACAGAAAATAGGATCCAATTCAAAGATTAAAATCAGTGGAGTCTTTTGACAAACTTTCATAAACGAAGCGTTTTGTCTATAATTTTAAGCGTTTTTGCCCAATAAAGATCATGGGTTTTACATGTTATTTGCATAAATCTAATTTATTGACATATACGAGTACCATTTTGTTAAAGGGGCCTTCTAAATACAATATGACGATACAGACCAGGGTTTCCACCTAGCTGTGGTGTGCCTGTGAAGCAGGAAGATGGATGTATATTGCCTCGTAATCGTGGCCGAATGATTCTCGATGTTCCGCACATTAAACATGGTGACAAATCGATCTGCTGTGGCCAACAGCGTGATCGCCACCTGAAATAAAACCGTCTCCTTTTTTGATACAACTTGCAAAGAATACTTTCACACGTGGCATAGTAAGCTTTGTATTATCGTTCTGTAATTGCAGGGGGTCTGTTTTGTCCTAATTTGACGTGGTATGCATGGAGCTAGCTGCCTGAGTGAGCATTGCGAGTAGATGTCAGTAACACCATGAACCCAGCCAGTGGCGCTGCTGAAAACCGACAACACTCTCACGGTAGAAAACAGCAACGGACTTCTTCGCCGGCCAGATTCCGGGATATTAACTCGAGAGCCTCCACCAAGACCTCGCTGGCTGGCAAAGCCAATGCGTTAAAGCAGGGTTACCACCCCGGCCGGATCTCCAGCCCCGCGGCTGCAAGCTGCAAGGAGAGGTCCAGCAGACAGGCGGGAACTGTCCGCCCCCTTGGTGCTGAAAGGGCGGCGGCTGCGGCTGTGGCTGCGGCTCCTCCACGCAGTGGCAGCAGCGAGGAGGGAGATAATAAGACGTCTGAGGCAAACCTTGCTAACAGTGGCCGCGCTCCGGGCATTGCCGAGGTGCCAGCGGCGGTAGCAGCAGCAGCGGCCAAGGGCAGGGGCGGGGGCGGGGAGCTGCGTGCAGACGGAGAGGAGCGGCCGGGACGTGCCGGCGTGGGATCGGCGCCGCCCAACGTGGGCAAGGCACTGTCCATCGGCACCGTCCCCGCCATGCACACCAAAGGTGCGGCCGAGCCAGAGGAGAGGGCGGCAGCAGCAACAGCAGCGGCAACAGCGGCAGCAGTCGGAGACTCAGCCAAGGAGCCGGTGGTGATGGAGCAAGAACAAACCCTGCAAAATGAGGTCGAGAAGCTGCGCTCGGAAAACCTGGGCCTTAAGGTAGGAAGGAGCTTGCTTTTGTCCCGGTGTGTTGCAGACATTGGCGAGGGTGGGGTGGGGGGGGGGGGGGGTGATGTGGTCACATCAAGGGAGGGGTGGGGGGAAAGAGTCATTAATGTGTATTAATGCAACAACACTATAACAAGACCTTAACATCTGGGGCCAAGGAACCTTCATTCCCCTGGGCCCCAAGCTGCAATGGAAGATGATGTTGACAATTTATAAACCCAGCCAATATGGCCATTGTGTTCGGGAAACGCCTGTCGCAGATTGCAAGGAGGGTTTTGTTTTTTTTCTTCTCTCTCTTTTGGGCTAACTTCCCTTTTGCTTTGCTTTGATTTTATTCTTGAACTCGATCATTTTTTTCCCTTAAAAAAAAAAGAAAGCTTTGCCTTTGTCAGGGCGAGATCGAGGAGATGCGAAACGAAATGGACGAAATGAGGGACAGTTTCTACGAGGAGGATGCGTGCCAGCTGCAAGACATCCGGCGAGAGCTGGAGCGGGCCAACAAGAACTGCCGGATCCTGCAATATCGCCTGCGCAAGACCGAGAGGAAAAGGATGAGGTTCGCCGAGACCGGCGAGATGGACAACGAGCTCCTGAGAAGTCTGGAACAAGACCTTAAGGTCAGCTCACTTTCAATCTGTCACGTGTCACTAGGTCGCTAAAGTTATGAAATGCAAATACACTTTGGCATCTTTGAAGGAACTGACCTCGATCTAACCAATTCGCATCTATTTTAATACCAATCAGTCATGTGCATTTTTTAATATCAAAACTATCCTATTGACTGTTGTCATCCATCACAGGTTGCCAAAGACGTGTCTGTCCGGCTGCACCACGAATTGGAAAATGTGGAGGAAAAACGCACCAAAACAGAGGAAGAGAATGAAACCTTGCGGCAGCATTTGATAGAGGCTGAAATTACCAAACAAGCTCTGCAGAATGAAATGGACAAAATCAAAGAGGCGAGTAATTGTGATCACTATACCCTTTGAAATGGTTCAAAAATGTAAGAAACCAGATGTGTTTCAAATGCTCAGGAGTTAACTTTGGTGATGTTGGTGGCGAGGAAGGTACATAGCAGATTCACCTCTTGCTTTGGATTATTTTAGATGGCAATAGAACCTGCGAATTTAAAGAAATGGAAAGGTAAACATAAGTTTAGAAAGATGTGATGGGTTTTTGACATAGGGACAACCATTTTTAAGGTTAAAGTTGTGTTAAATGTTTACGCATTTTTTCCCAATCAGTTTCCAAGGCTTAATTGTCAGATTGAAATTTATGTCAAATACCAAATGATTTTTGCAAGTGTTTTATGAGATCCAAAGAATCCTACTTAAATTTTTAAGGATTATATTTTTTTCAGATTTTCTCAAGAGATTAGTCTTGTACATGAAAGGAGTTGACAAGTCAGGGGACTAATTAACCCCTAGACTAATCTATGCCAGTTTGATGCTGGTGCCAAATTTAGTAGTGGATCTAATCTGCACAGAAATGGGTGCCAAACTAATCAGTGAAATGTACTCTGGCAGCAGTTTTGCCCATCTAAAAGGCAGACAGACAGGAACTCGTGCAAGTACAAATAGAAAATGTCAGTAGTCTTGAATAGGTGCTCTAAATCTGGAAGAACTATTATATGCTAAATTGGGAACCTACACCAATTCAGGAGCCACATTGAGCAAAGGTTATCAGATAAAAATAGCAATAATTAGGGGAAAAAATTGAATATCATTGTTTGTGATAGGGAATAATTCAGGAAAATACTTCAATAAAAATAATTTAAATTGTCACACAATGCATTTTGTGCCCAAATTCCTTATTCGATTCAAGTTGATGTTATTTTTTTGTTTCCTTTTGATTTGATTTCTATGTTTTTTTAAACTAGATACATCCAGAAGTAAAACCCATAAAAACATAAACTGTAGTTTGCCTGGAACCCTCCAAAAAAAGTAAATATAGGCTTATCTGTAAACAAAGTATGAATAATTAACATTAACAAATTGACAAAATTGAGCAAAATGCCTGATGTTTATTGGTGTATGTACTGGATGACATCATGCTCTTACACACCATAATGACCCGAGGGAGTACTGGCATTTTGACAATAGTCTGGTTCTGAGGTAATGTTAATATTCATATTAATTGATCAAAATTGTTTAAGATCAGTACTGACTGAAATTAACTAGTTGCTGCCCTGTGGGAAGAAAACTATCTGATAATGGTAATGTTATTAATGTTAACAACGTTAACATTAATGTTATTAATGTAGACAATTTATGGATAAATATTACTATGTGGAGGACAGGGTATGTGGAGGATAAAATGCTAACTCCATTTCATGGTTCAGGGAAAACTCATTGACCAGGTTTACTCAGAATTCACTTATTCATGGTGATCCTGCCACAAAGTGAAAATCAAAACAAAAACTGCAGTTGCTGGAAATCTAAAAACCTTTGACTTAGCTCTGTTTCTCTTCCCACAGATGAGACCTGACCTGCTGAATATTTGCAATAATTATGTTTTTATTTTATTCTGCTGCAAGCCAGTATTGTCCTTTAGACTGATTCATTTCTGAAGCATGAAGTGTGTTTAACTTTTATTGCTGGGATGAAATACAAAAAATCATATGAAAATTAATTGTAAACAAATTGAGTATGGTATAAACATTTCCTACAATTTATTTATTATCAAATAGTTATAATTAAAACGATACTTATTTGATTTTTTCTTCTGTAAAATGCTGCAAGAAAATCAGTTCAATTATCAAATCTCTTGAGCAGGAAGCATAATTGAGACTAAGATTATTGGAATGGTTATAGAAGGAAAAAAATAGAATAAGGTTTTGTGTATGAATCTGAAGAGAATGAGGAGAGAATGGGACTACTCATGGCCAATTGAAAACCGTAATATTACTGGTGGATATTGTATCTCGATTCACAAAGTGTCGGCAGAAAACTTTATGTAGTTAATGAGCTACAATGACCTTTTCTTGGTGATGGTCACACTTTCTGATCAATCCACGCATTTCAAATAACCGCTAATTCTGTCCTTGGTTATTGTTTCAAGAACTTCCTCCACCATCAATTTTATAACTGATTTATGGTCTGTGGTTACCAGGTATATCCCCTACCCATTTTTGAACAAGCATTGTATCTGCAATTTTCCAATCCCCAGGCAGCACCCTGAATCTTTAGATATTTGGAAGGTTTGGAAGGCCCTCTACATATAGCCTGGTTTTCATTTGTATTATCAGTTTGGCATCTGTCATATGCTGCTATATTCAAATTCTATTTTATTTTCTAACTTTTTGGTTATCTAGGGAGCTCTTAATTTTTTTAATTTTCCTACTTTTTGAATACAGTTGAAACATTTAAAACTCTAAAGACCTCCCAATTATTCCAATACTTTCAATAGACAATAGACAATAGATGCAGGTGTAGGCCATTCGATCCTTTGAGCCAGCACCGCCATTCACTGTGATCATGGCTGATCACCCACAATCAGTATCCTGTTCCTGCCTTCTCCCCAAATCCCTTGACTCCGCTATCTTTAAGAGCTCCATCTAACTCTCTCTTGAAAGCATCCAGAGAATTGGCCTCCCCTGCCTTCTGAGGCAGAGAATTCCACAGATTCACAACTCTCTGGGTGAAAAAGTTTTTCCTCATCTCCATTCTAAATGGCCTACCCCTTATTCTTAAACTGTGGCCCCTGGTTCTGTACTCCCCTAACATCGGGAACATGTTTCCTGCCTCTAGCGTGTCCAATTCCTTAATAATCTTATATGTTTCAAAATATCCCCTCTAATCCTTCTAAATTCCAGTGTATACAAGCCCAGTCGCTCCATTCTTTCAACATATGACAATCCCGCCATCCCAGGAATTAACCTTGTGAACCTATGCTGCACTCCCTCAATAGCAAGAATGTCCTTCCTCAAATTTGAAGACCAAAACTGCATACAATACTCCAGGTGTGGTCTCACTCGGGCCCTGTACAACTGCAGAAGGACCGTTTTCATGGACAGATGCATTAGCAATAGGAAGATTTGTGAGGATGATGTCAAATAGATTTTTTCTCTCATGATAATTCTCTTACTACCTGCCATAAAAGCAGTCTGGCAGTTATATCCTTTGGGTCTTAGCCAGTTCAGTCACGGGATTGAGACTACTGACCAATTTACACATTTGATACATTCAATGCCCTTGCTTTCCTTGTGGTTTCTTTTGAACATTTAGTAGTGATACATCAGCTGAAGGAGAATGGATGGTGGTAATCATCAGGGGGATTTCCATCGATTGCTTTACGTGATGCCAGGCTAATTTATGGGATTCTTATTGTGTTTGACTGTGCCATTGGTGGAATTACACTGTCATTTGAGCAAGACATAGGAAGAATGCTGAAAGGACTGGGATTTTGGATGAAAGGAATGATTCTGTAGCATGATGGTGTCAAGCTGTCTGTTGATTAGTGGTAGAAGAGGACTATCCCAATTTTATCTCCAGAGTCAGGAATTTTCAGCGATGACTGGACTAAGTGTGCCTTTCTTATATAGTGATTTTATTATGTGTGTAGCTTGCTAGTCTAATTCTGAGCTCACAAGAATCACTCATATTACTGTGGGACTGAGAGACATGGAAAAGCCAGGTCTAAGAAGGTCTTCCTTAAAGATGTTTTGTATTCTTCTCTCTACATGTATGTCTCATTATTTGTCTTGCTTTCTGTCATCTCTGGGCATTCTTTAAACGCTGTTTTTACCATGCTTTTGCACATTGCGGGCAATATGTCTTTCCAAGCCTTTTTTCCTTTTCATCTATTTTTCTTTGCTATCATCCTTTCTCCTTTTACTTACTGATTTCATTTCAAGTCCAAACTAGTTTTTGCACTGTACCCCTTTGACTCTTGTTGTTCTTTAATTCCCTTGCCACATTTTCCAACATGTGCATCTCTTTGTTTTGCTTGTATTTTCCATATCACAGGATTACACAAATTTCAGAGCAAGAGAAAAAAGTTCTGATCATACCATCCATGTCAAAACCAGCTCCACATTGTAACTTAATTCTAAGCCATCTTTAGATTAATTTCCTTCTGATGCATTCCCACAGCTGTTTACATCTAGATTTGTGCTTTACAACACATCGACGAACAGTAACAATTTTAGTTTATATTTTGTCTTTAATACATAAAATTACGTTTAAAGTGACTTCAATAGACAGAAATGGATGCCAAAGGAGAGGGATGATTTACTGAAAGAGCATTCAGGAGAATTAAGGTGGAGGAGATGAAATGGGAGTAAAATTTGAGTATTGAGATTTGATGTTGAATGGCCTGCATGTTAATGCTGAAGGAAGGTATAGAGAATGTATAAAAGAGCAGAGCCACAGAAGCTGATCATCCTGAGGTGATGAGATGTTGAACTGAAAGAGAGGGTCTGCAGAGCATAGTCTGAAATGAAAGAAATGGGAGCCAGTGCTGAATGACAGGAACAGATATAATTAAAGAATAGGATGGTGTGGGAAAAGATAACTTGATGAACAAAGGGTTTAGAAGTGTGAATGATGGAGTGTAACAAAATAAATGTTTACTTTCATCACACTACTTAGAACTACAAAAGTTCTCTTACTAGCAGTAAGCAGCGTTAAGTTGGTGCTGTTGATAGTTTGCAAGAAGAAAAGGGTTAAATCTGCTTAATTTCAAGAAGTGTTGAGAATTCATGTGATCAATTCTTCCCATTTGAGCAAAATGAGTGAGTGGGCAAAGTCAGGAAACTACCCTTTCATTTTCTGTAAGTGATATGAAATGCATTATTAGAAAGACCTTATATGTACTGTCGAAAAATATAAGAATTTCCTGAATTAATGATTATTTTTAGTTATAGGTTTGTCATAATTGCGGCATTTTAACTTTCATGTGGATCTTAAATCTATCCTCGCTTTACAGATGTATTAAGCCCTTAACTTTTGAGTTCTTTTGCTTTATCGTCTGGGTTTCATTGAATAAATTTATAATTTTTAAATTCTTATGTTATATATCTCTGCTGTGATTATAAGAGCATCCACCTGCTTTACTGGTGGAATAATATTTTGTCCAGATTTGTAAACCCTTTTCCACTCCAGTCAAGTTGGAAAATATAACCTGATGCATAATTAGGATTTCAGTATTTGAATGCACAATTTTGTATCATCTATGCCTCAAAAATATTACTTAGACTGAGGAACTGTTTCAAACTTAAATGTGTTATTAATTTTACTGGATTCGCAAGTCTGTGCTGATTCTTGGGTACATTGCTAATTTAAATATGAAAAATAAATATTTGATGTCTACCTTTTAGAAAAGTAAGCAGATGAGAAAAAGTAACAGTGTTTTGGGATTGCCTGTTCTTATTATCTTGCCTTTCACAGCTCTGATTATTTTAAAATACAAAACTTTACAGGAAGTATTCTTTGCTGGAGAAGTAAAGAAAATTATCTATGTTTTAAATTCAGATATGAGGGTGATTATGTAGAGGTTAAATGCATAAACTCTTGAGACAGATAATATTCTAAATACTTTTAATTTTACATACATATTTCATCAAGGCCAAATACAATTCTTGATAATGTTAAAATAAAAACTATTTAGCAGTTCTGAGCCATTTTATGTCCAAAGTGCAGTAAAAGAAACCAGTCAGCCTTTTATACCTCTAGTTGAAAATATTGGTGGTGGTAAGTTGGCAAAAGGTTTCTTTCAGTCTCCTTCACTATTGTGCCTTTCTTCATGTTCTCCATTTCGTTTTTTAATTTCATGCTTCTTGTATTATTCAAAATTCATTTCTAAATCTCAATGTAGTTTATTTTTGTTCTTCCAATTTTATCTGTTATCTCTCTCACTCGATCTTTATTCACAGCTATTTCATTACCTTTTTCTTTTTTGTTGCTTCTGCTGCAGTTTTCATTTCCCTCTGCTTCTTAATTGGAGTTGGCAGGTGGTGAGCCTGTACAACAGCATGAACAGCTAATTAATGGCCTTTCAGATGCATGATAGAGAGTCCTGTAGTTGGCACTTAAGATAGCTGAGATAAAAATTACCATGTCAGCTATTGCTAAAATCTAAAATCTGGGTGCTGATCTCTGCATTGGTATTGTGGATTTGATATTTATATGCCAATGCTAGCACAGTGATTGAACATTAAGCCATAAGATCTACAGGATTCTAGCTTAGACCTACGGGGCAAAAAGAGGAAAAATTACAATCAGCATTTTAGGACAGTAACATAAATGAACATCAAATTTTCTGACGAGTAAAAGTGAACTCGTTTGTGTAGTGTTTATCCTGCAACTCATTCATCATCTATAACTAATTTGTACATTTGCACACTGAGCACATTGTTTTGAAGCCAAAATCAGAATGTTAATACATTCATAAATGAGCATTGATGAATTTATTAAAACTAACACAGGTTGGAAATTATCATGACACAGGCAGTAGAAATAACTACATGTTTTTTAAAAAAAGAAACTTGGCACTGCAGTGTGTTACCAGCGTTGTCCGAATATACATTAGGTCGCCTGCTCTAGCTCACTGCCATAATTCAACTTTTCTCAGTTTTGCAATTTCTGCCCTTTTAAAAGATAAGAACATTGTGACTTTCAAATTCCACATTAACTCTTAAATACCCTGTCTTGGCAAGGAATTTTATATAACAATACCTCAGGAGTAGCATTTACCACCACCGTGTAGTTAGTGAGCAGTTGGTAGCTTCATAAGTATTGTCCACAACTTGGAGGGAGAAATGAGAAATATTGTAATTTAAATTATCATCCTCAAATCGAAGAAGCTGGAACTATTACAGTATTTCTGCATTGGAAATATTTTGCACACACTGCACCATGTAAAAACCCCACTTAATGAGATAATCAGTTTATGCTCTTGTTCCTTTTTTTAACTTTTCACTCCAGAACTCTCTCCAGTTTTCATCATCTTCTATCCATAATATAAATCCTAATGATATATTTTTTTAATGATTTGCAGTTCTAAAGTTTATTTGACATCCTTTAGCTGTTACTCCTATCACTTCATTAATCTTGGCTATTTTGTGCCCATCCCACAGCCTCCATCTCACATATTGGCTGTCTGAGCAGGTGTTCAAGCCACATCCAATTGCTTTTTAGAAATCACTCTTGCCACAGTTTTCACCATCAAATCAGTGAGCTTCTAAAAATATAATTACATTTGAAGCTACTACCTCACCCTATGCTGAATTATGCTGCAGCCTTTGTATTTTTGGTAAAGAAACCTAACATTATGTTTGATCTGTTAATCACTGCCTTGCATGTGCAGCTACTCTATAAAGACCAATTGATTATATTGTCCACATTTGTTCCTTCTGTCTTGTATCGTGGCTACAACTATTGGATAATTAAAAACTTTGGTTATTAACATTAATTGCTTTATCACAATCTGTACTGCTACATACCTTGTCATGATTTATTTAAGTTTTATTGATCTTTTCATGTTTATGTCATCAACATAATTTGAAATTGTCTAAAGAAACAAGGTTCAGATTTTGTGTGTGGGTGGTGCAAACCAGTGATACTGGATCGGTTACTTAAAATATGTTAACTATCACGGTATTTTGAGAAAAAAATGTGCAAATAATCATATTTAATTTCAAATCAAGGGACTGGTAATTATTTATTATTTTCCATATTAACTGCAAAGAAGAACAAATTATTAAATTCATACTTTTTATATAAAATTGAGCTCAGATTCATGATTCAAGTTGATTTAGGAATAGAAGGACTTCACATTTTAAATGTGATTGTGGCATTATTAATCTGAAGTCAATTTTGCTGGGAAGTTTAAGTTTTCCATTTGCCTGCCAGAGTCCAATATCTTCCTTCAAGTACCCCCTCCCCTCCTTGCAGGAAAATAACAAATAACGTTTTCCATCTGTCTTAATTTTGTACCTTGCACCAATATGCCAATTTACATTTTTATTTCCTCCACTGGCTACCATTTGGTCTGAAGGAATAACATTGCCAACTGGCGCCAAATATATCATAATTCTTGCTGTTGACCCATGTATACAAGAAGTGCCCGAGTTCATCCTGAATTAAATTCTACAATGTACAGATAATGAAGTCTTTCATTCGCACACGCAGGGTAGTGATTTCAATCTTAATGTGAGAATTATAGTTAAAGTCAACCCCGCTGCTTTACACAGCTCCCTAAATACCATTATTAATAGCATATGGCTAGATCCGTAGCTGTGAGACAATGTTTTATGTTGAAAAATGCATTATGTATTGCTTTCCTAAGAGATTAATAGCCAAGAGAAATAAAAAGCAGATATTTTACCTATGAGTTTTAAATCTATTGTTAAATCACAAGGGAGGAAATACCAAAGTAGAACAGAATTGTTCTACATTGATTCAAACAGGCATGTATTTTGCAGTTAGTTTGAGTTGTAATTTGAGAATAAATTTATTAATTTGCCAGATGTGAGAATTACAGGCAAGGCCGACGTCTATTACCAACCTCTCTTTGAAAATGAGGATGAGCTGCCTTCTCAAACAGCTGCTGACTGATGAAGGTAGCTGATCTGCATAACCGAATTGCTTGTTTGACCACATCACAGAACAATGAAAGGAATAATGCATAATGTTTAGATTTTGTAACGGTGGCAGATTTCCTTCCCCCAAAAGACCTTAATGATGCAGGATGCAATTTTCTAACAATGCTAATCGAAAATAATGGATAACAGATTTGCTAATTAACAATTTACTATGCAATTGCTGTGTTCTTGCTTATCATTGGCAGTGACATTATCACACTTCTTCCATGATATTCATGTTGTCACAAGTTAAATCATATAATGTTTGATTTATTTCCATCCAATAAAATTGCAGTCCCCCCCCCCCCCCCCCCCCGTGATCTCTTGTTGCTTGAAGCATATATTATTTTTGAGGATGACTGGGCTTGGAATACTGGAACTGACGTGTGACTTCAACACTGCAAGGGTAATTAATAATGTTTTACAGGAAATTCACTGTTGTGGCTGGAACTGTGAAATAAGATCAGGGTCTGTTGAAAATATTCATCTGGTCAGGAAACAAAACTTCACATGAATTACAGTTCATTTGCGATGATGAAAATTACCTGTTAAATATTTACCCAACTATCTATTATTAATCATGGAAATTTAACTGCAGATAGCCTCTATTTATAATAGCAGAGCTGCTCAAAAAAGAAATGCTTAGGTTAATTAACATTTTGGCATATTTGCTGCTATTGCCTTTTTAACTTATTTTGGAGTGTTGAGAGAACAGTTGAAGCTTTGGGGAGTGGCCACAGTTTCTCCCATGTGTACAGAACTACATTCTGATAGATTACTGTTTCCCCATTACGCTTTTGCTGTTCATGAAGGCTTTAGCTTTCTGTCAGGCCATCTCAAGCTGTTCTGTGGGCAGAAGATCATTGAGTGGAGCACCGTTGTTCAAAGGATTTGTTAATGACAACTGCAAAGATTCTGTACATCGCCAGTTCAGGACTCCAAATTAGCTTAAAAATCTGCAATTTATGTAAATCTAATTTGAACTTTTAAATTCAAATGCTTTCTTGTACTGTACTTCCCTAATGTGGTTAAACAATTCATCCTCTCTTCTATTTAGTCAGCTGCGATTCTGTTACTGTTGAGTCAGAAGGTAATGCATTTAATTGTCACTGCAGAGGCTTGAGCAGAGAATGTAGGATGCGACAATGGTCAGGAGATAAGGCATTAATCCTAGATCTTGAAGATCCTCAGATGGCTTTCAGAAAAGCCATGTCACAATGTTGAAGGAGGCGATTTGTCCCCAGTATTCTGATCAACATTCATAATCAAACATAATAATAAAAATAAACACAGACTATTCAGCCACTCAAGCTTGCTTCACCATTTAATAAGCTGCAATCTCAGTGCAGCTTTGTTGAACCAGCTCCTTATCCCTTAATTTGTTTACTATTTAAAAACACTGATCTGTCAGAAACATTATCATTAAAGCTGATTATCTGGTCATTTCATTGTTGTTTGGGGTCCGCGCTTTACACGAGTTGGCTGACGGATTTCCAACAGTAATAATATTTAAATTACTTTAGAATGAGCTGATTTTTTAAAATATCCAATATAAATGCATTTTCTGTATTCTAGGATGTTCAGTTCAGCAGCAGGCCAATACAACATTGCTTCTGGTGTACAAAAGCATCTTAGACAATAGACAATAGGTGCAGGAGTAGGCCATTCGGCCCTTCGAGCCAGCACCACCATTCAATGTGATCATGGCTGATCATTCTCAATCAGTACCCTGTTCCTGCCTTCTCCCCATACCCCCTGACTCCGCTATTCTTAAGAATTCTATCTAGCTCTCTCTTGAAAGCATCCAGAGAATTGGCCTCCACTGCCTTCTGAGGCAGAGAATTCCACAGATTTCCATCTCTCTGACTGAAAAGGTTTTTTCTCATCTCCGTTCTAAATGGCCTACCCCTTATTCTTAAACTGTGGCCCCTG
The DNA here is from genome assembly GCF_053455715.1 of Rhinoraja longicauda. Classification (NCBI taxonomy): domain Eukaryota; kingdom Metazoa; phylum Chordata; class Chondrichthyes; order Rajiformes; family Arhynchobatidae; genus Rhinoraja; species Rhinoraja longicauda. The sequence goes on from NC_135957.1 coordinate 52,802,159, forward strand.
GTTCTGGACTCCCCCAACATTGGGAACATGTTTCCTGCCTCTAATGTATCCAACCCCTTAATAATCTTGTATGTTTCAATAAGATTCCCTCCCATCCTTCTAAATTCCAGTGTATACAAGCCTAGTCGCTCAGTCTTTCAACATACGACAGTCCCGTCATTCCGGGAATTAACCTAGGGAATTAACCTAGTGAACTTACGCTGCACGCCCTCAATAGCAAGAATATCCTTCCTCAAATTTGGAGACCAAAACTGCACACAGTACTCCAGGTGCGGTCTCACTAGGGCCCTGTACAACTGCAGAAGGACCGCTTTGCTCCTAAACTCAACTCCTCTTGTTATGAAGGCCAACATTCCATTGGCTTTCTTCACTGCCTGCTGTACCTGCATGCTTCCTTTCAGTGACTGATGCACTAGGACACCCAGATCTTGTTGTACGTTCCCTTTTCCTGATTTGACACCATTCAGATAATACTCTGCCTTCCTATTCTTACCACCAAAGTGGATAACCTCACACTTATCCACATTAAACTGCATCTGCCATGCATCCGCCCACTCACACAACCTGTCCAAGTCACCCTGCAACCTCATAGCATCTTCCTCACAGTTCACACTGCCAGCCAGCTTTGTGTCATCTGCAAATTTGCTAATGTTACTTTTAATCCCTTCATCCAAGTTATTCATGTATTTTGTAAATAGCTGCGGTCCCAGCACCGAGCCTTGCGGTACCCCACTAGTTACTGCCTGCCATTCTGAAAGGGACCCATTTATCCCCACTCTTTGCTTTCTGTCTGCCAACCAATTTTCTATCCATGTCAGTACCCTACCCCCAATACCATGTGCTCTAAGATCTTCAAGACATAAATAGCTACATTTTCTCTCAAGTATAGTTATTGGGGCAAAATTACCCTAGTTGTGACTCTTGAGAATCATCCAAGGAAATTTAAAGTCATTGTGTAGAAATTTACCCTTGATCATTAGTGCTATATACAATAGAACTTTATTTATCCCAGGAGGGAAATTGATCTGCCAACAGTCATAAAACACAAGATACATGAAACATGAAATTAAAGTGACGAGTGGCAGGGATTGGGAATGTGCAAAGATTGGGGAGGCAGGATGGGAGGGAGGGGGGCCAGTCTAACCCATGACAGAAGGGGGAGGAGTTATACGGTTCGATAGCCACAGGGAAAAAGGATCACTTGTGGCGTTCTGTCCTGTATCTTGCTGAAACCAGTCTGTTGCTGAAGGTACTCCTCAGGTCGACCAGTGTGTCATGGGGAAGGGGGTAGCTGTATTGTCACTTCCACATATGCAAAATATTGTTGTGGCTGCTTCCGTTGTAGCCATCGGAACTAAATGTACTATCCAGGAACTGCTACACTTCTACACATATATTGCTGGCAGTCGAGGTCTCACTGCCTAATTTTATTTGTATGGTTCCATGTTTACTGACAACTGCTATGTAAACTCTGATAATTCACTATCTGACCATAGTCCGGCATCTGGCTCATCAGTGACGTTTGCTGCGTTACCTGTACATTTGCTGGAGCACCTTGTTCCTGCATTCTGTTTAAACCTACTAGGTTTGCTGAAAGGTTACTTTTAACAAAAGTGAATTAATGCTTGAGTACAGGCTAGAGTTCCTCAGTTATGTAGGAGTTCCATTCTTGAGAATTATTTGTAAACTAACTTTTCAGAAATGAACAATTTCATTTTGGGCTGATTAACATGGACATCTATTTATTATTTTCCCTCATGTAGTTACAATACTACAGGATCAGACTGTCCCATTTCCAATGGCTACCTTAGATACCCCTAAAGTATTAATTGGTGTTACTTTGTTTGATAACATATTTTATGTGCCAATAAAATATATTTTTGTGTCAGTTTCCCAAAAAAGTTTCTTTGGGACCTCTGAACTGGCATCTACATTCTCAAAGACAATGCTGCCTGTGTGAATACAAGAGGGAGGTTAGAAGGTATCACAAAATGCTGGAGTCACTCAGCAGGTCAGGCAGCATCTCTGAAGAGAAGGAATGGGTAACGTTTCGGGTCGAGACCCTTCTTCAGACTGATGTTGGGGGGGCGGGACAAAGAAAGGATATAGGTGGAGACAGGAAGACAGTGGGAGAACTGGGAAGGGGGAGGGGAACAGAGGGACAGAGGAGCTATCTAAAGTTAGAGAAGTCAATGTTCATACCGCTGGGCTGTAAGCTGCCCAAGTGAAATATGAGGTGCTGTTCCTCCAATTTGCAGTGGGCCTCACTATGACACTGGAGGAGGCCCATGACAGAAAGGTCAGACTGGGAGTGGGAGGGGGAGTTGAAGTGCTCAGCTACCAGGAGATCAGGTTGGTTAAGGTGGACTGAGCGAAGTTGTTGAGCGAAACGATCGCCGAGCCTGCGTTTGATCTTGCCAATTTAGAGAAGTTGACATCTGGAACAGCGGATACAATAGATGAGGTTGGAGGAGGTGCAGGTGAACCTCTGCCTCACCTGGAAAGACTGTTTGGGTCCTTGGGTGGAGTCGAAGGGAGAGGTAAAGGGACAGGTGTTGCATCTCCTGCGGTTGCAGGGGAAAGTGCCTGGAGAGGGGGTGGTTTGGGTAGGAAGGGACGAGTGGACCAGGGAGTTACGGAGGGAACGGTCTCTGCAGAAAGCAGAAAGGGGAGGAGATGGGAAGATGTGGCCAGTAGTGGGATCCCGTTGGAGGTGACGGAAATGTTGGTGGATAATTTGTTGTATACGCTGGCTGATGGGGTGGAAGGTGAGGACAAGGGGGACTCTATCCTTGTTACGAATGGGGGGAGGGGGAGCAAGAGCGGAGCTGTGGGATAGAGGAGGCCCTAGTGAGAGCCTCATCTATAATGGAAGAGGGGAAACCCCGTTTCCTAAAGAATATGGACATCTCTGATGCCCTAGTGTGAAACATCTCATCCTGGGCACAGATGCGGCGTAGACGGAGGAATTGGGAGTAGGGGATAGACTTTTTGCAGGAGACAGGGTGGGAAGAAGTGTAGTCCAGATAGCTGTGGGAGTCAGTGGGTTTGTAGTAGATGTCAGTCACTAGTCTGTCTCCTGTGATGGAGATGGTGAGATCCAGAAATGGTCGGGAGATGTCGGAGATGGTCCAAGTGTATTTAAGAGCTGGATGGAAATTAGTGGTGAAATGTATGAAGTCAGTGAGTTCTGAATGGGTACAAGAGGTAGCACCAATGCTGTCGTCGATTTAGCGGAGGTAGAGTTCGGGGATAGGGCCAGTGTACGTCTGGAACAGGAATTGTTCGACGTACCCGTCAAAGAGAAAGGCATAGCTAGGGCCCATGCGAATGCCCATAGCTACGCCTTGGGCTTGGAGGAAGTGGGAGGAGTCAAAGCAGAAGTTGTTGAGGGTAAGAATCAGCTCTGCTAGGCGGAGAAGAGTGTCAGTAGATGGAGACTGGCTGGTTCTGCGGTCGAGGAAGAAACGGAGGGCTTCAAGACCATCTTTGTGGGGGATGGAGGTGTAGAGTGACTGGACATCCATGGTAAAGATGAGGGAGTGGGGGCCTGGAAACCGCAAGTTATTGAGGTGACGGAGAGCATGTGAGGTGTCTTGGACATAGGTGGGGAGGGATTTGACCAGGGGGGATAGGATGGAGGGAGGTTAGATGTAAACAGCTCATTTTTTAAAAACCGGTTGTACTTTGAATTAACAGGCTGCTCTCCCTATTACATAATTACAAAAAAAATTGCATTTCTGTAAATAATTTTCCTTCCTTAAATTGCTTTACACATTTGTGCGAAATTGTGTAAAGTAAATTTTCCATAAATCAGGCCTTGCACCACCTTTGGAGCTCCTGTATTAATAAAGCAACGTCCAATAAACTGGAAACTCTGCTCATCTAACGCTGTCCAATTACTGAGCCTGATGTATTAACAAGGATTTATTTACTATATTTTGAATTTGGATTAGTAGTTCTGTAGTTCTTTGCTCTGGTCACAAGGTGGTATGTTGGGACAGGTTTACAGATTTAGTAACTTCAGGATTGTTTTTTTAAATTTTGCTCTCTACTAAATGTTGTAATTTATAAATTTAAAGGTTCAACAAATTTGTTTTAAAATTTAAAGATGAAGTATGTTTTCTTTTCCCCCTTATTCACACTTTCATCAAAGCTTCTGTATCAAGCAGCTGAGAACTGGACTAAATATTTTAATTCCAGAACTCTTGACAGCTTTTAGTCCTATCTGTAAAGTGTGGGACTGTTCAGTTTGTAGATTTCTCCTGCTTGTTAATAGTATAGCATATCACAAAGAGCTGAGTGTCAGATTGTGAAAAGGGGAGGTGCAACCAGACCTGGGTGTGCTTGTATTTCAGTCACTGAAACTAAGCATGCAGGTACAGCAGGCAGTGAAGAAAGCTAAGGGCATGTTGGCCTTCATTGCGAGAGGATTTGAGTTAAGGAGCAAGGAGATACTAATGCAGTTGTACAGGGCCCTGGTGAGACCGCACCTGGGGTATTGTGTGCAATTTTCGTCTCCTAATTTGTGGAAGGACATTATTGCTATTGAGGGAGTGCACAGTAGGTTCACCAGGTTAATTCCTAGGATGATGGGACTGACATATGATAAAAGAATGGGTCGACTGGGCTTGTATCCACTGGAATTTAGAAGGATGAGGGGATCTTATAGAAACATATAAAATTCTTAAAGGATTGGACAGGCTAGATGCAGGAAAAATGTTCCCAATGTTGGGGGAGTCCAGAACCAGGGGTCACAGTTTAAGAATAAGGGGTAGACCATTTAGGAATGAGATGAGGAAAACTTTATTTACCCAGAGAGTTTTGAATCTGTGGAATTATTTGCCACGGAAGGCAGTGGAGGCCAATTCACTGGATGTTTTCCAGAGAGAGTTAGATTTAGCTCTTAAGGCTAAAGGAATCAAGGGATATGGGGAAAAAGTAGGAATGGGGTACTGATTTTAGATGATCAGCCATGCTCGAAGAGCCGAATGGCTTACTTCTGCATCTTTGTATGTTTCTGTGAGGTTTCAAAACACATGTCTGGTTAGCCTGTGAAGAATTTGTTGATTTGCACAAAAATGCTTAAATGAAACTATAAAAATATCAGCACTTTTATTTTAAGCAACTGATGTATATGTATAAATGTATGACAAATGTGCTTTCCTTATGTTGAAGCCATAGATAAAGTAAAAGAACAGATGAAAACTGGAACAGCTATTTAAGACATGTTGATTGTGTATTTTGCTGATGATTAGAAAAAAATATTGATTTAAAAACAATTCTCTGTGAAATACTATTTTTGGTTGTAAATATTCAGTTGGAGGAATTTCTTGTCCTGTAGCTTAGCACAAACAAAACTAAACTGCAATTATTCTTTATTAAACATTATATACATCATAAATTATAAGAGCATATACTCTTCAATTATACTAAGATGTACAATAAGACATTATGTATTCTCAATTTAAGAGTATTTCATAATCCAAACATTTACAATTAAATGCTTAAATGCAAAACAACAGCTGACAGTAGGCAAAATGTCCTGAGGTTTGGCTTGTCTCATATGGTCATAAGCGATAGTAGAATTAGGCCATTCAGCACATCAAGTCTACTCCGCGATTCAATCATGGCTGATCTACCTCTCCCTCCTAACCCCATTCTCCGGCCTCCACTTCATTAAAAAAAAAATTGTCATCACAGGCAAGTCCAATATTTATTGCCCACCCCTAATCACTCATGAGAAGGTCAAGGTCATTTTGAACTGTTCGAGTCTTTATGTTGAAGGTCCTTCTATTATGTTTTTGCATAGTGATTGCAAAATTTTAAACAGAGACTACGAGAGAATTATGACATATTTCTGAGGATGGTTCTTTTCTTGGACAGTAATTGTGTATTCATGTGCTTGTTGTTACATTCTCTTAGCTAACAATGATCTATTCTACATTTTCCTTGATCTCCATCCACTGTATCATTTTCACACCATACACTTCCTTATCTCTGCATCTCCCTTTCCCCAGACTATCAGTCTGAAGAAGAGTCTCGACCCGAAACGTCACCCATTCCTTCTATACAGAAATGCTGCCTGGCCCGCTGAGTTACTCTAGAATTTTGTGTCTTATAAGTTTGAAAGGTCCCTTAGCAAGTTGCTGCACGTCATCTAGTAAATGACTCACACTACAGAGCGGTGGGACAGGGATGGTAAATATTTTTATAGTAAAAGGTTGCATGCTAAGTTTTAGACAGATACTCTATTCCTAACTAATTCGAAATTGAGTTGTGACCAATTAGGCCCCACATTATAAAAAAAAGTGTTTCTTAATTCGTCACTCTCCTTATATCCAATTTACGATGCCGAGACATGTATTATAGCAGAACTGCCTATACTGAAAATATGTACTCCATAATGTTTGGGCCAAAGACCCATCATTTATTTATTTGCCTCTGTACTTCTCAATTTGAGATTTGTTATAGAAAAAATCGCATGTGGTTAAAGTGCACATTGTCAGATTTTATTAAAGGCCATTTTTATACATTTTGGTTTCACCATATAGAAATTACAGCTGTGTTTTTCCATAGTCCCCCCATTTCAGGGCACCATAATGTTTGGGACACATGGCTTCACATGTGTTTGTAATTGCTCAGGTGTGGTTAATTGCCTCCTAATGTGGTTGCTCTTTTAAGTACTTCTTGGCAAACTGTAACCTGGCCTCAGCATTGGGTCATTCCTCCAGTCTTTCCATCGCCTTTGGAAACTTTTATTGCTACTTATCAACATGAGGATCAAAGTTGTGGCAATGAAAGTCAAAGAAGCCATTATGAGAGTGAGAAACAAGAATAAAACTGTTAGAGACATCAGCCAAACCTTATGGCTTACCAAAATCAACTGTTTGGAACATCAGTAAGAAAGAGAGCACTGGTGAGCTTACTAATTGCAAAGGGATTGGGAGGCCAAGGAAGACCTCCACAGCTGATGACTGAAGAATTCTCTCTAAAATAAAGAAAAATCCCCAAACACCTGTCTGACAGGTCAGAAACACTCTTCAGGAGTCAGGTGAGGATTTGCCAATGACCACTGTCCACAGAAGACTTAATGAACAGAAATACAGAGGCTACACTGTGAGATGCAAACCACTGGTTAGCTGCAAAAATAGGATGGCCAGGTTACAGTTTGCCAAGAAGTACTTAAAAGAGCAACCACAGTTCTGGAAAAAGGTCTTGTGAACAGATAAGACGAAGATTAACTTATATCAGAGTGATGACAAGATCAAAGTATGGAGGAGAGAAGGGACTGCCCAAGATCCAAAGCATACCACCTCATCTGTGAAACACGATGGTAGGGGTGTTATGGCCTGGGCATGTATGGCTGCTGAAGGTAATGGATCAAGGAAATGGATCACTTATCTTCATTGATGATACAACTGCTGATGGTAGAAGCATAATGAATTCTGAAGTGTATAGATACATCCTATCTGCTAAAGTTCAAACAAATGCCTCAAAACTCATTGGCCGGCGGCTCATTCTACAACAAGAAAATGATCCCAAACATACTGCTAAAGCAACAAAGGTTTTTCATAGCTAAAAAATGGTCAATTCTTGAGTGGCCAAGTCAATCACCCGATCTGAACCCAATTAAGCATGCCTTTTATATGCTGAAGAGAAAGCTGAAGGGGACTAGCCCCCCAAACAAGCATAAGCTAAAGATGGCTGCAATACAGGCCTGGCATCACCAAAGATGACAGCAGAATGTTTTAATTGAAGCTGAGGGTAGTGCAGCCAATAATATTGCCAGCTCAGTTACAAACCTTAGCTGCCCTTGAGACCAATTTGCTCGGACTAATGTCTGAGTCATAATCTTCCCATCTTTTAGTTCAACATTCCCCAATGTGGTTTGAAGTCAACTTTTTAAAAATATCATAAACTTAACCCACAAATTTGTATCGTTGCATGCAAAGGATATGCAACAAAATACTAAACATCACTACTTTCATTTACATGAAATTGCTGTGTCCCAAACATTGTGGTGCCCTGAAATGGGGAGACTATGTATAAACACTGCTGTAATTTCTACAAGGTGAAACCAAAATGTATAAAAATGGCCTTTATTAAAAGCTGACAATGTGCACTTTAACCACATGCGATTTTTTTCTATTACAAATCTCAAATTGTGGAGTACAGAAGCAAATAAATAAATGATTGGTCTTTGTCCCAAACATTATGGAGGGCACTGTATCACAGCACCAATTATGCACTGTGTAGGAAGGAACTGCTGATTTAAACCGAAGATAGACACAAAAAGCTGACGTAACTCAGCGGGACAGGCAGCATCTCTAGAGAGAAGGAATGGGTGACATTTCGGCTCAAAACCCTTCTTCAGTCTGAAGAAGGCCTCAACCTGAAATGTCACCGATTCCTTCTCTCTTGGGATGCTGCCTGTCCTGTTGAGTTACTCCAGCATTTTGGGTCTATCACCAAGTACACACGAACAGGTATTAAAAATGCAACGTTTCAATGAAATGCACGTTGCACGCATTGAATGTGATGTTGAATAAATTGCTATTGTATATAAGATGCTATTTTATGAAGTATAACTGAAATATGCTTGATCAAATCATAAACTTACTGAAGTGAAGCTGCTCATGGAGCTTGTAAATTAAATTATGTTGGCATTGAACCGGACAAATTAGGTGGAACATAATTATAAAAGGATATGAATTTTTGCTGTGGATAAAATACAATCCACATAGAAATTTTAAAGAGGCAATTTTTAATCAGAAAAAAATGACAGTTTAGTAAATTTTTATTTTTATTTGATCGTGAAACAGTACAGTTTTCAAACAGCAATTTTGATATTCGGGTTTTGAATATAATGCAACAAGTTGAACCTGAACATTTGTAATCCTGATGGCAGAGAAGCTGCAATTGATTTTGCATAAATGGCTGATTATTTAAGATGTAATTAATATTTTTGCATACATAATTGGTTAAATTAATGAATTACCATCAGGATATCTCATTTCATTTTCCTTTAGTCTTCATTGAAGCGACGTGGAAGTAAAGATCTGCAAAAATCTGAAAAGAAATCTCAACAAAATCAAGAGGTAATGTGATTTTTTTTAACATAGTAAGTAACTTTGCAACCGAGTAATATATTTACATGAATGATTTTATAAGAAATATTATCTATCTTAAATCCAGGTAATTTTACATGACCTAATTATTGTTGACCTTTGCGACAGAGACTGTCACTCCTGCATTGGTCTCTTCAGCCACAAGCGACGCTGCTCCAGCCGAGGTGTGGAGCAAGCAGCCAACTAGGATGCATCGCCCATGGTCAGCCATGACCGAGGGGGCCTAAGAAGAATTATTGTTGCAGAGTGATTGATTTGCATGAATGGTGATAAGGTGTAGCTTAGCAATTTCAATAATATTGATAAAACTGGTTACTTTCAAAGAACAGAGACTTACTAAAACAGAGACTGTCATTATACACCACTGTCAAAATTCACACAGAGTCCAGCCTAACAGCCATTTAGAATTAGAGTGGTAGTATTCAACCCTGGGTTGTTTGCAACCAACTCTGAGTTGCAGGTGTCTGATACCAGTTATGACTATGAAGTCCTTTTTTGCAACAGGTACCTGATGGTAAAAAACAGATTAATTTAGGGGCCAGGCAGGAAACACATCTTGTCTTCCAGGCTCAAGAAGGCGTTATCTCCTTTCTGAAGTTATTTTCACCTTACTTGGGTTGTTATTTTTTTCTGATGTCAAGTAAAACTAATCAGCCTAGAATAAATAACTAAATAAAGGTCACATTTGAAACTCGAAGCCTCATTAACACATTTAATGCCCATTTAGAGCATAGAACAGTGCAGTGCAGGAACAGACCCTCTTCCCATTATGTCTGTGCCAGGTATGATGCAAAATTGTCCTGTGTACGATCCCTATCTCTCCATTTCCTACATGTTCATGTGACTATCTAAATGCCTCTTAAACGCCACCCCTGGCAGGTCGTTCCAGGTACCTACCCCTCTTTGAATTTAAAAAAAATCACCTTAAGTATTATCTTTTAACATTCCCCACACTATCCAGTCCTCCCCCCCCCACCCCCTCCCCAAGCTGAATTCTCTGGTATTGACATTTCCACTTTGGAGAAAAGATTCTGATGTTTACTCCATCCATGCCTCCATCATGTCTCCCCTTAGTCTCTGAAGCTCCAGAGAAAATAATCCCAAGTTTGCTCAACCTGTCCTTATAGTTCATACTTTTTAATACAGGCAGCATTCCAGTAAACCTCATCTGCACCCTCTCCAAAGCCTCCACATCTCACTTGTAATGGGGCAACCAGAACTGTTCACTAACTGTTAATAGATTTAGTGTTTGCCCTTTTCTTTGCCACAGCCAGATATGGGCAGGTTGTGCTATGTTTTTAGGAACTTCCCACATACTTAAATTCCTGCTCTTTTGGAATTCTAGGCTCCAATACACATTGCATCTTTCCTCAATGAGGACTTTTGGCTGGGATGGTAAAGATTAACATGATGGATCGATTGTTGGCGTCTGATAGCCATTGCCATTTTGTTTTGCCTCTTCTGAATTCCATTTTAATGCAGCTGGTTTTTGGAGGTGGAATACATTGTGTGGGAAGTTATATCACATATGATTGTCCCAATAGCAGAGGATCAATTCCTCTGGAATGAATTTTCAACACAAATGTTATACAAGCAGAAAGGTCATCAAATATGCCAGCATAGAAATGTAACTTGGTCATCTTCAACTAAGTAGGTGATCTTTTCCATGAAAAACTCTGTAAAATGACATGGTCTTCAACAAATTAATATGCTAAAGGAAATGTGGTATTACATAGAAACATAGAAAATAGGTACAGGAGTAGGCCAATCGGCCCATCGAGCCAGCACCGCCATTCAAAATTATGGCTGATCATCCAAAATCAGTACCCCGTTCCTGCTTTTTCCACATATCCCTTGATTCCGTTAGCCTTAAGAGCTAAATCGAACTCTCTCTTGAAAACATCCAGTGAATTAGCTTCCGCTGCCTTCTTGGCAGAGAATTGTGCAGATTCACAACTCTCTGGGTGAAAATGTTTTTCCTCATCTCAGTCCTAAATGGCCTATCCCTTATTCTTAAACTGTGACCTCGGTTCTGGACTCCCCCAACATGGGGAACATTTTTCCTACATCTAGCCTGTCCAATCCCTTAAGAATTTTATATGTTTCTATAAGATCCCCTCTCATCCTTCTAAATTCCAGTGAATACAAGCCCAGTTGACCCATTCTTTCATCATATGTCAGTCCTGCCATCCCGGGAATTAATCTGGTGAACCTACGCTGCACTCCCTCAATAGCAAGATGAATCCTTCCTCAAATTAGGAGACCAAAACGGCACACAATACCCCAGGTGTGGTCTCACCAGGGCCTGCACAACTGCAGTCGGACCTCTTTGCTCCTCTCCTCAAACCCTCTTGCTATAAAGGCCAACATGCCATTTGCTTTCTTTATTGCTTGCTGTGCCTGCCTGCTGACTTTCAGTGATGTACAAGAACACCCAGGTGTCGTTGCACCTCCCCTTTTCCTAATCTGACACTATTCAGATAATAGTCTGCCTTCTTGTTCTTGCCACTAAAGTGGATAACCTCACATTTATCCTGCATTATACTGCATCTGCAAGCATCTGCCCACTCACCCAACCTATCTAAGTCACCCTGCAGCCTCATAGCATCCTCCTCACAGACCACACTGCCACTCGGCTTTGTGTCATCCAAAAAATGGGTGATGTTACATTTAATCCCCTTGTCTAAATCATTAATATGTATTGTAAATAATTGGGGTTCCAGCACTGAGCCCTGCAGCACCCCACTACTCACTGCCTGCCATTCTGAAAAGGACCTGTTAATTCCTATTCTTTGCTTCCTGTCTGCCAACCAGTTCTCTACCCATGTCAATACCCTACCCCTGATACCATGTGCTCTAATTTTGCACACTAATCTCTTGTGTGGGATCTTGTCAGAGGCTTTTTGAAAGTCCAGATACACCACATCCACTAGCTCTCCTTTATCCATTCTACTTGTTACATCGTCAAAAAATTCCAGAAGATTAATCAAGTATGATTTCCCCTTCATAAATCCATCCAGACTTTAACTGATCCAGTCACTGCTTCCCACATGAGCTGCTATTACATCTTTAATAATCGACTCAAGCATCTTCCCCACTACCGATGTAACGCTAACTGCTCTATACTTTCCCGTTTTCTCTCTCCCTCCTTTCTTAAAAAGTGGGGTTACTTTAGCTGCCCTCCAGTCCACAGGAACTGATCCAGAGTCTATAGAACATTGGAAAATGATCACCAATGCATCCACGATTTCTAGAACCATCTCCTTGAATACTCTGGGATGCAGACCATCAGGCCCTGAGGATTTATCTGTCTTCGGTCCCAACAGTTTACCTAGTTGTCATTTCCTGACTAATGTGGAATTCCTTCAGTTCCTCAGTCCCCTAGTATTTCTGGAGACCGAGGATTGGTAGCATTGGTAAATTAATGCTCGTCATTAGTCCATTTTTGCAATCTTAATAGTGGTCCTTAGCGGTACTTCTCACATATTGATGGCTGAAATTATTCATTCAAATTGGCTTGTAAAATCTGCTGAATTACAAATTAATACTGAAGCAGTGTTGCTCTTTAATTGATTGTCAACTCTATAAAGTCATCTTTATTGATTCAAGGATGCTAATAGTAGGACTGTTTTGCTAATTATCCCCAAGGAGGACAATGACGATATAAAATGCCAACTACTGTTCATCAAAGAAGAGGCAGTTTTAATGCGTAAGAAAATGGCAAAGATCGACAAAGAGAAGGACAGAATGGAGCGTGAATTGCAAAAGTACAGGTCATTTTATGGGGATCTAGAAAGTCCTTTGCCAAAAGGTGAAGCAGGAGGACCTCCTACAACCAGGGAAGCTGAACTCAAACTACGTCTACGACTGGTAGAAGAAGAAGCTAATATCCTGGGGAGAAAAATTGTCGAACTTGAGGTTGAAAATAGAGGATTAAAGGCTGAGTTGGATGATATAAGGGCCCACTATGAAAAAGGAGGAATAGTTGGTGAAGATTATATGGGTGTCGGTGCTTCTGCTTTTCGGGATCAAAGTGAAGCCGTGTCAGAATTAAGACAGAACTTACAGCTGGTTGAGGATGAAGCTGAGTTACTGAGACGAAACCTGGCTGACTTAGAAGACCAAAATAAACGACTTTCTGCTGAAGTCAATAAGTACAAGTACAAAACAGGAGCTGCTCAAGATGCTTCCAGGAATAGTGAGAATTCCAAAGTTACAGAAGTGCTACAAGAAGAACTAAAGTCAGCTAGAATGCAAATCAATGAACTCAGTGGCAAAGTCATGCAGTTGCAATATGAAAATCGTGTACTGATGTCCAATATGCAACGCTATGACCTAGCATCCCATTTGGGTATCCGTGGAAGTCCCAGAGATAGTGATGCAGAAAGTGACGCAGGAAAAAAAGAAAGTGATGATGATTCTCGGCCTCCTCACCGTAAAAGGGAAGGGCCCATTGGTGGAGAAAGTGACTCGGAAGAAGTTCGCAACATCAGGTGTTTACAGACTCCACCAAGGTCCTTATTTTCTACAGATGGTAGATTGCTTCAAAAAAATCTCAAGGACCGACAACAGATGTCAGACATACGGCTGGAGGCAGAGCGACTGAGCAGAACTATAGATCGATTGATCACAGACACAAACACAATAATAACTGAAGCAAGAATTTATGTAGCAAATGGTGATCTGTTTGGCAGAATTGAGGAAGAAGATGAAAGCAGTAGGATCAGGGAGCATGAACTTCTCTACAGGATCAATGCTCAGATGAAAGCATTTCAGAAGGAGCTGCAAACTTTCATAGACAGACTAGAGGTACCGAAAACAACAGATGAAAAAAACGCAGAGGAACCTTTGTCCGTTAGTCAGGTAAGCAAAGTTCACATGGGTTGCACGATGAAAATATCAGCATTTTCAATTTAGTTAAATGCTGATAACTTCATTCAATTATATAGATTTTGTAAGATTTCTTACAATTTGCTATTATTTATGGCACTTTAATAGTATATTTAACACAACAGGGTAGTTTGTTTTTAGTATTCCCTTGTGAAAAATACTATGTTACAATGGAGAGATTTAAGGAACCCTTTGCTAGTTGTTTACATTGAACAAGTAATTTAATAGAGGTTGTGCATTTTGCCCTGCTTCCAAAATATTTTTCCACTGATTTTAGTGGAATTCTGCATAACAGAAACATGATTTTGAAAGTGGGGTACAAAATACAGATGTTACAGTTTTCTTCCACTTTAGGCATCCTCTGGATTGAGGATAATTTGCTTCCACTCCAGTTCCGTGGGATCATAGTGGTTGATGAAGCCACTAGAGGATGTATGAGCTACTGCTGTGGGGCAGGTGGGTGGGTTGTTTGCAGGACACTGAGCTCTTCCACTGTGTATGATGGGCTCTCAAACAATGAACTCAGGGTTATCAGTGCCACCTTCAATGTTTCTTCATTTTGCACGGTTATGGGCAAAGGGGTTTCATCAAATCAATGGAAATGTTGCACTTTTTCCAAGGATCTCTGAGAGCATAACTGATTCATTATAGAGGTTTATAAAATCATGAAGGGACAGAGTTAAGGTGAATGGCCACAGTCCTTTTCTTCCCGGGGTAAGGGAGTCTCAAACTAGATTGCATAGATTTAAGGTGAGAGGAGAAAGATTTAAGGAGGTCATGAAGGGCAACCTTTCACACAGAGGGTGTTGGTTCTGTGGAACCAGCTGCCAGAGGAAATTGTAGAGGTTGGTACAATTCCAACATTTAAAAGACATTTAAACAGGTACATGGATGGGAATGATTTAGAGGGATATGGGCCCAAATGCAAACAAATGAGGCAAGCTCAGGTAGGCAACTTGGTTGGCAGAATTAAGTCGGGCCGAAGGGCCTGTTTTTGTGCTGTGTAACTCTATGACTCTGACTGTTGCCCAGTAGCACTTGTGCATTGTGGTAGGTTTGAGGTTTTGATCCATGATCACTTTTTTCCTCATACAGCTGCCATAATTGTGTGTATTTAACACTGCCACTTCAGGACAAATTTGTATGTGCATATACTGTGTACATTTTCCATAATTATATGACTTAAATGCATTAATTTATTTAATGTTCCAGCTTTTATTTAAATTTTATTTTTAATTTCAAAGTATATACATTATAGTATACAAAGTATATACAAAGTATATACAAAGTATATACATTATAGTAATGTACATTACCAATATCTACGTTATCTACGATGTATATAATGTATAATGTAATGTATATATACACATGTGTATATATATACAATGTATATACAAAGTATATACATTATAGTAATGTACATTACCAATATATACATATAATGTTTTGTAGCAGTTGTAACAAAAGTCTTGTATAAATTTTATAATCTAAGTAATTAATATGTTGTAGACACTATATATTGTGATATTTTATCATTATTTTCAAAACTCAAAATTGTTATGATATGAATGCTCTTTAATGATATTTAATAGTAATTCTTGCTTTTTGTATTTGCCTGTCCAGATGTTTCAACCAATTATTTTACTTATTCTCATCCTTGTATTATTTTCATCATTGTCCTACGCTACCATATTTAAATTGGTTTTTCTTTTCACACTTTTTTTTGTTCTGTAGAATCCCCATCTCCTTCAGTACACAACCTTTTTTTGTTTGTTCATTTATTTTAATATCTCATCAAGAAATCAGCAAATACAAAGTAACACACTTAGCAGTCAAGATATTACGGAAACAAATATGCGAACCTTTGTTAAATACTGGAGACTACCAATTTTCAGCATGGATTTTTTATATGAAGCCATTAGGTGAGTTATTTTCTAACTCCTTTCTCTTTGGCTAAGCTTGATATTGGAGTGTGATCTCTTAAAATCTGTTTATCCAACTTCCAAAGTCTGTCTTCTATAATACTAAAATATTGATGTGATATATAACACTCAGAAACAGTCCAGATTTAGGGAGAGTTTCTTCCCAGCTAATCTCAGGCAACTGAACAGTCCTCTCATCAGTGCAGTGCTGACCTCCCATCTACCTCATTGGAGAGCTTTGAATTATCTTTAATCGGACATTTTCTTACACTAAATGTTGTACCCTTTTTTTTAAATCTGTGGACGCTTGATTGTAATCATGTATAGGCTTTTCTTTGACTTGATAAGATGCAAACAAAAGCTTTTTACCTCAGTACATGTAACAATAATAAACTAGACTAATAAACTAAACTAAGGGCACCATGACAACAGTAACATTGTAATTTAGATCCCAGCCCCTTGCATCAAGCAGTGGTAATATTATTCCTGGGTTAAAACAGGCATGTAAGAGAGTGTCAGAATTTGTGTTTGGAACTCATTCAAAATCACCATCTGAGAATTTAAATTCCCCATTTGTATCAGGAAATGTGTCTGAAAAGTGTGGCAAGTATGCTTTTCATTCTTTTATAAGGCCTGTTAAATCTGTATGATTAACAAATAAAATTGTGTTCATTTCAATATGCTTAATTTATTTTTTCCAATCCTTTTCTCATTCATATTTTGCCAATCCTATTCTCTCATATTAATTTCCCAATGATATTCAAGGAGCTAGCTCATCATCAACTTCTCATGTGGAATTAGGGTGTGAAATAATTGATAGCTTTAGCCTTATCAGCCGACCAGTGATCCCCGCACATTAACACTATCCTGAAGAAGGGTCTCGACCCGAAACGTCACCCATTCCTTCTCTCCTGAGATGCTGCCTGACCCACTGAGTTACTCCAGCTTTTTGTGATACCTTAACACTATCCTATACCCACTAGGGACAATTTTTACAATACCAACCCAATTAACCTACATACCTGTACGTTTTTGGAGTGTGGAAGAAAACCGACGATCTTGGAGAAAACCCACGCAGGTCATGGGGAGAATGTACAAACTCTGTACACACAGCACCCGTAGTCAGGATCGAACCTGGGTCTCCAGCACTGCATTCACTGTAAGGCAGCAACTCTACCGCTGCGCCACCGTGCCGCCCTAATTGTTTACGAGCTGATTCCAGCTTCACAAGAGGAGTGGTGCTTAGAAAGCAGAACACACAAAACATCGCCCATCCTTTTTCACCAGACATATTGCCTGGCCTGCTAAGTTACTCAAGCACTTTCTGTCTATCTCTATAATTACAGTAGTTTGAGTTATTTAACTCTTGCGTGCTGGGTTCAGCTTTCCAGGAATATTTTATTCATTCACAGTAATCCCATGCATTTTAACATTCTGAAACAGCCTATCATGTGGGACTTTATCAAATATCTTGGAGACAACATCCACTGCCCAAACCTCATCGATCACCTTCATCACCTCCTCAAACACTTATTCAAGTTGGTAACGCTCAATCTGCCACGTATAAAATCAAGCCTAATGTCTCTAATTAATCCATTCTCTTCTAAATGGAAGTAAATCCTATCCCGAAGAATCCTTTCCAAAAACTTCCCAATCACTGACATCAGGCTCACCAGTCTCTAATTCCCTGGAGTCTCCCTACTTCCCTTCTTAGAGAAAGGACAAATATTAGCTAGTGTCCAGTCCATAGGTTCAGCTGGACATGCAATGGGAGGACTTTCATTTACCCACTTTGAATTGGTTAATAGTCATCAGTATACCGTCAAATATTAAGCACTCTGAGCCGTGCTTTGCCAACCTACTGTTGCTTTTCAACTAATCCAAGTCAGTCACATCTTTAATGCAATTAGTGTTCACTCTTTATTGAGCAAATAGCATTTTTGTTTTGTTGATTTTAATGAGCTTTCTTGAGAGACAAATGACATTGATATTTTCAAGGTTAAAATCCTTTCATAAATATGTTTATTGAGTTCCTCCACCCATGAGAAATACTACACTTGTGATTGTTTAATAACTTTTCAGAATGTTTGCATTGTTTGATTATGTTGCTGAACATTAACAAATGACATCGAAAGTTATTGAAGGTCATCTCTGCTGCCTGTTATTGCTGCTCAGTTTTTCAGTGATATTTGTGCGAATGTTTTAGATTCCAATACCTCCAATATAATTCTTGGGCAGGATTTTATTATGTCTCAGGGTGGATAATGCATGCAATAGTTTTGTGTAATGTGTTAGACAATAGACAATAGGTGCAGGAGTAGGCCATTCGGCCCTTCGAGCCAGCACCACCATTCAATGTGATCATGGCTGATCATTCTCAATCAGTACCCCGTTCCTGCCTTCTCCCCATACGCCCTGACTCCGCTATCCTTGAGCTCTATCTAGCGCTCTCTTGAAAGCATTCAGAGAATTGGCCTCCACTGCCTTCTGAGGCAGAGAATTCCACAGATTTACAACTCTCTGACTGAAAAAGTTTTTCCTCGTCTCCGTTCTAAATGGCCTATCCCTTATTCTTAAACTGTGGCCCCTGGTTCTGGACTCCCCCAACATTGGTAACATGTTTCCTTTCACTTAACGTGTCCAACCCCTTAATAATCTTATATGTTTCAATAAGATCCCCTCTCATCCTTCTAAATTCCAGTGTATACAAGCCTAGTCGCTCCAGTCTTTCAACATACGACAGTCCCACCATTCCAGGAATTAACCTAGTAAACCTACGCTGCACGCCCTCAATAGCAAGAATATCCTTCCTCAAATTTGGAGACCAAAACTGCACACAGTACCCCAGGTGCGGTGTCACTAGGGCCCTGTACAACTGCAGAAGGACCTCTTTGCTCCTATACTCAACTCCTCTTGTTATGAAGGCCAACATTCCATTGGCTTTCTTCACTGCCTGCTGTACCTGCATGCTTCCTTTCAGTGACTGATGCACTAGGACACCCAGATCTCGTTGTATGTCCCCTTTTCCTAACTTGACACCATTCAGATAATAATCTGCCTTCCTATTCTTACCACCAAAGTGGATAACCTCACACTTATCCACATTAAACTGCATCTGCCATGCATCTGCCCACTCACACAACCTGTCCAAGTCACCCTGCAACCGCATAGCATCTTCCTCACAGTTCACACTGCCACCCAGCTTTGTGTCATCTGCAAATTTGCTAATGTTACTTTTAATCCCTTCATCCAAGTCATTAATGTATATTGTAAATAGCTGCGGTCCCAGCACCAAGCCTTGCGGTACCACACTAGGCACTGCCTGCCATTCTGAAAGGGACCCATTTAACCCCTCTCTTTGCTTTCTGTCTGCCAACCAATTTTCTCGTGTTACTAATACTGGCTTTTTTTAAAAATGAGTGACATCTTGTATTTAATTTCCTTTTTTTTGTCTTTCAGAGATAAAAAAGACATCCAAGTTAATGAATGGTGCACAGGTTGCTTTTGAGTAGGCAGCATACTAATTTTCATTCAGAAAATGTAGGAAACTGGAGAAGAGGTAAGCAACCTTGTTCTATTCCCAAGTAAATGTGAAGCATTGACCTAAAAAAATCATTAGCAGCCAAGGACTCGCATTAGTCCACTGGCACATTCACCATTTTGGTCATGGACCCTTTGCTTAAAAATTCAATAAAGCCTCAGACCCAAGGTGCTGAGTGCTGTCGATAATACCTTACATGAGCTCATGCCTCATCTTTGCAAGTTCTGCCATTGCAGAATGCCGAAAGAAAATCAGTAAGTTTGGGGTCTGGATGCAGTGGAAATCCTGAGTGGAGAGGGGAAGAGTTGGTTATTGGAAGGTGCAGGGGAGAGGCATGTGTAAGGAAAGGCTTAATTGATGCAGAACAGTAGATCTACAGTCATAGATGGAACTACAGTCCAGGGTAGACACAAAATGCTGCAGTAACTCAGCGGGACAGGCAGCATCTCTGGAGAGGAGGAATGGGTGACACTTCGGGTCGAGACTCTTCTGCAGACTGATGTCAGAGAAGAGGGAGATACATAGATAAGGACGTGTAAGGTGTGAAAATAGGACAAAGGGAATGGAGATTAAGGAAAATGTAGAATAGATCATTGTTAGCTGGGAGAAGATGACAACAACAACAAAGCAAACAGATAAAATATAGTCGGAGACAGTAAGACTGGTCGGAGAACTGGGAAGGAGGAGGGATGGAGAGAATGGAAAAGCAATGGTTACTTGAAGTTGGAGAAGTCAATGTTCATACCACTGGGATAAAAGCTGCTGTCCCTCCAATTTGCGCCGGGCCTCACTCTGACAATGGAGGAGCCCCAGGACAGTGTGGGAATGGGAGGGGAGTTAAAGTGTTTAGCAACCGGGAGATCAGGTAGGTTTAGGCAGCCTGAGCGGAGGTGTTCAGCGAAACGATCGCCCAGTCTGCAATTGGTCTCGCTGATATATAGGAGTCCACACCGAGAACAGCGGATACATTAGATGAGGTTGGAGGAGGTACGTGAACCTGTGTCTTACCTGAAAAGATTGTCGGGGTCCTTGGACGGAATCAAGGGGGGAGATATAGAGACAGGTGTTGCATCTCCTGCGGTTGTAGCGGAAAGTACATAGAAACATAGAAACATAGAAAATAGATGCAGGAGTAGGCCATTTGGCCCTTCGAGCCTGCACCGCCATTCAATATGATCATGGCTGATCATTCAGCTGATCAGTACCTGGGGAGAGTGTTTTGGGTGGGAAGGGACAAGTTGACAGGGAGTTGCCGAGGGAACAGACTCTGCAGAAAACAGAAAGAGTTGGAGATGGGAAGATGTGGCTAATGGTGGAATCCCGTTGGAGGTGGTGAAAATGTCAGATGATTATGTGCTGTCTGCGATGGCTGATGGGGTGGAAGGTGATGACTAGGGGGGCTCTGTTCCTGTTACGACTGGGGGGAGGGGGAGCAAGTGCAGAGCTGCGGGATATCGAGGAGACACTAGTAAGGGCCTCATCTATGATGGAAGAGGGGAACCCCCATTCCCTAAAGAATGAGGACATCTCTGGTGTCCTGGTATGGAACACCTCATCTTGGGCGCAGATGTGGTGTTGATGGAGGAATTTGGAGTAGGGGATGAAGTATTTGCAGGAAGCAGGGTGGGAAGACGTGTAGTCAGTCTAGAGTTATTGGTGAGATATTGGGCTTAGAGTTGTGAGAATGAAATCACTGATGGTGACGGGGTTTGGTTGCTGAGTTACGATACTCTTCATTCAGGGAACTTGACAGTGAATTGTGAGTAACTGGGTGGGAGTTCCTGAGTATGGGGAACGTCAATGTTTACTGGGGGGCTTGGAGTTGGGGATCAAGTTAAGTGATCATTGTCTTGTGAGATGGGGCAGTAGATTGATGGGTAGAGTTTGATCGATGACGTTATATGCTTGAGAAGCTGATGGGTGGTGGTTGAAGGCTGAGGTTTGTGAGCATGAGGGGTGTGGGTGGCTTCATTACCAAGGGTGATGGCAAACAACTACATAAGTAGATTGTGGGAAACCTGCCTGACTATGATTCTTGCTCCAGGCTGAGACCTGCTCAAGGAGGCTCCTTTTAAATTGCTTAGCTGCAGACATAAATCCCATATTTGGTTTGAGCGAGCTGAAGATAGGTCTACTTGGCAATCGCATAGACTCATTTCTCCCTTTGATGCTTTAAAGGAGCAATTATTAGAAAATCACATTACATTCATGTTTCATGCAGAAACATGTGGAATTCTCTGCCACAGAGGGCAGTGGAGGCCAAATCTCTGGATGAATTTAAGAGAGAGTTAGATAGAGCTCTGGGGGCTAGTGGAATCAAGGGATATGGGGAGAAGTTGGGCACAGGTTACTAATTATGGATGTTCAGCCATGATCACAATGAATGGTGGTGCTGGCTTGAAGGGCCGAATGGCCTCCTCCTGCACCTATTTTCTATGTTTCTAAACAGGACATTAGCGTGTGTTGTGAATGGAAGCACATGGATGAATTTTTACACTGGTGCAATTTGATGCAAACTCATTTGATTTGCATTCCACTTTGCTTACATAGCACCAAAAAAAAAACTGTGTAATAATGCAGAGTTGCTTCCTAATGTGGCTATTAGTAACATGCATAGAGACCAGTTAAATCAAAGTATCAGGAACAAAGAAAGGAAAAAACGTTTTTCTGCTGTTTGAACTCTCTTAGATCCACAGATGTGATGTTGCTTACTGTACAATCCCTCTGAGCTAGCCTCCGGTCCTTAATAAAGTGCTAGATAAATTATGATCTCAAGGTTGTTGCAGCTGGAGCCTATACCCTGAAGAGTAAATGTTTTCAGCTTTACATGTACAGAATATTTTATATTGAGAATGTTAGTACATGAATTCTGCAGTACATCAATACTTTAGGAAATTAGTAATTGTGCTTTGGACTCTGGAAATGGTGCCAAAACATCGAGCACCTACATGTGTAAATATGTAAAAATATGCACATATTTCACATGAGACAAACAGAGCACCATTGAATTGTGCTGGGAGATTTTATTTTGAAAATGGAGTTCTAGATTTACCAATAAGATTAACTTCTCTTGAGAACAATTTTTTGTGAAATATGCTAGTTACCATCTAGCATTTATTTAAAAGTGCTGTTGTCTAAACAAGGACATTTACCAAATTGTAGTTATTATGTACATGGGAAATCTGGATCCTGCAAAGTTCAACACTCTAAGATTAACTCTATTTGCTGGGTCTAAAGTACTACAGTACATAAAGTCATTAAAATCACTCTATTGTATGTTATCTATTTTTGTTTTTGTAATTTTGTTTTATCTCAAGACAAATCTGGAGCAATGGAGACCTTCAATTTCATTTTTTGGTAATCTGGTTCTAATCTCTCAAATCAAAATTAAATTTTCTGCAGAGCTTGATAAGAACAGAATGTAAGTGTCTGAGCCAAGTAAGAAACTGATAAATCGAATGCCTGTGTTCCCCTATTATTTGTAATTAGGTCTTCAAATGATCGTAATTCACTGTTGAAAATAGTACTTAGTCCTGTGATAGATGACTGTGTACCTGGTTTCTTTCCTCAGATTTCTAGAGTGAACAAATAGCATGCGATGATCCCACAGTGATATTGGCCACTTGTGCTATACATCAATGATCCTAGATCAGTGGAAGTACATCTTAATAATATGGTGCTGTGACTGACCCCACCACATAGGTGTATACCATGTTCTTGCCCTACCCATACTTGTATACAGTTTAGAGATTGCGAGAAGGTGGTGGATAATGGGGTCTTTTACTGATCCTAGAAAACTAAAAGGAAAATACCATTTTTTAATTAGACTCTTAACTGGGTTACCCACTTTTATTGAGACTTGCTTATGACATTCTCAATATTAGTATATCTCAACTGACTGAACATCTATACCAGGAGCCATTATTAGCTGTTAAAGCTGGAAATCTCATTGTAAAGATTTGTTGTTCCTGGTAATTGTTACCCTCTGTTAAAATCAGATGCGGGTTAGAGATAGACTCTCGTACTAACCAATTTGGTTTGGGACCTCTCTTGTCCAATCTGCTCCGTTTCCATCAGATTTCTGCTGAACATTTGACAGAAATTCCCTACAGCCTCAGAGATTCTTAGTGCAGCGTTCTTGGTCTGAAGAAGGGTCTCGACCCGAAACATCACCCAGTCCTTCTCTCCAGAGATGCTGCCTGTCCCGCTGAGTTACTCCAGCTTTTGGTGTCTATTTTCGGTTTAAACCAACATCTGCAGTTCCTTCTTCCACACAGTGTTCTTGGTGTTTTGCCAGCACTCAGTCCGTGAAAATGTTTTGACTCTGTTATTGTTTGTATGGGAACCAGAATTTTTGACCATATAAGCATTACAACTGGTCTTGGCATGATTTACACGAGCTTCAGCAAGCAATATGGAAAGTCTCTACTGCAAAGTTATGAATTGATTAATTTCAAACACTGACAATTCTGTATTGAATGTAATTCAATTACATGCTCTGTTAGTATCAGTCATCAATCCTGTCTACAGAGGACAGGATTTTCTTAAACTGTTTAAGCCTCATCGCAAATTTCAACATGAGAGGTAAATTGTCCTCCCTGCAGGCAATCTTATGCAAGGCTGTGCAACCATAAAAAGCTGAAATATATTGGAAAATAAGAAAACACATATAACAGGCAAAACAGGCAAAATGACATTTGGAATTCGAAATTAAAATGGAATTAAATGGAGAAAATGTCTGCTTTCTTCAGTGATCACCAGATACCACCTCAATCTATCAATTCACACTGCCCCAACCCATTTTCTGTTCTGCAACCTAAAGAATATTCATTTTTCAGTGTTTCCTAAATCAAATGGTAGGTCAGTGCTCTGAAATTTAACTCTGTTAATTTCTGTGCAGATGATGCCTAACCGGTTAAGTATTTCCAATACTGTTTTAGAGACAAAGGCCTAAACAAAATGGAATCAGGCCCTCCAGTCCACCGTGTCCATGTTGACTAAATTGACATACTGGCTAGTCCCATTTCCCAGCATTTGTCCCACAGCCCTTTAAACCCTTTTCTAATTGTATATCTGTTCAAATGTCTAAGGTGAGACAATAGACAATAGACAATAGGTGCAGGAGGAGGCCATTCGGCCCTTCGAGCCAGCACCGCCATTCAATGTGATCATGGCTAATCATTCTCAATCAGTATCCCGTTCCTGCCTTCTCCCCATACCCCCTGACTCCACTATCCTTAAGAGCTCTATCTAGCTCTCTCTTGAATGCATTCAGAGAATTGACCTCCACTGCCTTCTGAGGCAGAGAATTCCACAGATTCACAACTCTCTGACTGAAAAAGTTTTTCCTCATCTCAGTTCTAAATGGCCTACCCCTTATTCTTAAACTGTGGCCCCTTGTTCTGGGCAGAGATTTAGGAGAGTCCTCACAGGCAACTTTTTCTCAGAATGTAGTCTGTATCTCGAATGAGCTGCCAGATGAATATTTTCTCTGTTCGAATGGTAAATGCCCCCATCCTCTGATCAGCATCTCTGTGGTATCTGTATTTAAAACAAAAACTATCATTTTCCGTTTTGAATATATTCAGTAACTGACCTCTAGTTTGGAAAAGTCCATAGATTACTGTGAAAGAAATCCTCTTATTGGCAGTCCGGAAAGGTCAACTTTGTAACCTTTGTCTACAAGTAACCCCCCAACCGCCGCCACCACCCGAACACATACGCAATTCTACACTGCCCAGCCAAGGACAGTCACTTTTCAATGGCAACCGTGGCAAGCCCTTCAAGATTTTTATGAGATTTTGTTTATTCTCAACTGCAGTGTCACAGGCCTAATACAGTACATTCAATTTTTCATCATAGGTCAATCAATGGTTGTGTTCTGTTTTGCTGGAGAGGAGCCTGGAGAAAGCCTGAGCATAGTTCTTCGTTCATGAGTATTAAGGCAAATCTGCCAGTTCGTTCTAGAGTTACTGAGTGGAGTCTTTAGTTATCTGTTTTCAGATGTTAATTAAGCTGCAAAGTAGATAAATCTCTTGGAGTGATCAAAAGCTGCTCAATTGACCATTAATACACTTGGCATCTGATCTGTCACTAATAAGTGGAAACTTTTCCTTCTTTGTATAACTATGTATGACTCAAGAGCAACTTTCCCCTGTTGAAATTGAGCAGGCGCACAGGGCTGAGAAAGTATGAAAGCATCATGACAGCTCCCAGCACGTTGAGAATTTGCATGCAAGAAATCTTGTTTGTCATTCTAACTGTGCTCGGTAATGGAGGCTTTTGTGATTCATTTAATTACTGGGATACAATGCCACATGAGTGAGATCATAACTCTACAATTCAACTTAGCGGAGGTGGCAACTCTGGAAAAAAAAAATTGCCTGTCTCTGTCTTTTGCAGGAGCGGATTGGAGAAAGCAAACTTGTACAAACTGGGTTCTCCTGCATTGCAGACTTTCATTTGGGGAATGTGTTGCAGACAAGACTGGACTTTGCATCTTTTGTGATTGTCTGCAATTTTGAGGTCTCCATTTGAAAGCCAAATTCCAGAATTTGCAGCCAATTGTTCTTCTACAAAGGTCTCTGTTGCAGCATAAACCTCTCCAGCAAAGAAGTGTGAAATTGTGCCAGTTCTTCATCGCTTATTTATGGGGAATCTGCTCGGATCTCTGCAGGTGTCTGAGGTAATCATTAATATATTTTAATTTGTGTGTGCACGTATAAAGAGAGTGAGTTTAAATGTTTTAAGTATTAATGTTAACACTTTTTAGTCATCATTCAAGTTAGTCAAAATATTAAAATGAATTCTTGAATTTCAAAACTAATTCTTTGATGTTTTTGATATCAGTTTAAACCAAGATTTGTGACTCAAGGTATAAAATCTTTTCTCAGTCGATCGAATCTTGCTTATTTAGATCCTTCCTGTGCAGCCATTTGTATCACATACTTGCCTTGCAGTGCCAAACTTTGATTGGTGAAGTCAGCTTGACTCTACAAATTCTCAATGTGGGCAAATCGCACGAGAAAGACCATCAATACTTTGTAGACAGCTATCAGTACAGATTACAGATTGATCTGCCAATTATCCCTGACACCTCTTTGAAATAAACTAAGACAAAATCCACAGGTGACGCTCTGGTAGACTGGAGTGTGGCTAACATGGCACCGTTATTTAAGATGGACAGCAAGGACAAGCCAGGGAACTGCAGGCCAGCGAGCCTGACATTAGTCTGAAGAAGGGACTCGATCCGAAATGTCACCCATTCCTTCTCTCCAGAGATGCTGCCTCTCCCGCTGAGTTACTCCATCATTTTGTGTCTATGTTCGGTTTAAACCAGCACCTGCAGTTCCTTCCTACACACGAGCCTGACATCGGTGGTGGGTATGTTGTTGGAGAGCATTCTTTGGGACAGAATCTACCTGCATGGATAGGCCTGTGGACTGATTAGGATAGCCAGCATGGCCTTGTGGATAGGAAATCATCTCGCAATTCAAATAGTTTTGTGAACTGGTCACAAATGGGATTGCTGATAGCAGGGCAGTGGACATTGTCTATATGGACTTTAGCAAGGCCTTTGACAAGATCCCACATGGTAGGTTTATCTGGAAGATTAGATTACGTGATCCATGGTGATCATGTATCAAATTGTATTCAAAATTGGCTTGGAGGAATGTTCAGAGGAGTCATAGAGTTATCCAGCGTGGAAGCAGGCCCTTCGGCCCAGCTTGCCTACATTGACCAACTTGTCCCATCTACACTAGTCCCACCTGGCTGCATTTGGTCCATATCCCTCTCTCTATACATCTCCTATCCATGTACCTTTCTAATTCTTTCTTAAACTTTGAGATTGTCCCTGCCTCAAATACCTCATCTGGCAGCTTGTTCCGTACACCCATCACTCTGTGTGTGAAAATGATATCGCTCAGATTGCTATTAAATCTTTCCTCCTTCACCTTTAGCCTATGTCCTCTGGTTCTCGATTACCCTACTCTGGGCAAGAGACATCTACCCAGTCTATACCTCTCATGATTTATACACCTCTATAAAATCACCCCTCATCCACCTGCACTCCAAGGAATAGAGTCCCATCCTGCTCAATCTTTCTCAAAAGCTCAGGCTCTCGAGTCTTAGCAACAATCTCGTAAATCTTCTCTGTACCCCTTCCAACTTTACTACATCTTTCCTATAACGTGGTGCCCAGAACAGAACACAATACTGTAAATGTGGCCTCATCAACATCTTTTATAACTGTGACAAGACCTCCCAACATCTATACTCAAGAATGATGAAGGCCAATGTGCCAAAAGCCTTTTTGACCACTATGTAACTGCACTCCCAGATCTCCTAGATAGACTTGGAGGGTTGCTTTTCTGATTGGGGTCCAGTGACCGTGGATGTGTTGCAGGGGTCAGTCCTGTTCAACTGCTGTTTGTTGTATACATTAACGATTTGGATGATATTGTCAGTAAAATTGCAGATGACACTAAAATAGACAGTGTGGAAAGATATTTAAGTTTGCATCAAGATTGAGATCAGTTGGAAAATGGGCCAAGGTTGGCAAATGAAATTTAACTCTCTCAAGTGTGAAATGTTGCACTTTGGAATGTCAAACCAGAACTCTTGTACAGCAAAGAGTAGAACCCTGGTGAGTGTCCAGAACTGGGATTTTGGAGTAGAGATGCATGGTTTCCAAGAAGGTGGCAAGTCAGGTGGGCAGTGTGGAGAGTAGGAGGCTGAGGGATGATCTTATTGAGACATACAAGATCATGAGAGGCTTGGATGAAGTGATCGTCCACAGTTTTTCCAAGGGTAGAGGACACTAAAATTAGTGGACATAGGCCTAAGGTGAGAAGGGAGAGATTTAAGAGAGTCCTCAGAGGCAACTTTTTCTCAGAGGCTAGTTCGTATCTAGAATGAGCCAGAAGAAGATACTATGACTTTTAAAAGACATTTGTGTATATTGTGTATATATATATATATATATTATGGATAAGAAGGATTTCCTGGGCTATGGGCCAAATGCAGGCAAATGGGATGAGCCCAATTTGCTAACCTGGAGGGCTAAACTGCCTGTGCTCATGCAGTCTAGCTCTATAACTCTAAAAGCTTGCAGAGCTGGTTACTCTCTGCATCCTGATAAGGGTTTGGATTTTGGGTAGAAATCTGATGTCAAAGGGTTTGGGGAGTGCACCTGATTTGTTTTGCCACAGGAAAAGGAATAGATCATTCATCTCTTTGGACTATTGTGCTTACTTAGAAGAAAACTGTTCAGCATCTTCATTTCATTGATATCTGACGAAGGATCCCGATCCTAAATGTCACCTATCCACGTTCTCCAGAGATGCCGCCTGAACTGCGGAGTTACTCCAGCACTTTGTTATCATAACAAAATGTTAAATTGGTACAAAAATGTTTTCATTGTGAAAGATTAACTTGTTCTGTATGTTAGCTAGACTGAAAACTTGGGTTTTATGATTAAGAGCAATGAATAAAACTTAAATAGTAAAATGCAGTAAATGTAATTTTAGAAGCCTGCTTGATTCAAAATAAGAAAAATTACTTGTTTTCTCAAAATAGATCTTAGAACAAACTTATGAATTCAGTCAACCAAAATCTTCCAACCCCACAAGAATGTCCAGGCTTGTTGTCAAATATCTGATGACTGAAACCCATTTATAGTTGTTTCCCACCTCTTTGGGTGTAACTTATCTCAATAGGGAATCTATTCAATTCCCCACCCTCTCCTGAATGTACATACTGAACACTGATAACTATTCCAGACTATTTAAATGAGACCATCATGATTATGGTTCAGGTTGTTTGCTTCAGCTACAGAAGACTTTGCATTATTATTCTCCTCAGTGTGTACTCCAGTTCAAAATTGCCCCGATACATTTACTTTTGAGAAATTACATCTATGATTTTAGAATGACTACATTTATTTTAAATTCTAAATTAAAACACCCATTTTATTGCAAAATGGAATAATTGCAGTTAGCGTAATGAGCACTGTACTTATCATATTTAAAAAAACAGACATTCCCAGGAAGCCGGTATGCTTAAAAAAAATTGTGCTAATTTTTATGTACCATATTTTAGGGTGAGATGACCTTCTCCCAGATATTCAGTTTCCTTTAGCTTATTACAATAAATGTTGGAGACATTGTTGGCAGACAAAATTACAGCATAGGTGTTGGCCCGTGTATATTTGATAATTCGTGAAGCTTGGGTTTTCTTATTTATAAGTGAGGAAATATGTCAGGAGTTTCATTCGTAATTTTTTTTAAATCATTCATTCCAATATTCTCTACTTGTTTCAATGTCTACTTTGGCATTTATAATATAAAAAAGTTTGGATGCTCTGTAAATGAGAATTTTAGCCTGATATTTTAAAGTATTCAATTTAGTTAAAGTACTAGTTGCTTGACAGCACCATTGGAGGTAGGGGAGCTCCACTGTTAATCCCTGGGATGGCGGGACTGTCATATGAGGAAAGAATGGAAAGACTGGGTTTGTATTTACTGGAATTTAGAAGGCTGAGAGGGGATCTTACAGTACAATACAATATCTTTATTGTCATTGTAAAAGTACAACGAGATTTAGAATGCCACTTCCCTACCGATGCTATAAAATATATAAATAAATCACGGCAAGAACGAAAACAACAAAGTGGGGGGGGAAGGGAACAAGGTAAAGTGCAAAAAAGGTTCGTGCAGGGGTCAGTCATGCCAGCTGACCCTGGGGGCAGAGACAGATCATGGCGGGCTCTCAGCAGGTCCGATTCAGAGCAGCTATAGCTCTAGGGATAAAGCTGTTTCTTAGTCTGGGGGTGCGGGCATAGAAAGCCTTGTAACGTCTGCCAGATGGAAGTAGTTCAAACAGATGGTGGCATGGGTGTGTGGAGGCCTTGTAGATGCTGGTGGCTTTCCTGAGGCAGCGTGCATTGTAGATGTCCTCCAGGGCTGGTAGCTGTATCCCAATAATCCTCTGCGCTCTGCAGACGACCCGCTGAAGAGCTCTCCTATCCGCTGCCGTGCAGCTGAGATACCACACATAGATACCGTATGTCAGTATGCTCTCTGTGGTGCAGCGGTAGAAGGTCATCAGTAACTGTTGGAGCAAACCGACCTTTTTTAGCGTTCTCAGGAAAATCAGCCATTGCTGTGCTTTCTTGACTAGCACAGCGGTGTTGGTGGACCATGTGAGGTCCTCTCAGATGTGTGTGCCCAGAAACCTGAAGCTGGACACTCTCACCACTTTGTCCCCGTTGATGAGGACTGGAGCGTATTCCGCATTCTGTGACCTTCTGAAGTTGATAATTAGCTCCTTGGTTTTTGATGTGTTTAGGGACAGGTTGTTCTCTGAGCACCAGCTCGCCAGATTCTGCACCTCTGCTCTGTAGGCTGATTCACCGCCGTTGGAGATCAGCCCGATCACCGTTGTGTCATCCGCAAATTTGACGATGGTGTTGGTGGCGAATGCAGGGACACAGTCATGTGTGAAGAGGGAGTAGAGGATGGGGCTCAATACACAACCCTGTCAGTACTTAGAGTCATAGTGGAGGACAGGTGGAGGCCCATTTTCACTGCCTGAGGGCGTTCCGTCAGGAAATTCAGGATCCAGTTGCTTATAGACGAGCTGAGGCCTAGGTGGTGGAGTTTGGAGGTGAGCTTAGTGGGGATGACAGTATTGAAGGCAGACCTATATTCTATAAATAGCATCTTCACGTATGTGCCCTGACTCTCCAGGTGAGTCAGGACAGTATGAAGAGCCAGAGAGATGGCGTCCTCTGTGGATCTATTTGCTCTGTATGCGAACTTATAGAAACGTATAAAATTATGAAAGGACTGGACAAGCTAGATGCAGGTAAAATGTTCCCAATGTTGGGGGAGTCCAGAACCAGGGGCCACAGCCCAAGAATAAAGGGGAGGCCATTTAAAACTGAGAAGAAATTAGAAAAGCGAAAAAAAGATATGAGGTTGCTTTGGCAAGTAATGTAAAAGTAAACCCCAAGGGGTTCTACAGATATGTCAATAGCAAAAGGATAGCGAGGGATAAAATTGGTCCATTAGAGAGTCAGAGTGGACAGCTATGTGCTGAGCCGGAAGAAATGGGGGAGATATTAAACAATTTCTTTTCTTCGGTATTCACCGAGGAGAAAGATATTGAATTATGTAAGGTAAGCGAAACAAGTAGAGTAGTGATGGAAATTATGAGGATTAAAGAAGAGGAGGTACGGACACTTTTGAAAAATATAAAAGTGGATAAGTCGCCAGGTCCTGATAGGATATTCCCTAGGACATTGAGGGAAGTTAGTGCAGAAATAGCAGGGGCTATGACGGAAATATTTCAAACGTTATTAGAAACGGGGATGGTGCCGGAAGATTGGCGCATTGCGCATGTTGTGCCTTTGTTTAAAAAAGGTTCTAAAAGTAAACCTAGCAATTATAGACCTGTTAGTTTGACGTCTGTGGTGGGAAAATTAATGGAAAAGATACTTAGGGACAATATATATAATTATATGGATAAACAAGGCCTGATTAGAAACAGTCAACATGGATTTGTGCCTGGAAGGTAATGTTTGACTAATCTTCTTGAATTTTTTGAAGAGGTTACCAGGGAAATTGATAAGGGCAAGGCTGTGGATGTTGTCTATATGGACTTCAGTAAGGCATTTGACAAGGTTCCACATGGTAGGTTGATTAAGAAGGTTAAATCGTTGGGTATTAATAGTGAGGTTGCAAGATGGATTCAACAATGGCTGAATGGGAGATACCAGAGGGTAATGGTTGACAACTGTATGTCAGGTTGGAGGCCAGTGTCTAGTGGAGTACCCCAAGGATCTGTGTTGGGTCCACTGTTGTTTGTCATTTGCATTAATGATCTGGATGATGGTGTGGCAAATTGGATTAGTAAATATGCAGATGATGCTAAGATAGGTGGTGTAGTTAATAATGAAGTAGAGTTTCAAAGTCTACAGAGAGACTTGGGCCTTTTGGAAGGGTGGGCTGAAAGATGGCAGATGGAGTTTAATGCTGATAAGTGTGAGGTGCTGCATTTTGGTAGGACAAATCAAAATAGGACGTACAGGGTAAATGGTAGGGAATTGAGGAATGCAGTGGAACAGAGGGATCTGGGAATAACTGTGCATTGTTCCCTGAAGGTGGAATCTCATGTGGATAGGGTGGTGAAGAAGGCGTTTGGTATGCTTGCCTTTATAAATCAGAGCATCGAATATAGAAGTTGGGATGTAATGTTAAAATTGTACAGGGCATTGGTGAGGCCGAATCTGGAGTATGGTGTGCAGTTCTGGTCGCCAAATTATAGGAAGGATGTCGACAAAATGGAGAGAGTACAGAGGAGATTTACTAGAATGTTGCCTGGGTTTCAGCACTTAAGCTACAGAGAGAGGTTGAACAGGTTGGGTCTTTATTCTTTGGAGCGTAGAAGGTTGAGGGAGGACGATAGAGGTTTTAAAATTTTTAAGAGGGACGGACAGAGTTGACGTGGGTAGGCTTTTCCCCTTGAGAGTGGGGAAGATTCCAACAAGGGGACATAACTTTAGAATTGAGGGACAAATGTTTAGGGGTAACATGAGGGGTAATTTCTTTACTCAGAGGGTGGTGGCTGTATGGAATGGGCTTCCGGTGGAAGTGGTGGAGGCAGGCTCGATTTTATTATTTAAGAGTAAATTGGATAGGTATATGGATGAGAGGGGATTGGAGGGTTATGGTCTGAGAGCAGGTAGATGAGACTAGGTCAGAGAGAGTGGTCGGCGTGGACTGGTAGGGCCAAACGGGCCTGTTTCCGTGCTGTAGTTGTTATATAGTTATATGGTTATTAGTGAGAGAAAACGTTTTCACCAGAGAGTTGTGTATTTGTGGAATTCTCTGCCACAGAAGGCAGTAGAGGCCAATTCACTGGATGAATTTAAAAGAGTTAGATAGAGCTCTAGGGGCTAGCACAATCAAGGGATATGGATTACTGATTGTGGATGATCAGCCATGATCACAATGAATGGTGGTGCTGGCTGGAAGGGCCAAATGGCTGCCTCCTGCACCTATTTTCTATCTTCTATGTTTATGTCTAGTTTGATTTACAAGACATAAATCCTTCTCATTGAGACATTTAGCTATCCTGTAAGTTTACATTAACTATGAGGTATGTACTCAAATTATCCAGAGTAACCTCAGG
The DNA here is from genome assembly GCF_053455715.1 of Rhinoraja longicauda. NCBI lineage: Eukaryota > Metazoa > Chordata > Chondrichthyes > Rajiformes > Arhynchobatidae > Rhinoraja > Rhinoraja longicauda. The sequence goes on from NC_135957.1 coordinate 52,835,842, forward strand.
AGTAATTAAACACTCCAGACAGTAGGAGTCATGTAATATGGCTGTGTTTTTATTTTACACAATTGGGTTCAGAACTGCATTTACTGTTTTGCTTCATGCAACAATTTTTATATTCCCAACAAAGAATTGATATTCTTAATTTTCTTTTAGAAAGACCCATGATCTCCCATGTTTCTCTCTCCATGGCTTTATTAATTGGCTGTGTGGTTAATGGGATTGTGTTAAACTACTATATTTTCATTTAAGATCTGTTTCAATCAAACTAATGTCGATTTTGTAACGGATTACCCCCTGTCATGCCAAAAAGCCTAAAGCAAGGGGAGTTAATCCATATCAATATCAATTAGTATCAATGGAAAGTCTCAGTCCTTTAACCAGACTCACAGTAGCTCCCGATCCCTGACTGGAAATGAAAATGCCATTGTATTCTGATGATGGAATGCAAATTGCTGCACCTGGATTAACAGAACCTTACTCATTGTCTGGAGTGTTTAATTACTCTTTTACCTGATCCAAGATCTGCCTGATTTTTAAGGGAGGAGGCAAGGGAATGTGTATCTGAAGAACTGTCAATTTAATAAGTACAACAATGGTGTGGTCAGTGTAAATAATATTAATGTCGTTGGTGAAAATATTTATTACAATATTTTATTCTGCTTATTAATAGCATGCAACCTTTCATGAACCAGCTTGACATTTAGATGTGTGAGCTTCCAGTTTGCTAGATTTTCTGGGTATTCTCCTACTCTCCATAATTCTGCTGTAGCCATTTATACTTCCAGCATCTTCCACCTTTATTATTTTTCCAGCACCTGCAGTTTTTATTACTTTCATATTATGTATTTAATTTAATGTACACTTTGGAACTTCTATTTCTGCATTTTGTTCTATTACCATTCCTGATGCCTGGTAGCTTTTGTCGGGTCACCAATTCCAGCATGATGTTTGGTTCTATATCCACAGATTCAGTTGCCCGACTTGCTGAGTGCTGCCAGTATTTAATTTTATGGTATTGACACATAGTAAGGGAGAATCCTGCTGGTTCTATTGGTTTACAGAAAAGTTTGACTTATAATAATTAAAGAGTTATTTAAAAACAAAAAGGATGACCTGGCATCAGGAATAACATAGTGTAGGTTTACCTTTATGATTAAATATATTATTTTGCTCCATAAATTGTCACAGATATTATAATTTGATCACGCCCAACAATTGTGTTCATCATAAACTGGTTCCCTGATGAGTAAACACAAAGTCAGATATAAATAAACCAGCATCATCTGTAAATTGGGACTCTTGGGCATCTTAATATAACTTCTGTTAAACTATACTTAACTGGTTGTGGCATTTGCAACTGATTTCACTTGTAAACATTGGCGTATGTGCATGTTACATGCGCATACAGCAAAAGCAATCACAAATGAAGGTTGGGCATAGATTTTTGTCGTGTATCAAGCAAAAGAAGTGACGAGTATTTTGACAACATTGGCCTTTTTGAATAGACAAGACTTGAAGATAATTGACTAGCAGTTTGAATAAATTTTATTTTTTTGCCAAAGGCCTTAATAACTGAATTCTGGTGCTTGGTAAGAATATATACTTTACATGATGGCTGCAGTTGATATCTGAAACATGGAGATTCTGGGGTTATGTATGTGAGCCAAGGATTAACAGCCTAACTGAATGACTTTAGAATTGCTTTTAACATTTGGTACATTTCTTTGATTTCTTGCATGTGTTAATCTGACTGTGTGCTCAGCACAAACCTAAAAGTGGCCTGGGATATAAAAGTGTTTAAAAGTGTTCACTGCTTGGGAGGGAAGGGGGGAAGAGGAGGTGTGTGGTGGGGGGGGGGGGTTATGGTTGGTGAAATGGGAATGGAGGAGGGGAGGTCAGATTTCATACTATGTACCGTGGCTAGTACAAATACGTTTGAAGGTGCCCTAACTTTACGTCACATGCCAGCTTTTGCAAGTTAGTTGTTTTTGATTTGGGGTGTTGAATAATGGTTTTGTTCTTAACTTCCCTTTTTCTTTCTTTATTTGGAAGGGGCTGTACAGAGTCTTCATACGTGCGTCACTCCTCTGAACTTCCTGTCCCACTCCACTGTTTACGGACACTGTCATCTGCTCAGAAAAGGGCAAGGCTCGAAGTAAACACAAAGGGGAAGGCAGGTAAGAAAATTGGGGTAGCTGTTTGCTTTTAGCGGGTTGCCTTTCTGATACAAAATCTAACTTTAGGGATATTGCTGCTTGTTTTCCTCAATGTAATTTAATTGGGAAATATTATATACAAATCAAACGCAGCCTGTTAGTAACATATTAGTATATCAATCACTGGAGATGTTCTTCCAGTCACTTCTCTGCTCCCTCTTATATTGTTACTCACTAATGCAATTTAACAAGAGCTTGTGCGCCTTGCATTAGTGTCTAGAAAGCACCCAGTTTAGTAGCCGTTATTATATAAGCACTATTCCTTTAACTAGGTCAGAGAGTTTAACAGTATGTGGCACAACGAACTTTTACGTCTAAAGCGATAAAAGCTTTGAAGGGTGGAACAGCTGGAGAGGAGACTGCACTCAGCTTTCACGGAGATGAAAATAATCTACTGTGAACATAATCAACTTGCATCGGCAGCTTTATATAGAAACCTGTATGTTGAAGCTGTAGATACATTGATTTTATTTTAAAGTATAACTTTAAAAAACTGCTGAAGAAATTGAGAGAATCAGTCCATGCCTACAAAGAGTTAACTTATATTGGACCATTACGCTTTAGATCAACAGAGTCATTAAGTAAATTGTGCTAAGAATAAGTGAAAAGAATCTGCACGTCAATATGATGTGATTTCCTGCACCTAAATTCTGGCATTGCGTCGAGCTTGATTTGACCTTGTCTGCAGCGGCACCAGATGAAGCTGTTGCCCCTGAACCAGGCCAACGCAGGGAGGTGAGACTCCAAGAAACCAAGGCAAATTTTAGATAAAGCATCACTCCACTTCTTTCCATCAAGGGACAAGGGGTAAAAGGAAGTATACTCGCCTTCTGCCCAAGATGTGGAATGTCGTTGGACCTAGTGCAGAGGCTGCGTATGGTGGGGGCACTGAGAGTGGAGTGCAGGGCTGGCAGTGCATGTTGAAGTCTTGAGAGAAAGGCAGAAGCAGGGAGAGGAGCCAGAGTTCTCTCACAATCATGTCGTATTCAGCCGGCTTTGAGGATCCCGTAAATGTGGAGAGCATGCCAATTAATATTTGCAAAGCTCATCCTGATGCACATGAGCTCCTGGAGCAGCTCTTTCAACTGAAGAGAAAGTTCAGGGAAGTCAAAAAACGCTACCGACAAGAGAAAGAAGTGTGGATGAGAGAAAAGGAAATGATGCTGAAGAAAGTTGCTGGAATCCAAGTAAATAAAATGCAGTAGGCTTCATTTATTGTTCACTATATCTGAATGTAACGGTTGTGACTATTCAGAGAAGCTATCATTTATTTCTTTACTTAAATTTCTTATGTTATATATTACATTATGTAATGCATTATACTAAATTTACAGGCAATCTTTTTAAACCAAAACCTGTGCTATAGTTTGATAAAGGTGGATATGGAGACAAATATATTTTGCAGCTTATTTATTTTGAATTTACAATTATATAAGTTGTTACTTTCCTTTGATAGAGATAGCTTGATTTATTTTACCTTTTTAAAACACTTGAAATACTTTACATGCAGTTAAGGGACTTTAAAAGTTGCTGCCAAAGTGCCAATTTTTCTCTGTGCATGTAATCCAAATGCTCCTTAATGTTTTTTTAGCTTTCAATCATTGCATCCTTCAATTTACCAAATACTCTCATTCATCTCTCCCATAAATATCATGATATTTTAAATTGGTGCTGTGGGTGGTTGAGTAAAGTCAAGCCTTTAACTTCTAAGATAAAATGTAATTAAATATTGTAATGTAATAAATATTGACAAGGCATATTTTGTTTGATCATTTTGAATAGCTCATGTAAAATTATTCCTCTGTACAAAGAGAGCTCTGTTTTCCGGCACGTGCTATACTTGATGGATGCCGGTTAATTAAATATTCTGTTGACCCAACATCGGCCCAGGTGCCCCTTCATTGCTGCTCCCCTGTCAGCCCAGGCATTCTCTGTAAAGTGTCAGACATTAGAACATGGTGGTCAATGAACTGCTGGGTAACTGGCTCTTTCACCACAATTAACCATGAGAATTATTATGTACAGTGCATGACCTATGCCATCAGTAACAGTTGCAATTATATCTCCATAAATTTTAAATATGTTGTCATTAAGACCACAAGGAACTTTCATTTGTATAGCAAATACCCTAACATGCTAAAATATTTCACAACCACTTCAATATTTTTAAAGTATTGATACTTTTGTAATGTAGGAAATATGGAAGCTAAATTGTGTACAGCAATAGATACAAGCATAATGGGATAAATGACTAATCAATCTATTTTAATGCTATTAGTTAAGAGCTAAATGCTTGGACAGGATCTCATAAAAACTTATTTGCTTCACATAGTGTCTAGATCTTTTAAGTGATTGTGTGATAGAAATCATGCCACATTTTTTAACAGAATATATTGGAATGTGAGCATAGATTGTACGCTCATGGAGCAGATATAAGTGCTGGGCAAAGGAAGGGTTTGAACTTCCATCACTACTCTGCTTTCATTTATTTGTTTTGGGAATCTGGATTTACTAGGCCATTTCCAAGCGTTTTTAAGAGTCAATGGCATGAGTTGGTCTGGTTAGCAGCTAATCGGAATAATGATAGCAGACTTCCTTCCTTGAAGGATGGCGTGTCACTGGCAATGTGTTGATCATTATTGCATTTGCACAACCTATTTGTATTTTACCTTGTACTACTCAGTAGTTGAATATCTGTGCTATATATTATGAAATTAAATAGATGATGGAATTAAATGTTACTGACAATGTGAGGCAATTTCAGTCAGAAAGAGTGGTGTTTGCACTATACCTGAAATAGAGAAATCAGTTCAAGACCAAATCTTATAGGAGTAATTATCATAAGCTTTAAAACATAGGAAAATAACTGCAGATGCTGGTACAAATCAAAGGTACCACAAAATGCTGGAGCAACTCAGCAGGTCAGGCAGCATCTAGGAGAGAGGGAATAGGAATAAGCTTTAACATAAGCTTTAAGCTTTCATTAATCATGTTTTGCTGACTGGTTAGCATGCAACAAAAACAAAAGCTTTTCACAGCACACGTGACATTAAACTAAACTAAGCTAAAGCCCACTCTGTAAAGCAATCCAGCCACTAATCAGAAATTTAACTGTCACAATTAAAAGAACAACTTGAAGTAACTTAACTTCCCAACCCCCACAAACCAATACTATCCTTCTGACCCACATTTCGCCTACTGGAGAAAGCTTCAACTTGGAGTACAATTGAAATTCAGTAAACCCTCGTGGTAACAGATTTTGGTTGTAGCAGACGGACCTGCCGACTTTTACCGGCAGGCCAGGCTGTCGATGCCACCCTGACTCGCATAGTTGCCTCGGCCACTTCCAGGCCACGCCTGTGCCGCCATCGCCAACCCTTACCTGCTGTCCAGCCTGCGACCAATAACTGCTGATTTTCACCTCTCCCCCGGCCACCAGCAGGCCGGGGCCGTCGACTCACCTGGATTCCAGGTTCAGTTCCAAACCAAGAGTGTGAAGAAGGGTCTCAACTTGAAATGTCATCTATTCATGTTCTCCAGAGATTCTGCCTGACCTGCTGAGTTACTCCGGCATTTTAGACAATAGACAATAAGTGCAGGAGGAGGCCATTCGGCCCTTCGAGCCAGCACCGCCATTCAATGTGATCACAGCTGATCATTCTCAATCAGTACCCCGTTCCTGCCTTCTCCCCATACCCCCTGACTCCGCTGTCCTTAAGAGCTCTATCTAGCTCTCTCTTGAATGCATTCAGAGAATTGGCCTCCACTGCCTTCTGAGGCAGAGAATTCCACAGATTCACAACTCTCTGACTGAAATAGTTTTTCCTCATCTCAGTTCTAAATGGCCTACCCCTTATTCTTAAACTGTGGCCCCTTGTTCTGGACTCCCCCAACATTGGGAACATGTTTCCTGCCTCTAACGTGTCCAACCCCTTAATAATCTTATACGTTTCGATAAGATCTCCTCTCATCCTTCTAAATTCCAGTGTATACAAGCCTAGTCGCTCCAGTCTTTCAACATATGATAGTCCCGCCATTCCGGGAATTAACCTAGTAAACCTACGCTGCACGCCCTCAATAGCAAGAATATCCTTTGTGTCCTTTTGTGTACTTGCCAGCATCTGCAGCTCTTCATTTCTACTAATTAAACACTGATAATCCCCAGATGAAATTCAGATGTGAAGTATAAACTTTATATTTACATTTCTTTTTGTTTATCAGATTTCAACTATATTTGTAGTTGCCCTGCTCTGTGATTTTAGTTTGTATAAATAACAGTGGTAAAAAGGGACAAATGGGCAATTAGGTGGGATATATCCTCAGGATGGGATCTATCCAAGGTTATTGAGGCAAGAAATCAAGCTGGGGCTTTAACAGAGATCTTTGCATCATTCGTGGCCACAAGTGAGGTCCCAGAGGACTGAAGAATAGCCATTGTAATTCCATTATTTAAGAAGGGCATTAAGGATAATCCATCAAATTACAGGCTAAGAACCTTTCATCTTGGTGGGGAGGCTATTGGGAGAGGATTCTTAGGAATAAGATTTACCCAACATTTGGAAAAACATGGCCTTTTATTAGAGTCAGTCAGCATGGGTTTGTGCAGGGCAGATCATGACTTACTAACGTGACTGAATTTTTTGAGGATATGATGAAGATAATTGATGAGGATAAGGCAGGAAATGTTGTCGACATGGACTTTGGTATGGTATTTGACCTGGTCACACATGATAGACTGATCCAAAAGATTTAGAGAAATGGGATTAATTTTGACTTGGCAGATGAAGTTTAATCCAGACTAGGCAGTTGGAGTTTAATCCACTCCAGTGTGAGGTGTTGCACTTTGGGAAGTCAAATGTAAAGGGGAGGTATACAGGAAATGGAAGGATTCTTAGAAGTATGATGTGAAGAGGGATCTTGGTGTACAGGTCCATAGCTCCCTGAGGTAGCAATGTAAACTGAATGGATGTTGAAAAAGGCATGTGCTATGCTGGTGTTCATTGGTAGGGGCATCAAGTGCAAAATTCAGTAAGTCATGTTGCAGTTGGATAAAACTGTAGATAGGCCACATTTGGAGTATTGTGTGCAGTTCTGGTCACTGCATGACAAGAAGGATGTTGGGGCTTTGGGGAGGATTTGAAACAGTTCATTGTTGTCTGGATTAGTAGCTAAAAAGAGAGGTTGGGCAAACTTAGATTGCTTTTTGTAGAGTGTTGGAGGCTGAGGGGAGACCTGATATGTTTATAAAATTATGAGAGGCATAATTAGAGTAGAGTCTTTTTCCCAGCATGGAATTGTTGAATAGGTGAGAGGGGGAAAGATCGAAGGAGTTCTTCAAGACAAGTTTGTGTTTAGACAGAAAGTAGTATTTGCCTGGACTGCATTGTCAAGAGGAGGTGGAAGCAGACATGGTAGAGGGACATTTGGGCAGGCACTTGAATATGTAGGGGATGGATAGATATCGACCATGTGCAGGCAGCTAGGAGTAGTTTACGTTGATATCATGGTCAGCACAGACCTTGTGGGCCAAAGTGCCTAATTCTGTGCTGGACTCTTCAATGTAAAAGGTAGTTAATGACAAAATGGTGTACTTTACTGCAGATCAATATGCTGACATTCATTCGTTTATTTCTGCAATAAGCAACCCACATTCCACAGACCCATTGTTTCTGCCTGCTCCTGTCCCATGGAAATGATTTCCACATACCTTGACACTATCCTATCCTCCCTAGTCCAATCTCTTCCGACCTATGTCCAAGATACCTCACATGTCCTTCATCTCTTTAATGACTTCCGCTTTCCGAGCCTACACTCCCTCATTTTTACTATGGACATTCAGTCACTCTACACCTCCATCTCCCACCAGGAAGGCCTTAAAGCCCTCTGTTTCTTCCTCGACCACAGAACCATCCAATGTCCCTCCAATAACACTCTGCTCCGTCTTGCGGAGCTGGTCCTCACCCTCAACAACTTCTCCTTTGATTCCTCCCACTTCCTACAAGTCCAAGGCGTAGCTATGGGCACCTGCATGGGCCCCAGCTTTGCCTGTCACTTTGTAGGGTACGTTGAACTATCCCTGCACCAGGCGTACACTGGCCCTATCCCAGAAACCTATCTCCATTACATTGATGACTGCATCGGTGCTACCTCCTGCACCCATGCAGAACTCTTCGACTTCATCACCAATTTTCATCCCGCTCTCAAATTTACTTGGACCATCTCGGACACCACCCTCCACTTTCTTGATCTCACAGTCTCCATCACAAGAAATAGACTATTAACTGATGTCAATTACAAACCCACTGACTCCCACAACTAGCTTGACTACACTTCTTCCCAACCTGCTTCCTGCAAAGACTCTATCCCCTACTCCCAATTCCTCCATCTATGCCGCATCTGCGCCCAAGATGAGGTGCTCCATACTAGGACATCCGAGATGTCCTCATTCTTTTGGGAACAGTGGTTCCCCTCTCCCATCATAGATGAGGCCCTCACTCATGTCTCCTTGGTACCCTGCAGCTCTGCCCTTGCTCCCCCTCCCCACAGTCGCAACAGAGACAGAGTCCCCCTAGTCCTTACCTTCCACCCCATCAGCCGTTGCAGACAACACACACAATCCTCTGAAATTTCCACCACTTCCAATGGCATCTCACCACTAATCACATTTTCCCATCTCCACCCCTTTCCGCCTTCCGCAGAGACCATTCCCTCCGCAGCTCCCTAGTTAACTCATCCGTTCCTACTCAAACCACCCCCTCCCCAGGTACCTTCCCCAGCAACCGCAGAAAATGCAACACCTGTCACTATACCTCCTCCCTTGACTTTGTCCAGGGACCCCACAGTCCTTTCAGGTTAGGCAGAGGTTCACTTGGACCTCCTCCAACCTCATCTATTGTATCCGTTATTCAAGATGTGGATTCCTATACATTGGCAAGTCCAAACGCAGACTGAGCGATCGTTTCGCGGAACACCTTCGCTCAGCCCGCATGAACCAACCTGATCTCCCGATTGCTGGACACTTTAATTCTCCTTCCCATTCTTACACAGAACTTTCTGCCCTCAGTCTCCTCCATTGTCAGAGTGAGGCTAAACACAAATTGGAGGAACAACATCCCATATTTCGCTCGGGCATTGATTTTGCTCACCAGATTGCCCCTGCATTCCCTCTCTCTCTATCCCTCCCCCACCCAGGTCGCACTAGCATCTTATTTTAGCCCCACAAACAGCTTACAATGGGCCTGTTTCCTTTATCATCGTTATCATCACCCATTCCTTCTCTCCAGAGATGCTGCCTGAGTTATTCCAGCTTTTTGTGAAGCAGCCAATACACAATCCTCCGAAATTTCCGTCACCTCCATCAGGATCCCACCATTTATTAAGCATGGAATTTAATTTAAGAATGGTAAAATGAGTACTTATCCTTGGGTTTTGTACACTAGGTAACTTTTATTCATTTTAAGGAAGCATATTAAAGATGATTCCCTCTGGGTAGATCATAAGATATAGGAGCAGAATTAGGCCATTCAGTGTGCATAATAAAATCATAAATCATTCATTATTAATGTATTTATAGATTTGCCACAACTAATATAGTGAGAACATTTTTTCCTCATATTTTTAATTGTCTCCATTGAAGTCCAGATTTAATAGGCTGAATGCCCACTGCGTGTTTTTCCAGTTGAAATGAATGTTGCAAATGTCAATGAATAGCAGGACTAATATTTAGAGCAAATAATTATTTTGTTTAAAAAAAATATAAGGTTGAATTCAATGTTGGTTATCTATCTATATTTATTCAACCATATTGTGACAATGATCAAAAGGTTTGCTTATTCAAAACTGAGTAAATTACTTGCATATCTAATTTAGAGAAATAACATTCATGGTATCTGTAGTTTGAGTTTAAACTTCCAGGCCATGACAACTAGATTCGATGTGGCTTTTGGACAGAAAAGGCATTTAAATAATGAAAAGAAATGACTAAAGATCTTTATTGTGTGATAATTAATTAAAAGGTTGAGATAATGTAAAATAAAGAAAGAAGAAAAAATAGTTGCTCTTGCCTTTTTATTCAAGGTCAGCAGTTCCTTATTACATGATTGAGTTTATGCATTTAATTTACTGATGATTAGCATAAGATTCAGAGTCCAGATGAAAAACGTGAAGCACTCATCAAAGTCCTTTTTTTCTCCCCAAATGAATGAAAGCTAAAAGCAAAGAAAAGCAAACAGTGCATGGAAATAACACCTCGCAAAACAAGGGATTCGCTTGTGAAGGAACAGCAGTGTTTGCTGGCAACCATGGATCTGAAAAAGCAGTTGGAAAACACCGAGAGAAATTGGAACATGGAGAAGATGGAGTTACTTAAGTGCTTTGATAATGAAAGAAAGGAATGGGAAAGTCAATTAATGGATATGCAGAGGAAGATAGAGCAGGTATCTGTAATGCAATGATCAACTGAATGGGCAAGAGTGCCTAAGTATTTGTGACAATCATAGATAACTTGAGAATTGTAGAATCACAAAACTTATCTATTTTGTGAAATAATTCATGTCATGTGAACACATATTTTTCAATCTGCATAGATTTACTGGGACGTAAATTCAAGACAAGAATGTAAATTGAATGGACAAAGAAATGAACAAGGACAAAGAAAAAACGCAAGAGTTGATTTATATGCTTCCTGTCTCAGATGCTATGAATCGAGTGATACAAGAGACCAGCATCATGTGCATAGTGTAGGTGTGCATGCAGTTAGGATTGATGTTGTGAATTTAGATGAACATAAAAACTAGAACCTAATCAACTCTTCATGCTGTTCAGTAAGATTATTGCTGATCTTTTGCCTAAATGCCACTGTGTACACCAACTTGCATAGTTCCATTTAATATCTAAAAATTAACAGTCTCTGTCTTGAATATACTGGGCCTTCATAAAGAGCTTTGAAACTAAATTCCAATAATTTGCTACCTTCTGGGTGAAAACATTTCTTCCCATTGGTATTGTGACTAGCCAGCTTTTCTTGCGTGCTAACCAGTCAGTGGAAAGACAATACATGATTACAATTGAGCCATCCACAATGTACAGATACATGATAAAGGGAATTGCATAAATAATGTTTAATCCAAGTAAAGTCCGATTATAGATGGCCCAAGGGTCTCCAATGAGGTAGATAGTAACTCGGGACTGCTCGCTAACTTGTGGGTAGGATGGTTCAAGTGCATAGTTCACTGATTACTGTTGTCAGTTCCTTAACAATGGATTCCAGCATTTTTTCTGCTACTAAATTCGTGTTGGCCAGACTATAGTTTCCTGTTTTTGCTCTTCCCCCTTTTTAAAGTTATATATTTGGTACATTCCATCTGTGGGAACTGACATTTGGAAGGTGATAAACTGCACACCCATTATCTCCACAGCCACTTCCTTAAAAAGCATGCAGGTTGGTGGGTCCAGTAGGTTTATTACCTCTCAGTAATATTAATTTCTCCTTTACTTTTTTTAACCCAATGCTAATTTCTTTGAGCTCCTTGTTCACTGTATAATAAAAGACCTTTAGAGATCAGTGATTTCAAAGATGCTTTCTATGTCTTACATGAAGAGGACCACAAGACATACATTTAATTTCTCTTCCATTTTCTTATTCCCAATATTATTATTTTTGTTTCAGCTAAAATTCGCATGGATCTAACTAATCCTTTCCTTTTTATCACTCTACAGAAACTTTTTAAATTTCATATTTCTTGCAAACTTATTTTCATATTCTGATATCCCCACTACCCTCAGGCAGAAGGTATAGAACCTTGCAAGTGCATAACACCAGCTTCAGGAACCCTTCTTCCCTTCTGTCTGGCTTCTGAATTACTCTTCCATAAGCTGTAATACTGTCCAATTTGCCTCTACTCAATTGCAGACATTATCTATGGAACTGCTGCACTACAATGCTGAGAACTATATTCTGCACTCTGTGTCTTTCTCTTTGCTCTACCTGTTGTACTTGAATATGGTTTGGTTCTATGTACTTATGTATAGTATTATCTGATTTGATTGGATAGCATGCTAAACAAAGCTTCCCACTGTACCTTGGTGCACGTGGCAATAATAAACCTAAACCCCAAATTAATGCTCCGATATTCTTTGTAGAATTATGAATGTTTCCCAATTTGCAGATGCTATATTTTATGGCAACATGATATGCATTTTTCCTTTTATTTAATTTAACTGTAATTTCCCTTATTCTTGTTTTCTTTATTTCAAAAGGCATATATAAACTTTGTATGAATTCCTTAAATGTTAGCTGTTGTTTGTTCACTGTCCTAACTTTTAATATAATTTCACAATCTACTACAGCCAACTCATCTCATGCTTTTTTTAGTTTGCTTTATTCTGCTTAAGTTTGTATGCTGTTGTTTTCAGATTGAACTAAATTGCTCCCAATTTTTACGGAACTTATTATCAAAGTATAATCACTGTCCCCTAAAGGCTCATACAGACCAAGACATGGAAAAGAACACAAATGACTCATTGTCCATTGAAGAACTATCACTTGAAAGTTTTGAAGAGGGTGGTCACAGTCAAAATGTGGGCAGTCCAGAGAATGGTAAAAACAAATGCTCCAGTGTATTGAATGCAGTAAGTAACCTTCTTTAAATTATATTATGTCTAGCGGTGTGTAGTTGACATTTGGGCTCCCTTACATCTTGTAATTTTTATTTCCGCAGGCTTTACAAGAAATAGCAAAAGTAAGTGAAGAATTATGCAGTTACCAGAAGGAAGTCCAGAATAAAATAGGCACCGTAAGGTATCACCAATATGTCAGAAACATTACAAATTGCAGTTTCTATTTCTTTATGGTACTCAAGTTAAAATGAAGGACTTGTTGAATAAGTGCATTGCGTTTGAGAGAGGGGGGCAGTTGAACTATGTAAATTTAACCGGGGATAACATAGACTTTGAAAAGATTCACTTTAGGGGACCAGTGAATCAACATGTAATATTGAAATATCATTAGCTTTGACTGGGGAAAATAAATTATACCCTTCCCTCAACAGAAGCAGTATTAACAGCATTCAGAAATCATGTAAATGGGACCAATACTCTGCCAAGGCCTGCTGGATCTCCCAGTTTCTAACCATTTTAACTCCCAATCCCAGGCTGACCTTTCTGTCTTGGTTCTCTTCCATTGCCAGAGTGAGCACACATTCAAACTGGAGGAACAGCACCTCCACTTGGGTAGCTTACAATCTAACTGTATGAACATTGAATTCTCCAATTTTGGTGGTAACTTACCACCAAACCTCACCTCTTTCCTGTGCCCCACCTGGATGTGTTCCCATTTCTCTCCTCCCACTCCCCTACTGCTTCCACCCGTATTCCTTCCCCGGCGTCTCAATTCACACTTCTACAATGATGATTTACAAAAGTATGTCAGCGGTTCGGGCAGCATCTCTGGAGAAAAAGAATGTTAGAGTATTGTGTTCAGTTTTGGTCACCTTGTTATCGGAAAAATGTTGTCGTTGGAAAGGGTGCAGAAAAGATCTACGAGGATGTTGCCAAGACTTGAGAGCCGGAGCTATAGGGAAAGGTTGGGCATCTAGAACTTTATTCCTTAGAGCGCAGGAGGATGAGGAGTGATCTTATAGAGGTGTACAAGATTGTGAGGGAAATAGATTGGGTAAATGCACAGTCTTTTACCTAGACATAAGTTAAAGGTGAGGGAGGAAGAATTTAATAGGAACCTGAGGGGCAACTATTTTTATGCAAAGGGTGCTAGGTATATGGAATGAGCTGTTGAAGGAGGTAGTTGAGGCAGGTATTATCACAATGTTTAAGAAACATTTAGAGTGGTAAATGGCTAGGATAAGTTTGGAGGGATATGGGCCAAATGCAGGCAGGTGGGACTAGTGTCGGGACGTATTGATTGACATGGTCTAGTTGGGACAAAGGCCTGTTTCCACACTAACACTCTGACCTCTCTATTTCTTTCCTCCTTTAAGAAGCAACTTAAATTAGACCTCATTGGCCAAGTTTCTGATCATTTGCCAAAAATGCTGAAAGACTAGTTGATTAGGGATAGTCAGCATAGTTTTGTGAGTGCGTGATTGTGTCTCACAAATTTGATTTGAGTTGTTTGAAGTAGTAACTAAGGAGGTTGATGAAGGCAGGGCCATGGGCATAGTCTAATAGGACTGCAGCAAGGCCTTTGATAAGGTTCCACATGGTAGGTTGCTCTGGAAGGTTAGATCGCATGGGACCCAAAGAGTGCCAGCTAATTGGATACATAATTGACTTCACAGAGGTTGTTGATGGAAGGTTACTTTTTTTTTTACTAGTGGCCTGTGACTAGTGGTATGCCCCAGGATGCAGTGCTGGCCCCATTTCTGTTTATCATCTGTATCAACAATTTGGATGAGAATGTTCACGCCATAATGAGTAAGATTGCAGATGACACTAAAATAGGTACTGTATATCGTGGGTTATAAAAACTTACAATAGGGTCTCGATCAGCTGGGCAAGTGGGCTGAGTAATATTAATGGAGTTTAAATCAGATGGTGTGAGGAATTGCATTTTGGGAACCTTCATAGTGAATGGCAGAGCCCTGCGCAGCGTTGTAGAGCAGAGCGATTCATGAGTGCAGGTACATAGTTCCCTGAAAGTGGCATCAATGGTTGATTGGTGTTGAAAAAGGCTTTTGGCTGCTGACTTTCATCAGGCAAGGAAATGATTATAGGATTATAGAAGTTGGAACATTATGTTACTGTTGTACAAAATGTTGGTTATGTGCACTGTGTACTGAGGTCAGTTTTGGTCACTCTATCACAGAAAACATGCCATTAAGCTGGAAAGAGTGCAGAGAAGATTAATGAGAAAGTTGCCAGGACTGGAGGGTCTGTGCTATCAGAAGAGATTGGGTAGTCTATGACTTTAGTCCTTGGAGCACAAGAGCCTGAAGGATGATCTTATGGTGGTGTATAAGATTAAGAGTGGAATAAATAAGGTGAATGCACAGAATCTTTTACCCGTTGTAGGGAAATCAAGAGCTAGAGGCATAGGTTTAACGGGAACGATTTAATAGGGACATAGGGATCAACTTTTTCACACAGTGGGTGATGGGTATAGGGAATGAGTTGCCAGTACATTGAGCTAGTACAGTAACAACATTTAATAGGTATTTAGACAGGTACATGGACAGGAAAGGTTTAGAAGGATATGGGCCGAGCACGGGGTGAATAGAACTAGCTTGGATGGTGCATTTTGGTCAGCATGGATGAATTAGGCCAAAGGGTTTGTTTCTGTGATGTAACCCTATGACTTGAACATCTTAACAACACCATAGTGTGGTGTTAAATTTTATTTACCGACTTTCCCATGAAACATATTGGGACATTCTATTACATTGAATGCATTGTATAATGCTTTGGAATGCATTGGCTTCATAGTTGTACCCTGCCAGCCTTAAATAGATGCCTTCAAACGTACAGGTTTAGATCTCAACAAATAGGAACACAGTGGAATTGAAACAGGTATGTTCTGTTTACCTTTAATGAGACATTATCAAAAGATTTCCATCATCAAAAGAAAAGTTACTATTTGGACATTGATATCTACAATAGCATAGCATAACTATTTTCATTTTATGACATCCAAAAACTCTGACCAGTTGTTTTTACTTTTGGAATCTTACTTTGATGCAGTCCAGCTATAAACTGACCAAGTTTTTCCCAGTGGAAACTAGTCCAGTTTGGATAATAGCTGAAAATTGATTTTGAACGCAGGTACCCTCATTTGTACAAAGTATAATTATTAAACTGAATGATTAAAACATCATGCAATATGTTAAAAAGCTACCAAACTTTGGTCTTTTTTTTAAACCAGAACCACATCCTATCCATACCTGCAAGCACATGAAGAGAAACGTCAGGAAAGAACATTATTAAGAAATGATACCTCCTCAGATGAGAAAAACTTCATGTTAAATGATGTATTTAAAGCATTTCACCCGACACTTTCACAATATCAAATAAGTTCTGAAGATATACATCATGAAGAAAACGGGAATCACTCCACCCAGGATAAATATGTATTTTCTGCTGGGCTTTCAGGAGGAAATGGTATAAATGTCATTTCTCCTACAAATGGAAAAGCTCCACCAATTCCTCCAAGGACATCCTCTTTGTTGCTTGCAAGTTCATTCTTGGTATTTCCACAGGATCATGAGGATTCTCTGAAAGAGGATAGCAGTAACTGTGAAACATATAATCACATCATGGGAACAAGTTACAGTGGCCCTAATGAAGCCATGCTGCAGGAAAATGAAGAGTACGTTCTTAAAAATGCATGGGACTTTAAGGCTTCAGCACCTCTAATTAAGTATGATACAGGTCCTAAATCAAGTATGAATAATTCTAGCTGGTGGTCATGTGATACAACTAACATTGACTTAGGAACTGAAAACAAATATATTGGTCCAAAAGTAAACTTGTTTTCAGATAAAGGTCATTTGCTACCAATGCAAGAGCAGAGTCTGGGAAAAATGTCCAGGCCAAGAAAGTCTCTATCTCCAAAAATTAATGTAGCAGAGAATAACTTTCCAAGCCCTTCAAAGGCAACAGGAATTTTCAGTACCAGTGGTGTGTATCTGCATTCTTCAATCGATGCACCTGCAGCAAAAGCAGTTAGCTTCGGAAAAACTACCATGAGCTTTGAAAGTTGTGACCCCATTGTGCGTGGAAAATCTGTGGTGCAAAGTGCAACAAATCCTGGCCAAGAATCTAGCTTTGCGATCCATTCTGCAGGAAATATCCATGCTACCAGACAATTTCCATCAAAGCATGTGGATAATGCATGTGGATCCCGTAAGCCACTGTACATCACTAACACAAAAATGGCCGAACGGAAGCATCGCCATAGATTTCCTGGCCAGATGGTGGATAATGATAAAAGGCACAGGTTTTCCAAAGTTGACAAGATTCCAAATAGTTTTTCCAATCCAACACATGTGTGGGAAGCAAAATCAAATTTTGACAATGGTTGGACAACATTGAGACGCAATGAAATATCATCAAATTCTTCCTTTCAAATGAAGAATAGCACTGCCAGTTTTGCTGATAATAGAACCAAGCAACACACATCCTGTTCTGATGGAATGCAAGAGAACTCAAAGGGGAACACTGACTTTTTTCAACTTGTGCACCTGAATCAAGAAAAGGAAATGGAGAAAACTTCAAGGCAATCCCACCAGAGGGTCTCAGGACAACAACTTTCACTGCCTGTGGTAAGGAAAAATTTGATGTTCCACATGGTTGATTGCTTTTTACAATGGTTAGTGCCGAGAGTGCACCACAAAGTCCTGCTGACATATAGTTGCTGTGACCTAGGTTTGATCTTTATATATATATATATATTCCTTTATTCGTCCCACACTGGGGAAATTTACAGTGTTACAGCAACAAAGTGGATAGTGACATTATAAATTTATAGACATTTATCACCCCCTCCCCCCCAAAATGTTTAACTCAAGAAAAAGTCATTCTAAAATTAATTTTTAAATAGTTATGAACATGGGCGGCACGGTAGCGCAGCGGTAGAGTTGCTGCTTTACAGCGAATGCAGCGCCGGAGACTCAGGTTCGATCCTGACTACGGGTGCTGCACTGTAAGGAGTTTGTACGTTCTCCCCGTGACCTGCGTGGGTTTTCTCCGAGATCTTCGGTTTCCTCCCACACTCCAAAGACGTACAGGTATGTAGGTTAATTGGCTGGGTAAATGTTTAAAAAAAAATTGTCCCTAGTGGGTGTAGGATAGTGTTAATGTACGGGGATCACTGGGCGGCACGGACTTGGAGGGCCGAAAAGGCCTGTTTCCGGCTGTATATATATGATATGATATGATATGATATGGTAGAACATGGGAAATACAGGCAGTTCTATGCAAGGCTGCTCTCATTAGCATCAGATATGGAAGTTGGGATGTTATATTATAGTTGTACAACACGTTGGTGAGGCTGCATTTGGAGTATTATCTTCAGTTTTGGTCACTCTGCTATGAAAGGATGTCATTAAGCTGGAAATGGTGCAGAGAAGATTGATGAAGATGTTGCTAGGACTCAAGGACCTGAGCTGTAGTGAGAAGTTTAGCAGGCTACGACCTTATTCCTTGGAGCGCAGGAGGCTGAGAGGCGATCCTATAAAGTATAAAGTATAAAGTATAAAGTCTTGAGGGAAATAGATAGGGTGAATGCACAATCTTTGACCCAGAGTTCGGGAAATCAAGAACCAGTGGGAATAGGTTTAAGATGCGAAGGGAAAATGTAATAGGGACCTGAGGGGGCACTTTTTTTTTTTTACAGCAATAATAGTGGGTCTATGTACCAAACTGCCAGAAGAAGTCGTTGGGGCAGGTACTGTCACAACATTAAAAATACATTTTGACAGGTTAATGGGTAGGAAAGGTGTAGAGGGCTATGGGCCAAATGTGGGCCATGGGGCATCTTGGCCGATATGAACAAATTGAGCCAAAGGGCCTGTTTCTGAGCTGTATTACTCGAGAAACAATGATTTGACCGATGTAAAAAAAAATCATAGTACACTGCATCATGGATTATAATCCATTGCTATAATGTTAGCTAGCACATCAGATTATATATTAGATATTGCAGAATTACAGTAATCTTTACTTTCTGCTAACTAACAACGTTCCTGTTAACCTTAGACTTTGCTGTCTGTGACGGGAAGATTAAATGGGATGAGTTTTTCACGTCCTGCTACACCACAGAACCGCCGTTTACCATCACGATGGGCAACAGGTTCACCATCTGCACCAGATTCACTTAAGCGATGTTTACAGAAGCACAATCAAGCTTTCCGACTTGATATAAAAACTTCAATGGTATAATGTGTTACATTGCCCCTTACAGATTAACAGGTATCTTAATGGCTTTCTTAAATAATCCTACATTTCATTCCTATAAAACATTTTACAGTATATGTATCCTTCAATATGGCTTTAAAAGGAAAAGATTGTTGAAATTATGATTGGTAGTCTCCAGTAATTAAATTAAATGTCATAATCTAAACTACATAATTATAAATTGAGTTATAACAAATTAATGTTTCCAATGTTTAATTATTTTCCAACTTATTAAATAATTCAGTGTTATTTTAAAATGTTTATAACATTCTGTATTTTGTTGCAAACTTGTATATCGGCTGTATTCTATGACGAGCAGAAAGCTCAGTTATTTGCATGCTATTGTGTTTGTTCATGCATGAGTAGTTGAAGCTTTGTCTGTGGGCATTTAGGGGGCAGTTGGCTTCCATAGTATATGTTCAAGGTGAGCTGCGGTTTAATTCCAGAAAGCAGGGTCTTTTTTTTCCATTATAATATGTGGAAGTATAAAATAAAGCAAGAAGACAGTCTCATTATTTAATTTTTAAAGTGTTATTATTACTCAAGGCACTTTTAGGAATAAAATGTTGCTCTTAGTTCAGTCTGTAAAAAGAAAGTAAATGTACAATATTAAAAATAAAGCTGACTAGTTCTGGTATATACGTTTCTTTTATATATATATATATATAATTTTGCATTTTATTATATCTTTATCCTAAAACATTGTTTAACTCCTAACATCTACCAGCCTCCTTTTCAATGCTTGGGATTAAGGAAACATCCTCACTGTTTGTCATGAACTCTTCACAGCCTCTTTTGAAACCAGCGACCACAGTTCTATTAGCTTTAAAATAGTTATGGATAACTGGGAGAGAGAATAGTAGTGCTCAGAAACCAAAGCGGTTATCTCTGTAAAGAGACACAGGAGACAGGTAAGATCCTCTTGAGTATTTCTCCTCTATTTTACCTTGGAGAAAGATATGACGACTTAACAGTCCGTATTACATTTGAGGAGGTGCTAGACATCCTAAGGCATATGAATGGAGTAGATAAATCTCACGATCTTGAGCAGATATATCCAAGAACTCTGTAAGAAGCTAGAGAAGCAATTGCAGGTGCTATGGCTGAGATATATGATTCGTCAGTAGACACAGTGAGGTGCCAGAAGACTGGAGGATGGCTAATGTTGTGCCTTTATTTAAGAAGGGCTGCAAGGAATAGCCTGGGAACTATAGAACAGTGAGCCGAACATTTATGGTCGGCAAGTTACTGAAGCTTAAGATTTATATGTATTTGGATTGTCGGGCTGATTAGGGATGGTTAGTATGGATTTGTACCTGTGAAATCATGTCTTACAATTCTGATTGTATATTTTGAAGAAGTAACAAAGAAGATGATGAGAGCAAAGCTGTAGACATTGTCTATCTGAACCATTCCACCACGTGGCGCCGTCAGCGATGGCAGCTTCGCCAACGGTCTGTCTGTCTTTTCGTCTTTTTTGTTATTTTTTGTGTGTTTAAAAAAGTATGTGTTAATGTTCTCTGGTTTGTTTTATGTGGGGAATGGAGGACGGGGTCAGGTGAAACTTTATTTTCAATCTCTTACCTTGCTGGAGATGCGATTGATTTTCGGATCGTATCTCCGATCGCTCTGTGGCCTAACATCATGGAGCTGGCTGCCTTGCTCGAGACAGACTTTGAGCCCCACTGCAGGGCAGTAGACTTTCCATCGGAGCCTGCGATCCTTTGCCTAGGATTGACGCTCCAACGGATTTCGCGTTCGAGGAGCTTGCAGTCTTGGGTAGAGACTGATGTCGGGAAGCTCCAAAGTCACAGGAGGTTTGACCAGCCCTGACCCAGGGTCCAACTGGGGAGAACTGAGCTCCCCCCGATGCGGGAGCTTGATCGCCCTGATGCGGAGGCCCCGACCGCTGCCTAAGGGAGCCAAGATCGTCCCGTCAACGGAAGGCTCGAGCCCCTGACCATGGGAGGATAAAGAAGGGAAGAGATTGAACTTTTTTTTTGCCTTCCATCACAGTGAGGAATGTGGGGGAGTCACTGTGGTGGATGGATTTTGTGTGTCTTGTTGCTTTTTATTGGTATGACTATGGCAAATCAAATTCCTCGTATGTTGTAAAACATACTTGGCTAATAAAGTATGATTATGATAGGAAGGCATTTGAGAACGTTCCATATGGTAGGCTGCACTAGAAGGTTAGATTGCATGGTATCCAGGGAGAGCTAGCAGACTGGGTAGAGAATTGGCTTCATGGAAGGAATCAGAGGGTGGTTTTGGAAGGTTGTTCTTTGGGCTGTGATGTGTACCTCAGGGATCGGGGCCGGGCCCATTGGTGTTTGTAGTTTATAGCAATGATTTGGAAGAGAATGTGGAAGGCAAAATTAGTAAGTTTGCAAGTGATACTAAAGTGGATGGCATCATAGATACCAAAGATGGTTATCAAAAATTACAGCAGGATCTTGATCAGTTGGGCAAGTGAGCTGAGAAATGGTAATGGAGCTTAATACAGATAACTACAAGGTGTTGCATTTTGCAAAGTAAACTAAGGCAGGACTTTCACAGTGAAGGTAGGGCCCTGGAGAGTGTTGTAGAGGAGAGGGATCTTGGAACACAGGTACATAGTTGCTTAAAGTGGTGTCATAGGTAAATAGCGTGGTCAAGAAGGGTTTCGGTACATTGGCGTTCATCAGTTAGGGTATTGAATATAGAAGTTGAGATATTGTGTTACAGTTGTACAAGATGTTGGTGAGGCTGCATTTTGAGTATTGTGTTGCAGTTTTGGTCACCCTGCTATAGAAGGATGTTGTTTAGCTGGAAAGAGTACCGAAGATTTACGAGGATGTTGGCAAGACTCGAGAGCTTGAGCTAAAGGGAGAGGCTGGGACTTTATTGCTTGGAGTGCAGAAAGCTGAGGGATGATCTTATAGAGATCGTGAGAAGAATAGTGCATAGACTCTTTTACCTAGAGTTGGGGAATTAAGAACCAGAGGACATAGGTTTAAGGTGGGAGGAAAATATTTAATGTAACCTCTTCCCACACGGCAATGGGTTTACAGAATGAGCTGCTAGAGGAGGTAGTTGAGGCAGGTACTATAACAACATTTAAAAGACATTTGAATATGTACATGGATAGGAAAGGCCTCAGAGGGGCATGGGCCAAAATGCAGCGTATGGGACTAGTGTAAATGGGCATTTTGGTCAGTTTAGACACGTTGGGCCAGATGGCCCTTTTCCATGCTGCACGACTCCATGATGGTCTCTCCATCTGTGTTGAGTGATTTACAACTTACCGTGATTTTCTGAAGCTTTTGAATATAAATAGGCCCAAGTGGGTTTCATATACACTTTTCCACAGTAAAATGTTGGTACTCTCTTTCATATCTTTGAAGTAATGGATGAAATTCCTTGTATTTCTTCTGTTTTTTTGTTTATTTTGTTTTTTAATTGATGTCTTTTAACATGTTCGAAATAAAATAAAATGAAATGAAATGGAAAAAAAACCCATCTTTATATGTTCTGACTGCAGATAATACAAAACATTCCAAACAAGACAGACTAAGCTTTAAATGAAAGGATGTAATTTCTCAGTCTTTCATTTAAAAGTTTTTATATTGACCCTCTGCTAGCTATTCTTTAATACCAATGGCTTCTGAAAGTGAAATGAAAGGATGCCCATTTTACTTTCCCTTGCTTCCCATTGAAAAGATAGTAATTACTAACTAAATGGCTCTAAATTGTTTTTTTCAAAACACCTGCTTAAAAATCAAAAGAGCAATATGTTCGCATTATATGGTTTTACACTGAAAACATTAAAGAATAACCGGCATTGCACAGTTGATCTGTGGTGTAGTTTGTATGCCCAAAACTCCTGGTGACGCAAGTTTGTACTCATGTTATCCTGCTGCTACCTCTTTATCACATGTCAGCATCATTGGATATGAAGTTGGCAGGGTACTTAGACACATCGGGCTTAGCATACCCAGTTAATTTTGGCACAGAGGTTTACTGGCAACCATTTACCATTGAAGTCAAGGGAAAGCAAAATCAAGTGACATTTAAGAAGGCGCCTTGTCTGGTCGTGTCAGTTTCTCACTAGGATAGGTTTGCGTAAAATTAATTCTCCCTTCCCCCACTTGAAATTATGTTACAACATGTTCTTTTTATTTTTACTAATCTATCTGAGCAACTATGAATAACAAAATCCAATGTTCAAACAAGGGATGGCACAGTGGTGCAGCAGGTAATGTACCACTGCATAGTTTCACAGTTCCACTGATCCTGACCTCCATTGCTGGACTGTGCAGTTTGCCTGTTTTCCCTGGGGCTCTGGTTTCCTCCGACAAGATGTGCTGCCTGGTATAATAATAATAACAAATTATGTCCATTGGCTGCTGTAAATGATTCCTAGTGAAATGAGTAATAGGAAAGTCAATGGGTTTATGGAGAGCGACAGGATTGTTCCGAGCATAGACTCGGGCTGTGCGGCCTTGAGTATTTGCGATACGAGCTTGTAAATTTTATGACCAGGAATTTCTGGTCATTTTTTGCTATTCCCTTGTACATGCTGAACCTTCCCACTATCTGACCTATGTACTGAATGATCTACTTAGAGCTTAAGGGGTTCTTTGGTGTGCTCCCACTATACATCATGAACAATTATGGCATTTCACAGTCAAACCATTCTCAACAACTAGATTTGATGCTGATGGCAAAGAAGCTCTGACTCCAAAAGAACCATAATTTCACAGAGGAGGAATAAATTCGCAACTGTGATTTATTATTTAGCTCCCTGTGACTGAAATAAAAACAGAAAATGCTTGAAATGTTCATAGGGTCAGATAGCAACTAAAAAGATAAAGAGTTAACGCATCATATTAATGACTTATCATTGAAGAAATCAAACATGTTTTAATTTGCAGACAAGTGGAAGGGTGGTGTGAATAAAGGGAGTCTCAATTATAGGGTGGAGACCAAGAGACTGGGTGACTCTCTGGTGGTGGTGGGTGCAGGAAGGTGGAGATGCCTTATTAATTGCTGCTGATCTGTCTGGAGTAGATGTAAATAGGAAATAAATGGGAGCAGAGGAGACAGGAAAATAAGCAATGTTGCAAAACACTAGTTGTTGGAAATCTTAAACGAGAAGTTTGAAATATATGCAGCTTACAAATCTACATTGTTAGATGGGCCATGGTTCGGATTCTCAGCCATCACCATTAGCAAGTTACTCTGAAGGTTAATGCAAGGCTACTTATAATGTTGCGCTTACTCATTTTACTCACAATTATGCTCTGGGAAAGATATTATCCTCGATGGAATGCTGGAAATTTTAATTTTGATTTCTCGAAATGATTTTTTTTCCTAACAGTCATTAGAATAACTGGAATTGAACCTTTGCTATAAGCGCCATCTCACTGATATAACAGATTCAGTCCAAATAATGTACAGGTCATTTTGCTTATGAAGTAATCTAAGCACTGCCAAGCAAATGATTTAATCAAATGTACCTTCCTTCAATGTGTCAAAGAAGGACACTAAATCATGTTGACAATGCAATGGTGCATTGTTTCATCTGCAAAAGAGAATCCAAATCATTAATCTTTATCTTTTCAATTTGACAGGTGAACAATTAAGCAAAAAAAATCTACTGCCTCAGGAAGAATTTGGCAAAGATGTGCTGACTGTTGCCTGGAACATTGTACTGTTAGCCTCAAAGGGTGTGTTAAAGGCTTACCAGAAAGAAACATCTGACATTGCCAGAACATCTCAGAAAAACCCTGACCTAAAATAGAATCATTTGGAAAGAGAGAATCAAAAAAATAGTTACTCTATGAGTAACTTTCATCTAAACTGCTAAAGAGAAAAATATACTGTACACCTAACTAAATTTAATGTAATGAAAAGGTTTACATAGTGATACCATGCAATGCACCCCTCATGATTTTCATTCTTAAATGAATGTCCGGCAAATGTGAAGAAACAGGCCATAAGATAAGCAAGACCTATTTCATCATATCTTAAGGGATACAAACATAAGCCATGTAGTTATTTTCCATTGACCATGGTGAAAAACACCCTTGATGATGTGCCAAACCTAGCCTTTCTCTCCCAAAACCATACATATATTGGAGTCATATGCAAGTCATGTGATTTGGACATAAACACGGACTGGTTGGTTAAAAAGTTTGCAGATAACACCAAAATTGCTTAGATCGTGGCCTGACAAAACCTGTCAAAGAATATATATCTGTCCCAGCACCAATCCCTGCAGAAGTCCACTGGTCATAAACATTTAGACTGAATTTTGTCCTTCCACCACAACCCTCTGTCTTCTCTCAGTAAGCCAGTTCTGAATCCATATAACCAAGTAACTATTACTCCCATGCATCTCATAGAAACATAGAAAATAGATGCAGGAGGAGGCCATTCGGCCCTTCGAGCCAGCACCTCCATTCATTGTGATCATGGCTGATCATCCACAATCAGTAACCTGTGCCCAACCTATATCCCTTGATTCCACTACCCCCCCCCCCCCCCCCCCAGAGCTCTATCTAACTCTCTCTTAAATTCATCCAATGATTTGGCCTCCACTGCCCTCTGTGGCAGAGAATTCCACAAATTCATAACTCTCTGGATGAAAAAGTTCCTTCTCATCTCAGTTTTAAATGGTCTCCCCTTTATTCTAAGACTGTGGACCCTGTTTCTGGACTCCCCTGACATTGGGAACATTTTTCCTGCATCTAGCTTGTCCAGTCCTTTTATAATTTTATATGTCTCTATAAGATTCCTTCTCATCATATCATATATCATCATATATCATATCATATATCATCATATATATACAGCCGGAAACAGGCCTTTTCGGCCCTCCAAGTCCGTGCCGCCCAGTGATCCCCGTACATTAACACTATCTTACACCCACTAGGGACAATTTTTACATTTACCCAGCCAATTAACCTACATACCTGTACGTCTTTGGAGTGTGGGAGGAAACCGAAGATCTCGGAGAAAACCCACGCAGGTCACGGGGAGAACGTACAAACTCCTTACAGTGCAGCACCCGTAGTCAGGATCGAACCTGAGTCTCCAGCGCTGCATTCGCTGTAAAGCAGCAACTCTACCGCTGTGCTACAAACTCCAGTGAATTCAAGCCTAGTCTTTTCAATCTTTCCTCATATGACAGTCCCGCCATCCCGGGGATCAATCTCGTGAACCTACGCTGCACTGCCTCAATTACAAGGATGTCCTTCCTCAAATTAGGAGACCAAAACTGTACACAATACTCCAGATGTGGTCTCACCAGGGCTCTATATAACTGCAGAAGAATCTCTTTACTCCTATACTCAAATCCTCTCGTTATGAAGGCAAACATGCCTTCTGAATCAGCTAACCATGGGAGACATTATCAAACGTTTTATTAAAAACTATGAAAACGACATCCACCACCCTACCCTCATTGACCATCTTCATTACCTCCTCAAAAAAAACTCGATCAAGTCAGTCGGACACGATCTGCTGTGTCCAAACCCATCCTGACTGTCTCTAATTAACCCATTCTATTCCTTGAGTGAATCTGGTTACCCTCTTCCTTTTAATGTAGGTGTAAAAAGCTTTGGGATTTTTTTTACTGAAACTTGCTAATACCATAATGCTAATGCCCCTTTTGTGCCCTTCTATTCGCCTGCTTGAGTTCTTTCCTCCTTTCTGTATATTCTTTAGGCCCTGTCTGATTCTGTCCTCTAAAACCTAGTATGCATTTCTTTTTTTTCTATTTGACCAAATGTACAGCCTCTTGAGTCATTTCCCTTACTTTGCCACCCTTTACTCTCGTACTTACTGGAACGTGGTCCTGAAGTTGATCAACGCACCTGTGAAAGAATCAAACATATCACCAGATCTGTTACAAAATACAGATAAAACCTTTCAGTGATAGGTACAATTTGTTTTATATTATTTTAACGCTGCTTGTGACTAATTTCTATGAGACTTTATATTTCATTGGAAAATACATTTTGGAAAGTCACCATTTTGTAAAATGGTGCGGTTCCATTCTTTAACGAATGTAAGAGTTCAAATTTATCCTGAAGTTTTGATTGGTTCTTAGTCTGCCCTGAACCAGTCTAAATTTCTCATATCCTTTTGCAAATTTCATTGTAAGGTCAATCAATCTTCACTCAGGTCACAGTTAAAGTTACATCAATGTACACAGCATAGTAAAAAATCATCTGGGTTATGTTATGTAGCCCACTTTAAAGAAGTATAGGAAGGAATTGCAGGTGCTTGTTTACACCGAAGATAGACACAAAATGCTGAAGTAACTCTGGTTAAAAGGAATAGGTGACATTTCAGGTCGAGACCCTTCCTTAGACTTTTGAGGAAGGGTCTCGACCCGAAACATCACCTATTCCTCTTCTCCAGAGATGGTGCCTGACTTGCTGAGTTCCTCCACTTTTAAGGAGGTTGGACTGGACAATATTTTCTGTTTTTACTTAAAGTTTCTAATAGCCCTCCCAGTAGTATGTGGAGCTCAGATAATATTTATTACTGAACAGTCGTTAGATTTTCCATAAAGAGCTTTCTAAAAAAAATACACTAAAATTCTTTCCTTAATATACTTATAGACAATAGACAATAGGTGCAAGAGTAGGCCATTCGGCCCTTCGAGCCAGCACCGCCATTCAATGTGATCATGGCTGATCATTCTCAATCAGTACCCCATTCCTGCCTTCTCCCCATACCCCCTGACTCCGCTATCCTTAAGAGCTCTATCTAGCTCTCTCTTGAATGCATTCAGAGAATTGGCCTCCACTGCCTTCTGAGGCAGAGAATTGCACAGATTCACAACTCTCTGACTGAAAATGTTTTTCATCATCTCCATTCTAAATGGCCTACCCCTTATTCTTAAACTGTGGCCCCTTGTTCTGGACTCCCCCAACATTGGGAACATGTTTCCTGCCTCTAATGTGTCCAACCCCTTAATAATCTTATCCGTTTCCATAAGATCCCCTCTCATCCTTCTAAATTCCAATGTATACAAGCCTAGTCGCTCCAGTCTTTCAACATATGACAATCCCGCCATTCCGGGAATTAACCTAGTAAACCTCTGCTGCACGCCCTCAATAGCAAGAATGATATTAAGTACAAAGAAAAAATAGCATAGAGATATTTATGGCTATTTGGAATATCTTACACTAACATAACATCAGTCACAGAAATATGAATGGCCAGTGATGTGAGAAGGAAAGAACGGCTCATCAAACGAAACCCAATATTTGTCTCAGCAGATTTACAAGTAGGGCTCCTTCATTCCTCACTTTGGAGAGGCAGCTGTCCGATGTCTTTAATTAAAACAAATCATTGCAATACCTCCACTGATTCAAGGGGCAGATTTGAAGGATTAATTGGATGCGTGTTACTTAACAATACATAATCATAATCATACTTTATTAGCCAAGTAGGTTTTGCAACATACAAGGAATTTGTTTTGCCACACAGTCATACCAATTAAAAGCTACAGAATACACAAAATACATTTTAACATAAACATCCACCACAGTGACTCCTCCACATTCCTCACTGTGATGGAAGGTGAAAAAAAAGTTCAATCTCTTCCCTTCTTTGTCCTCCCGCGGTCGGTGGCCTCGAGCCTTCCGCTTATGGGACGATCTGGACTCCCGTAGCCGGCGGCGTTTGGGCCCTCCAATAGACAATCAAGCTATCAAGCTCCTGCATTGGGGGGGGGGGGGGGGGAGGGGAATCTCAGCTCCCCCACGACGGGCAATCGGACACGGGTCGGGGCTGGTCGAAACCTTCTGCGGCTTGGAGCTTCCCGACATCGGTTTCTACCCGAGACTGCGAGCTCCTCAATGTTGAAATCCGCAGGCCGCAGTTGGAGCGTCGATCCCAGGCAAGGGATTGCATGCTTTGAAGGTAAGTCCATGGCCCCGCGGTGGGGCTCAAAGACCAGGCCTCCAGCTCCATGATGTTAGGCCGCAGAGTGACCAGATATATGATCCGGAAAACAACCACATCTCCGGCAAGGTAAGAGATTGAAAAACAGTTTCCCACGACTCTCATAAGTGATGAAATGCATGACCTTTAGTAAGTTGCATACATGTAACCTAGACTCTTTCTTGGCTGCTGTCCCTACACTTGGGTCTAGGTATACTCAGATCTAGCTGTCGTCTTCCTTGATTGCAACGTATATTGTGTCGACCAGGACAAGAATTCAGATTTGGATGTGGAGGAAAGCTTGCTAGATTTACATCCCATTGCATTTTACAGTGAGTAACCAGAGGCATCGCAAACAAGGAACACTGACAAACACCTGAATCTCTGAACCATGTCCCTTATAATTAAGTAGCCAAGCAAAGATTCTTGTTAAACTTCCCACACTAACTACAGCTAACACATTTCAAGCAGAGTTGGACAAGTTTATTTTATTAATTATTTCAATGAGCAAATTATACATTATTTTGTTGAAAATAATTTACCTCCTACACACTAGGGGCAATTTACAGTAGCCGATTAACCCAGAAAACCCGCCCATCCTTGGAATGGACGAGGAAACCAGAGCACCTGAAGAAAACCCATGCAGTCACAGGGAGAACGTACAAATTCTACACACCCGAGGTCAGGATCGAACCTGCGTCTCAGGCACTGTGAGATAGCAGCTCTGCCGCTGCGCCACTGTGCCGCCCTAAATTTCTCACATTTTCCAGGGCACTGACATTTACCAGCCTTGCCCTTCACTCAAACATGAACATGCTTATCTTGAACTCTCACTATCACACATACAAGTATCCAGCTTTCTGGACATCTCTTTGCCCATAAACAACCTATTTCAACCTATTCCATTCAACTTTTACAAGTTCTAGTCTATTTGCATCAAGTTAGCACTTTAACTGTGGGCCTGCCTTGTCTTTATCCATAATTATTTTAAAGCTCAAAGAACTCTGGTTGCTGCTCCCAAAAGGCTTGCCCAATGGGAATTCAGCAACTTGCCCTGCCCAATTCCCTTAAGAGTAGATCAAGCTTTGCCTTTCCTTTGTAGGCCCCTCTAAATATTGTCTAAGGAAACTTTTCTGAACTTGCTTGACAAATTCCAGCCCATCTAAACCTTTGGCACTCTGACAGTCCCAGTCTATATTGGGAAAGTTAAAATCCTCAACTATGACAACCTTATTAGATCTGCAATCTCCCGGCATATTTGTTCCTCTAATTCCCATTAACTGTTTGGGGGCCTATAGTACAATCCCAACAAAGTGATTATCCCCTTTTTATTTCTCAGTTCCACTCATATAGCCTTACTGGATGATCATTCAGTCACACCTCACTCCTCAGCCACACATTCATCTGTCCTATCTTCCTATTCCTACCCTCACTGGCACGTTTGGATAATATTCCCAGCCCTGCCAAATAATGTTTATAATAGACATGGACTGCAAATCAGAGTGGAGGGTAAGATTGATGTATTTTCTTGTTTCACACAGCTGTTGCAAGTCTTTAGCTGGACGTATTTTTAAACACTGGTGTATGGAGATTGACAGTGTTGTCAAATACACTGCCATTGCCGGTTGAGTATTCACCCTCCCTACATTATTCCTCATTTCCTTCATCTCCAAGAAGCTGAAACAGACAGTTTAAGTGAGGAGGTAAATTGGAAGCATCAAATCAAAAGGTAAACACTGAAGAGGGATAACATGCGGGAATAAGCTGCAAATCGCAAACCATGTCTAAATGGCCTGATTTAGGGCCAGTGCTTCATTACTCTTGCCTGAATCCAGGCAATTTTAAATGAATTCAGCCGCTGCAGGTCAGCACTTTCCACACACCAATCTTCACTGTTCCCTTCCTCAATCCTGACTTCTGCTCTCCCACCTTACACTCAGACTCTTCACATTCTCTGACCCTCCCTCAATGATTCTGCACTCTGTCCCCAGTCCTGACCTTTGTCCATCGATTGTTTCCTTCTAATCTGATTCAAGTGCGCTTTCTCCTAACCACTGCATTACCTCCTTCCGATCTAATTCTGACTGGATCATCCTCCGGCCTAAGGTAGACACAAAATGCTGGGGTAACTCAGCGGGTCAGGCAGCATCTCGGGAGAGAAGGAATGGATGACGTTTCAGGTCGAGACCCTTCTTCAGACAGGGGAACTGACCTCTTTTTGTGGAGGCCATTTGGTCCATGCCAATCACAAAAGAGCAACCCACCCTAATATGATTTCTTTTTGTGGAGTTGATTAATAATGATAAAATAAAAGAAAGGATTTATATAGAAGGATTATTAGAGAGGACGGATTAATTGCTTAAGATGGGATTTACGTTCAATTTTATAATGAAAAGAAACACATCAAGAAAAAAGATATCTGGATGCTGACATAATATATGCTGACATATGAAACATGCAATGGGAGGCCATTTGGTCCATGCCAATCACAAAAGAGCAACCCACCCTAATACGATCCCTCAGCACTAAGCCTGTAGCCCTGGAAGTCATGATTCTTTGTATAGATCCAAGACTGTTTAAATATGATGAGTATTCCTACTCAGAAGCTTATCCATAATCGCAATGTTATTAAAATGCAGGAATATTTTCCTACATTTCCTTATCTCAAGAACACTATGAAAATTGTAATAAATAATGATGCATTATAAACAAATGTATAATTAATAATAACTACAAAATTACCATATAAATAACAGCTATTTAGGATAGGTTTATTTTCTAATTTTTTACTGATTTTGTTTGTTGGGATGTGGGTGACTTCATCTTTTTATATTTATAATGGATTCTTTGTATGTTGGTTATTAATGATACCGCAGAGTCAATTTTGAAATGCAAAATGAACCAAAAGCTGCTATGTCATGGTGAAGTGAAAATCCCTAGTGTACCAAGCAACCTCTTTCTTGGCATATTGTAAAGTCTGGTATTCTCGGCTGGCAAAATGCCTCCTTCTCCCTGCTGTGTCCATATTGCTATTTAAAGGCATTTCCATTGGACAAAGCTTCCCAGAATGGAAGACTGACTAACCTAAACAAAATGATGTAGTCCAGACTGCTTACTGGAGACATGGATAGGCCATCGTGCATTCACACTCTTTAAAGGACAGAGTTATTTTTGCTCGTTACATTTTTGCATGTTTAATGATGTATATATTCTCTTTGCTTTATGTCTTTTTATTTGACTGGATCTAGTAACATATTACATTATATTAAATGAATGTTTATGTTATGAAGTATTTTTGCTTAGATCAGTCCTTTGCTACACTTTAGTTGATTCAACCATAAACAATTTTAACTACAATTATACGCAACAGTTATGTTTCCGTGATAAAGCCAAATCACAGCCTTTATAAACAATTATGGGATTTGGTTTCCCTTTTGGAAATTTATTGACCAAGAAATGTGGCTCTTCGGGCATTGCCGTCTGTTTACTGGCAGTGGGTGGATCCTGGAGTGAGTGTCGTTCTGTCATAATTATCAGGACTACCAGTTAGGCTCTGGCTTATAAAATGGATTCTGGCTGAGAAAGGGCATGCAGGGATGTGACCTTTGATCTTTGGAGCAATTACAATGCAAGCAGTGATGCCTGCTGATTACAGCATTATAATTTGGACATGTAGCCAGCTGTATCCACCAACTTTTAGTGTTTAAAGGGAGGGTGGGGCAATATCAGGAATCCAAGATGCTACCTAAAGGCAGCTTCTTAATGAACAGTTGCAAAGGCTGCATACCTAGGAATAAACCCGATGAATACATGGCTGATGTTACACAGGAGGCCTTGGTGCTGGAAGTGGAGAGCAGGAAGGATATCCCTCCTCTTCTAGCTGATGGGAAACTCGATAGAAATTTGCTTGGGACACCTATTGCTGAGTGTATCATTGCAAGAATGTTGCATCAATAACGTGACTGCAAAACAGGGAGAAATCAGTGATTTAACTCGAGATGTTAAAGTGCAAAGGTAGTTTAAATTATTTATCCCAATGGCACCAATCACAGTCATATTACTTCTCAGGGTTCATTGCACCTAGTCTCACTTCCACACAATCGTGATCTACGGAGATGGATGGCGGAGGTGGTGACGCTATATAGGGTCAGATTATACTGAAACGCATGCAGCTGCAACATTCGTTTTTGTGCAAATCAGAAGGCCAATACCTGGTCAGCCTTAGCAGCACCACAGTGGCAATCACTCCCATACAGTTATACTGACATCTTCTATGCAGCAAAAGCAACAGGAATTACATTCAATTTTAAGGCCATAAGACATAGGGGAAGAATTAGGCCATTCAGCCCATCGAGTCTACACTTATCGTTCCAATATGGCTGATCCATTTTTCCCTCCCAACCCCATTCTGCTGCATTCTCCCTATAACCTTTGATGCCCATCCCAAACCATAACCTATCAATCGCTGTTTTAAAAATACCCAATGCCTTGACATCCACAGCCATCTGCGGCAATGAATTCAAAAGATTCACCACCCTCTGGCTAAAGAAATTCATCTT
Organism: Rhinoraja longicauda; assembly: GCF_053455715.1. Lineage (NCBI taxonomy): Eukaryota > Metazoa > Chordata > Chondrichthyes > Rajiformes > Arhynchobatidae > Rhinoraja > Rhinoraja longicauda. The sequence goes on from NC_135957.1 coordinate 52,869,464, forward strand.
AATCTCCATTTTGAAGAGATGTCCTTTTATTCTGATGCTGTGTCCTCTGGTTCTAGACGCTCCCATTACTGGAAATATCCATTCCACGCTGACTCTATCTTGGCCTTTCATTATACGATACGATAAAACTTTATTCATCCCCAGAGGGAAATTGGTCTGCCGACAGTCACAACACACAAGGTACACAAAAACGTGAAATTAAAAGTGAAAACAAAAAGAAAAAGACAAGCGACTGTTGGCTGGCTGCCATGTGCACAGCGCCTTCACCAGAACAAATGAACAAACAAACAAATGAACATAGACCTATCCCCAGGGCAGAGGATTCTAAACTCGAGTGCCCCCCCTCGGTAGGTTTCAATGAGATCCTCTCTCATCCTTCTAAACTCCAGTGAATACAGGCACAGAGCATCATACATTATCCCAATCATGCCCAGGATCGTTCTCATAAACCTCCTCTGGACCCTCTCCAACGCCAGCAGTGGCCTGACCAGCACCTCATAAAGCCTCAGCATTACATTTTTGCCTTATATTCTAGCCCTCTTGAAATGAATGTTAACATTGCATTTGCCTTCCTTACCACTGACTCAACTTGCAAATTAACCTTTTGGGAATCCTGCACCAACACTCCCAAGTCCTTCTGCACGTCCGATTTCTGAATCCTCTCCCCATTTAGAAAATAATCTACACCTTTATTCCTTCTACCAAAGTGTATGACCATACACTTTGCTACATTGTAAAGATAGCAAACTCATTCTTCACCACACTCTCCACCTGACTTACCATATTTAGGGAATAATGCACCTGTATTCCCAGATCTCTCGGCTCTGCAACACTCTCCAGGGTTCTACTGTTTACTGGACAAGTTCTACTCTGGTTTGATATATCAAAGAGCAACATCTCATATCAGAGTTATTTTCCTTTTAGTATTCCTTGGCCACCTTCTGAACTGATCTAAATCTTGTTGGTGTTCGGTGTCATCTGCAAATTTACTAACAATGTTAACTCTTATCATCCAAATCATTAATGTAGATAACAAACAACACCAGACCCAGCAGCACCACTTACTAATACATCTTGCATACGGAACTGCTGGCAACAATTCAGACCTATGATCTCATCATATAAATGCCTTGGACCTGAGGTCATAAGGAATAGGAGTAGAATTAGGCCATTCAGCCCATCAAGTCTACTCTGCCATTCAATCATGGCTAATCTATCTCTCCCTCCAAGCCCCATTCTCCTGCCTTCTCACCAGAGCCTCTGATACATGTACTAATCAAGAATCTATCTATCTCTGCCTTAAAAAATATCCACTAATTTGGCCTCCACAACCGTCCATAGCAAAGATTTCTGCATATTCGCCACCCTTTGACTAAGAAATTCCTCCTCATTTCCTTCCTGAAAGAACGTCTTTAATTCTGTCTAGGACCTCTAGTCCTAGACTCTCACACTAGTGGAAACATCCTCTCCACATCCACTCTATCCAAGCCTTTCACTATTCTGTATGTTTCAATAAGGTCCCCACTCATTCTTCTAAACTCCAGCGATTACAGCCCAGTGCTGACAGATGCTCATCATAGGTTAACCTACTCATTCCTGGGATCATTCTTGTAAACTTCCTCTGGACCCTCTCCAGAGCCAGCACATTCTTCCTCAGATATGGTGCCCAAAATTGTTCACAATGCTGAGGGGCTGTACCCATTATATTGACAGGCAGGGAATGAAACTGCTGTGGCCCTGACAGAGAATTAAACATTTTTGCTGACCACAAATGATACACAAAGGACATAAATTGGTACCTTTTTTTCTGGCAGGGATGAGTATGATAATTGCATACATGTGAGTTTAATGTCATTGGTATGGAAATTATTAGAAAAAACTCTGAGCAACAGGATTTATCAGATGGAAAGACAGTAATTAATCAAAAATAGACAGCATGGTTTTGTTACGGGCAATACTGCCGTACCGATTTAATTGAATTTACAGAAACCACTGCAGAATTTATGGAAATAATTACAGATATATTTCCAAGATTAAAAACATTCTAACTAAAATTACACAGCAGTTGATTAGTAGAGTGAAATAAAAAAGGTGCATAATAGTATTAAATTGAGTAGAAAAGAAAATGAGCCCACCTTCAGTAAAACAAAATTAAAAAATTTTTGCTGCAAAAATTCACTATGTAATTTTGAAATTGAAGCATTAAGCAATGTAGTGTTTAATGAACATCACTGACAAGATCATGGCAAACACAAAATGGTGGAATAACTCAGTGGGTCAGGCAACATCTCGGGAGAGAAGGAATGGGTGACGTTTCGGGTCGAGACCCTTCTTCAGACTGATGTCAGTGGAGAGGGAGGGACAAAGATAGGATATAGTTGGAGACCGGAAGACTAGTGTGAGAACTGGGAAGGGGAGGAGATAGAGAGGGGAAGCAGGGACTAACTGAAGTTAGAGAAGTCAAAGTTCATACCGCTGGGATGTAAACTGCCCAAGCGAAATGTGAGGTGCTGTTCCTCCAATTTGCACTGGGCCTCACTCTGACAATGGAGGAGGCCCAGGACAAAATGGCCAGATTGGGAATGGGAGTGGAAGTTGAAGTGCTGAGCCACCAGGAGATCAGATAGGTTGAGACGGACTGAGCGGAGGTGTTGAGCAAAACTATCGCCGAGCCTGTGCTTGGTCTCGCCGATGTAGAGAAGTTGACATCTGGAACAGCAAATACAATAGATGAGGTTGGAGGAGGTGCAGGTGAACCTCTGCCTCACCTGGAAAGGCTGCTTGGGTCCTTGGATGGAGTCGAGGGGGGGGGGGGGGGTAAAGGGACAGGTGTTGCATCTCCTGCGGTTGCAGGGGAAAGTACCTGGGGAGGGGGTGGGAAGGGACAAGTGGACCAGGGAGTTTCGGAGGTAACGGTCTCTGTGGAAAGCAGAAAGGGGTGGAGATAGGAAGATGTGGCCAGTAGTGGGATCCCATTGGAGGTGGTGGAAATGTTGGAGGATAATTTGTTGTATCCTTGTTACGAATGGGGGAGGGGGAGCAAGAACGGAGGTGCGGGATATTGAGGAGACCCTAGTGAGAGCCTCATCTATAATGGAAGAGGGGAACACCCATTTCCTAAAGAATGAGGACATGTCTGATGCCCAAGTATGGAACACCTCATCCTGGACACAGATGCAGCGTTGACGGAGGAATTGAGAGTCGGGGATAGAGTTTTTACAGGAAACAGGGTGGGAAGAAGTGTAATCAAGATAGCCATGGGAGTCAGTGGGTTTGTAGTAGATGTCGGTCACTCGTCTGTCTCTTGTGATGGAGATGGTAAGATCCAGAAACAGTAGGCTCCTGTGATGGAGATGATGGGATCCAGAAACGGTAGGTCCTGTGATGGAGATGGTGAGATCCAGAAACCTTCTTTCTATACAAGGTTTACGAGATGTTCGACATGCTTAGAAGGTGTCGAGAAGTTTGCATTCACAAGCTGAAAGCAAATTAAATCAAAAATATCACAATGATGGAAGCACCGTGTTGTTTCGTGATTAAGGGTTGGTGAGGCTTTGATTCTTTCTCCAAGCTCTATTAAATAGTCTGCCTTGGTAAGTGCATGTAACCCACACTCAATTGTATTGCATCTTGCAATTCACAAAAAGCACTTTTAAGCTTGCAGATGCTCCACTGGCTCTAAACTCGGGAAAGCAGCCAACATAATGAAAGCTCTGTTCCACTCCGGCTATCCACACTTCACCCCATTCCTGCCGAGCACAAGATACAAAAGCTTGAAAGCACATACCACCAGTCTCAGGAACAGCTTCTTTCCCCGTTATCAGACTTCTGAACAGGAAGCAGTCCCAATTTTCCAACCAACCTCACTGTGGATATTGCACAATGTTTTGAACTATAATACTACAATGCAGTAAAACTATAATTTGCACGCTGGTACATTTCTCTTTACACTACCTGTTGTACTACATTCTGTACTCCATATTTTTTTCTTCGCTCCAACTGCTGCAGTTGTATTCGGCTTGATTGTATTCATAAATGGGGATGAATCTGTGGAATTCTTTGCCACAGAAGGCTGTGGAGGCCGTCAGTGGATATATTTAAGGCAGAGATAGATAGATTCTTGATTAGTATGGGTGTCAGTGGTTATGGGGGAAAGGCATGGGAATGGGGTTAGGAGGGAGATGTAGAATAGACTTGATGGACCAAATGGCCTAATTCTGCTCCAATCATTTATGATCTTATGATATAGTACTATCTGATTTGATTGGATAACACACATGACCTTTTCATTGTACCTCAGTACATGTGACAATAACAAACCAAAACCAAAAGCAAAAGTATAAATAGGCAAGGGTATGGTAGGGAAAGCAAAAGCATGGAATTCATTAGACAAAAACTCAATATTGTGGAAATTATTCTGAGAATTTATGGAAATCATTGCAGATACATTTCCAAGAATGAAACATTTATAAGGTATAATTTCTTACTGATTTTTATAATTAAAATCATTCTGTACAAAATTGCCCAGCAGTTGATGTGTAGAATGAAATAAAAGGTGCATAATAGTGGTGAATTATGTAGAAAAATAAATCAACCCAACTCCATTAAAAATTAAAATAGTCTTTGGTGCAAAAATTGTAATTTTGAAATTGAAGCATTGAGCAATGTGCTGTTTTTGAACTTTAAAATTTTAAACCGAAAATTGATTTATGAATATAACTGAGAAGAATACTCAGTATAACTGAAGGATACATAATTGATAGCTCACCTTCACTGCCTTTAAAGAGAGTGGTTTTGGGGGCATTTGTATAGGTCAGCTCTCACTCATGACCAGACTAGGTAAAACTAGCTAATAACCTTTATTACCTTTGACCCACATTAATGTCCCCATCTGTCCTGGTGCAATTTGAATCCGCATCACCAGATCATTATCGTCAAGCCTTTAAATTACTGTCGCTAAAATTCAACAGCCATGTTCGTTTATGTTCTTTCTGCACATGGTTTAGATCCCGGATGAAGACAGAAATGTAACAAATTTGCAAGCTTGAACACAAGGTTTAAAGTAGACATCATAAAAACTGTCTCCCCCCTGAAGGGTCAAATCATTCTATACAGCAATTATTTTCAGATGAAGAAAGTGATGACATTTAATATAATTAGAAGAAAGCAGCAATTGATCCACTTCAAAGCAAGCACAGCTTCATTTTCAAAAAGAAGCCTGGAACAAAGTGTCCTTTGTTGTCATCTATGGGGAACAATGCTGACATTTTTGGAAAGATGCTGTTGGATTCAATAACAAATTACAGATGTAGTAACACAAGTAAAAATAGACCTTAGAATAACGGGTTCGCTATGCTTTGTTTTTAGCATTGTTTATTCATGGACGAAGTTCACACTTATTGCAAATTTTGAGGAGAGCAATATTTTATTAATATACGTTTACTCAGAGCCAGACTGACATTATCCAACTTCAGTACAACTAAGGGCAGTCAAAAGGGGAAGATTTAGAAGGTCTCGACCCCAAAACTTTACCCATTCCTTCTCTCCAGAGATGCTGCCTGTCCCGCTGAGTTACTACAGGTTTTTGTGTTTATCTAAGATTTAGCTCTTCAGCTTTAGATTCCCTTAACAATTAACTAGAGAAAGCTGACTGCTGTTTACTTGTTTTCCCATTTTCCCAGCCCTAGGAACACTACTGTCGTCAAATTAAATTATAAATGCATTGAACACAGCACATAATCATTTCATTTTTTGCATTAAGTTTCATTTCAGATTTATTTGTTGTTATATACACCAGGGCGCAATGAAATTCCTTGTTCGCATGAAGCTCAGATTAAGCAGTGTACAGCAATAATAAATACAATGGTGAATGCAGAACAGTGCAATGACTAGTGCAATCTGAAGTGGTGGAAAACTAAAATAGCAAAGAACAATAATGGAATAACTGAGTGAGATGGAGATAAAAGTACTGCAGACTGGTGAACACAGCCCGGTCCATCACAGGCCCATCAGCTTGAACGGTGTGAGGAAAGAGGTGATTAGTTCAGAAGTCTGATGGCCATGGGGAAGAAACGGTTCATAAGCTTTCAAGCTTCTCCTTAGAATGTAGAAAAAAGGAAAGGAAACGACCAGGATGGTAGGCATTCTTGAAGATACTCACAGACTTCCTGATGCAATGCACCGTGAAGAAGGACTGGATGGAAGGAAGTTACAAGCCTGTGATGAACTGGGCTGTGTTCACCGCTCTCAGCAGGTTCAGGGAGTCAAGAGCAGAGCAGTTGCTATACCAGGCGGAAGTGCATCCTATCTGAATATTTTCTATAGTATATCTGAAGAGGTTGGACAAGATCGTCATGAACATGCTGAACCTTATCTGATGCCTGCGATAGTAAATATGCTGATGCATATTCTTGATCACTGCATCAGTGTGAAGTGACCAGGTTAGATTGCTAGTGTACAGATGCCAAGGACATTTAAGTTGTTGGCCATCTCTACAACAGCCTCATTGATGACCCCCAACCACTTCGACAGATCAACAACCAACTCGTTCATCTTGTGGACATTAAGGAATAGGTTGTTGTTTGGACATCATAAGGTTACAAATTTCCCAATCTGTTTCTTGTATTCCATCTCATTGTTGTTGTAGACAGCAAATAACAGTGGCATCATCAACTAACTTAAAGATTGAGTTGGTATTGCACTTGGCCACATAGTCATTGATGTACAGGGAATAGAGCACAGAATATACTACACTCGATTTGTGTCAAACAAGCACAGAGAAAATGTAATGAGTTAATGATCAAATATGTTTAGGAAATGTTGGCCAGGAAACCAAGAGGAATGCCTATGCTTTTTGAAGTAGTGCCACACAGCCTTTCACATCCAATTAAGAGGAAAGACAGGACCTCACTTTCATCTGATGTGGCATTGATGTGTCAGCCTAGATGTTGTGATTAAACCTTTGGAATGTTTATTGAACCCAGACATTCAGACTCAGGAGCAAGATTAAGCTCAAATATTTTCAAATAGCTGGGAGACAGTGAACGAAAAAACTTGAACACTGCACAAATTGGTATTGAGTGAAAATTGCCCAAACAGCGGGAAACTAGCAAGTTGACAATTTACAAGACTGTGAATAACAAGAGTATGGCAGCTGGAACAGACAGGCTGGAGTGTAAAAATCTTACCATTGAACGTCACGCTTTCTCACCCTCATTAATTCTCAGAGAGATGTCAGCATTGCAACAGTAAAATAAGAGAGAAGGATGTCGAGTTAAACAATGTTCATTTTCCACTGAGGCAAAATATTGGAGACTAGGTTGGGAAATGCACTCGATATTCACAACAGATGTGGCACACTTCTAAAGAAGCCAGCCAGAAAACACAAATGAAGATTGAAAGAACGGAGATGCTCCAAGGACAAAGAGGGAAATGTTTCAGGTGAATTACTTGTTTGTTGCCATGTGGATTCCGTAGGGTTACTTCTACTGTTTTGCTAAGGGGTTGATTTACAGTTCATCCAGCAGCCTCTTGTGATTTGCACAAATGATATTGCAGGCTATCACGCATGCTTGAGGCAGAATCATTTATTTAGTTCTAATAAGTTAATTTAGTTACTTACATAGAGGGGGGTCAACAGAATCAATCTTGAGAGTTGGGCAGAAAATAATATCCTGATGCAGAGTTGGAGGGGAATCCATGGAGTTCAAATCAAATCCAATATGACATCAATTTAAAGATCAACAGCAATTTTGGTGTAAATTTGTCAATCTACAAGAATCTATACTGAAGATGGACACAAAGTGCTGGAGTAACTCAGCAGGCCAGGCAGCATCTCTAGAGAAAAAAGATAGGTGACGTTTTGTGTCAGGACCCTTCTTCAGACAGAAGACAGAGGGTTGGGGAGGTTGAAGAGCTGGAGGCGAGAAAAGACCTGGACCACTCAAGGCTGGCCACAAATGACCTCAGGCGGGGCTTTGCCCTGTTAAGCCCCCTTTTTGCCAGGGAAGGTGTGATCTCAAGAGGGATACCAAGTGGTGAACTATGCAACTGGTTAAATAACTACGGTGGAGGAAGGCAGCAAGAATGGGAGGGGAGAGGAGTGTACGTAGAAGTTACTTAAACAATGGGTTGTAAACTACCCAAGCAAAATACGAGGTGCTGTTCTTCCCATGGATGGAGTCGCAGGAGGAGGTATAAGGCCAGGTAATGAATCTCCTGCAGTTGCAAAGAAAGTACCTGGGAAGGCGATGGTTTGGATGGGAAGGGACGAGTGAACCAAGAGGCAGTGGAGGGAGTGGTCTTTCGGGAAGGCGGAAAGGCGTGGTGATGGGAATCTGTAGAAGGTGGAAAGGGGTGGAGATGGAAATCTGCAGAAGGTGGAATCTATACTGATTTTATTTCTACACAATCTATAGAAACAAAATCAGACAAAATTTGGGTGGCATGGTGGCGCTGTCTGTATGGGGTTTGTACATTCTCTCCATGACCTGTGGGTTTTCGCCGACATCTTCGGTTTCCTCCCAAACTCCAAAGGTGTACAGAACAGGTTTGTAGGTCTGACCCGCTGAGTCACTCCAGCTTTGTGTCTATCTTAGGTTTGTAGGTTAATTGACTTAGTAATTTGTCCAGCGACAGAGCTGTGTTTGTGAATTACTCCCTCTAGTGTTCATATTTTGTTCTATCAAAATACAAGCTTTGTTTATATTTCATATCAATTGAATATAATTTTATACATTTACCTTTGCTGTATTTTCTGGATTGCAGAAAAAAATGCTTTCACAATATTTCCTAGTACAGCAAAAAAAAAAGCACCAGTAACATTCCCAGACAACAATGCTTCACACTGCTAAACCGATAAATTAAATGTAAAAAGGCACAAAAAATTATGTAAAAACTCAGATTACCTCAGCCTTATGTTTTCTCACCACATCCATAGGGAAATCAAGAACTACAGGGCAGAGGTGTTAGGTGAGATGTGAAAGATTTAATCAGAACCTGAGGGGCAACTTTTTCCACAGAGGGTGGTTGGCATGTGAACAAACTGATGGAGGAAATAGTTAATGCAGGTACAATAACAACATTTAAAATACATTCTGACAAGTACATGGAAGGGGATATAGGCCAAACATAGGCAAATGGGACGAGCTTAGATGGGACATCCTACTTTGCATGTTTCATGGATGAATTGGGCTAAAGAACCTGTTTCTGCACTGTCTATCTCCTCTGCCTCTCCTGGTCAACACCCAACTACCTGTTGCCTTTATATATGACCACCTCTCTGAAACCCCTATCTATGATGCCCGCAGCATCACTGTTGTTCCCAACTATGTTCAACTGGATTTTCATGCAGTCAGTCAGGAGCTTTAGCTAGATATGCTTCCCATAGGTATAGACACCAAGGACACTGATATAGCCTTGATAGACACAAAATGCTGGAGTAGCTCAGCGGGATGGGCAGCAACTCTGGAGAGAAGGAATGGGTGACGTTTCTGGTCAAGACCTTTCTTCAGACTGATGTCCGGGGTGTGGGGGGGGGGGGGGGGGGAGAGGGGAGGGAGATATATAGATAAGGAAGTGTGACGGTGTGAAAACAGGGTAAAGGGAATGGAGATCAAGGAAAATGTAGAATAGATCATTGTTAGCTGGGAGAACGCAACAACAAAGCAAACAGAGATAAAATGTAGTTGGAGACAGTAAAACTGGTCGGAGAACAGGGAAGGGGAGGGATGGCGAGAGAGGGAGAGCAAGGGTTACTTGAAGTTAGAGAAGTCAGTGTTCATACCGCTGGGGTGTAAGCTGCCCAAGTGAAATATGACGTGTTGTTCCACCAATTTGCACTGACCCTCACTGACAATGGAGGAGGCCCAGGACCGAAAGGTCAGTGCAGGAATGGGAGGATCTCCCTCATCCAGCAGAAGGAGCATACAACTGCCCCAATTGCCATCCTAACTACGAAAGACTGAAGAGGAAAGTTAAGAAAGAACTTACCTTATTTTACAAGGCGGCTCTACCTGTACCTATCTCCCATTTATTTGATTCTTGGTGCTGTACATTAATAGTTACTTCTGAAATCTCCCACATTCCTCCTCTTTACAGTTCGGCAGTCACTCGTGAAGGCTATTGTTGGATAAGCCTCACTGCTTTTCATCTGGAGTTCAACTTAGCTTTGATGAAACAGGCATCATAGTTTCTAATGTTTGCACCCAATGGGAAAAGCAGCACTACTAGCTACTAAATTCTCATTTGGGCTGTGGATGGGGAAACTAATACCAGAGTATTAATATCATTGGTTTCTGTTTTCTTTGTGTATTATTCAGTTGGCAACAGTTACTACTGGTGTTAAAAGTCAACATAGTCAATGAATCAAAGATAGATACAAACAGCTGGAGTAACTCAGCGGGACAGCCAACATCTCTGGAGAGAATGGATGACGTTTTGGGTCGAGACCCTTCTTCAGACTGAAAGTCACAGGAAGGGGAAACGAGAGACATAGACGATGATGTAGAGAGATAGAAAACAATGAATGAAAGATATGCAAAAAAGTAACGATGATTAAGGAACCAGGCCATTGTTAGCTGTTTGTTGGGTGAGAAAGAGAAGCTGGTGCAACTTGAGTGGGGGATAGTTAGTGTAAGTGTTGTTTCAGTGTTAGTCAGTCATTGGAACAAACAAAAATCCAGATGTTGCAAAGCCAAAACAAAAACAAAACTTTACAGCAAAGACGTACAGGTATGTAGGTTAATTGGCTGGATAAATGTAAAATGTAAAAATTGTCCCTAGTGGGTGTAGGATAGTGTTAATGTACGGGGATCACTGGGCGGCACGGACTTGGAGGGCCGAAAAGGCCTGTTTCCGGCTGTATATATATATGATATGATATGATATGATAACAGGTCAGACTGCATCTGTTTCCATCAGAAGATAAACATTGGTTCCATTGTTCTCTCCACAATTGGCCTGAATATTTCCATGTTTTGCTTTTGTTTCAGTGTCTGTGGCTGGTTTTCTTCGTCCCTGTTCCTAGTTCCGCACACGGAATGAATGTTGGTCTGAATGCCACTTCATTGTGCCCTTGAGGTCAACAGTGTCTTTTTACTTGTACATAAGTGAACTTATTCCATTAACAAGATAGACACAAAATACTGGAGTAACTCAGCGTGGACAGGCAGCTTCTCTGGATAGAAGGAATTAACTTTATCTTTTCAGGTTTCCAAATCATTACAAATAAACATTATTTTAGCAATTTTTCCAGTAACTTCAGAGAACACTTTCTGCTGATGGACTGTTCAATATTGAAACATTTTATCACAATGTACTCCAATACCCTCGACCCGAAACGTCACCCATTCCTTCTCTCCTGAGATGCTGCCTGACCTGCTGAGTTACTCCAGCATTTTGTGAATAAATACCTCCAATATCCATTGAGGTCAAATCCGAATATTGCCGCTAGAAAATGCGGAATGAGATGTTATCCAATAATAGCAAGCATGGAAAATCTGGTTTTTCTGGTGAGAAGCAATCTACCGTATTACCTCCAAAGATAATGCTCTGACCTGCCCTGTGAAGGGGGTGAGCACAGCAATCAATTTGGGTCTGGGCAACTTTAATAAGGGCGTGTTTATTCTCGATATTTAACGCGTTTATTTTAAATGCCATGCTTTGCCCTAAGGTCTAGCAGCTGTTTAAAGGGCTCCACCGTTCAGGCCAGACAGCAGAGGGACTGCTGTGGTACAATGGAACGTGGCCCGGGAGCGTCTGGAGCGCGGAAGTCTAATTAGATCGGAGGCTTCCGCCTGCCGTCCCCGAGCTCTGACTGCAACCAGCCATCCATCCGCAAACACTTGCAAAACGAGAGCACGTTTTAATATCAGCAGATGGGGAGATTGCAGGAGGAGCATATTGTCTTTGTGTAAAATCTGGCCGTTTGACGAAGAGAAGGTGCTATTTAAACTTCGCTGTGTTTGAACAGCTGAGTTTAAATCCCCAGCTGCACGCAGTCTGGTGTTACCCTCCTTGTCGGATCCGGGTGCCTGAGGGAAGGTTGTGTCCTGGTGTGATCCTCGAATGTCCTTGTACTGCATCTGCTGTGATTAAGGGTGGAGAAAAAACACCACACGGTAAGAGTTTGCACCGCACATTAAAGACAGCTGTTATTTACATGGACGCAAACACCTCCCCGTGTTTACTACGTGATCCAAGGCCTAGCAACATTTGATATTGCATCCCGTCCGCCTAGATTACAATGCCAAGAATATGCAATAGTGTATTAATAATATGCAAGAGTTCCGCAATAATGCAAGTGTTTAGTGTCACTCCCAGCAATTACATTTTGGATATTCGCACAATACAAATGTTAAAGAAAAACTCTCCTTTCAGCATTGATATTCAGATATTCAATGATAAAATAAATACCCCCGGGAACATTTAATACATGTGCCATGTGTTCCAAAGATATCTCTGCATGAATAATAATTGTGCCAAAGTTGTGGTGTAAATGCAACCTTTAAAATAACTTTATTGAATAAAAGGGTTTTTTTCTTAGTCACTTTTCATTTCCTACATTAAAATTTTAAAAAAAAATAATTAGTTTGAGGACATTGTAATCAAGTCAAACAATACCCATCCACATGAGGATGTTCTTCCTTTCCGATGCAGTCAGCTTTCCCCTCCAACTTGACTTGTTCTGATATCGAACAGCTTATCCTTTCAAACCACTCACTTTCTCTAAGTTGAAGATCTAGTGAAAGACATATGTTATAGGAACCCTGGTAGGTTAAAGCAACCCTGTCGTGTTTGATGGGATATAGGGAACTTATTTTATTAGTATGTATTTGTTCAGTTCGACTTGAGCCCATTAATTCTTCCTTGGGTACACGATGACTGTTGGTACTGCTTCCTGCCCTTGTCTGAAACTCGTTTCATCAAAAAAGACAAAGTAATGGAGAAACTCAATGGGTCAGTGACATCTCTGGAGAACATGGTTAGGTAATGGTGTGATTTTTATTTCCCCCTATTAAAAATCTCAAATTGTGGAGTACAGAGGCAAATAAATAAATGATGGGTCTTTGTCCCAAACATTATGGAGGGCACTGTATTTCATGCATAGTCATTTTACTTCAGATTTTCAGTGTTTTGTATCTCATGGTTCCAGGATTGTTTATTTTTTCTCTCTGTCTTTATTCATTAATATTTACATCTTGTGTTTACATCCCCACCAAACAAGTCAACTGCAATTAGCAATCCTTCAGTATTCCACCACTGGTATCATTCAGTCTCTTGGGTTTTACCCTATTTCTGACATTCCATTTGTTCACTGCTCCCCTCCCTCTTATGTACAACATCAAACACATTTGATAACTCGGTGTTCCTAATTGGAGATTTAAAAAAAAATCATCTTGAAATATTAACAGGCAGGAGATACAAATGTTTGAAAACTTTCATACTTTCAGATTCAGGAACAGTGTCTTCCCAACTGTTATCAGGCAACTGAATGGTCCTTTCATCAGCTAGAGTCTTGACATCCTATCTACCTTATTGGAGACCTTTGAACTTTCTTTCATCAGACTTTATCACACTTCAATACACTAAATGTTGTACCTTTTATCCATTATCTGTACACTGTGGACAGCTTGATTGTATTCATGTGTAATTTTTTATTTGACTGGATAGCAAGCAAAACAAATGTTTTCACTGTATTTTGGTACAGGTGACAATAAACTAAATTAGTCTAAGTAAAATGGGTGGATTTTCAGACTGCAATTTGTTGAATAGGGAACAGCAAAGGGGGGAAATAGGGTTAATTTTATCACAAAAAAAACCTGGCCTTATTATTGACTTATTTTCAGTGTTGAGTGGAAATGGCTATGCTCTGCGTCTACAAGTGTGTGCTTTGCAGCCTGAGAAACCGAATACTACAACAGAGAAGTTTGTCCACATATACGTCTGTGTACAGAGTGAATGAAGATGATATCAAGGGAAAACTCGAGCAGCTCCATGGTGGAAGTATTGATTTACAGAAAGACCAAAATGGGATTGCCACCATGATCATAAACAACCCTGAGCGAATGAATGCATTTTCAGGTGTGATGCTGTTATTTTCTGAAATGGAGCACATGCTCCTCATCTCTTTCTTAGAAAATAATTACTGGTTCCTATTGATCTGTTCCTCTCCAGAGATGCTGTTTGTCCCGCTAAGTTACTCCAGTTTTTTGTGTCTATCTTCGGTTTAAACCAGCATCTGCAGATCCTTCCTCCGTGAAACTGATGTGGCCGCTTGTCTACTGGATCTACCGTGGCTAACCATTTCAGTGCCTCCGTTGCCAGAGTGAGGCTGAGTTCACACGCAAACTATAGGAGCCGAACCTCGTATTCCGCTTGGGTAGCTTACAACCCAATGATATAAATGTTGAATTACTCAATTTCAGGTCACCAAAGACTGTATTGGATCTCCTTTTCTGCCATAAAGGATTAATAATCCTTTTGTGAAGAGGCCTCTGTGGTAATGTGTCCATAATATGGCAGAAGTTTACACTGAGTGTGAAAGTGAAAGTGTAGTTCAAAGCATAGTTTGGATCATACATCTAAATAAAGAAAACTTTGAGAGTGAGTCAGCAATAGTTGATCAGGACAGAGTACATTGAAAGGTATGGTGGATGGGCATTGATTGGCACTTAAAGAAATAATTCTGCGTTGCAACAAGAAAATTTAACGATGGCACTAAGGCTCAAAAGGTAAAATAATTCATCTATGGTTGTCAATAGAAAGTACAAATAGTTTTTTTTAAAAGAGGCTTATAAAGTTGCCAGAATTTGCAGTAGGGCTGAAGTTTTGGAACATTTTACATCGGCAAGGGAGGGCCAATAAATTAGTAAAGAGAAGAAAATCAAGATAAAATAAACTAAGAACGTCTATAGGTATGGAAAAAGAAAAAGTGTTGTTGGGGCAAGTGGAGACAGATGGGAGACTTTGTAAAGGAGAATAAAAGCAGAGTAGTTTGTGTCTGTCTTCAATGAAGAAGATACACAAAACCTACCAGATAAATTAAGAGAATCAAGGGACTGGTGGGATTGAGTAACTGAAAAGCTAAGTCAAGTCAAGTTTATTTGTCACATACACATACACGATGTGCAGTGAAATGAAAGTGGCAATGCCTGCGGATTGTGCACAAAAAAGAATTACAGTTACAGCATATAAATAAAGTTAATATAGAGAAGACAAAATTTAGTCCTTGGAGTTATAAAAGTTAACTCCTGATGGCCTGTGGGAAGAAACTCCGTCTCATCCTCTCTGTTTTCACAGCGTGACAGCGGAGGCGTTTGCCTGATCGTAGCATCTGGAACAGTCCGTTGCTGGGGTGGCAGGGGTCCCACATAATCTTGCTTGCTCTGGATCTGCACCTCCTGATGTATAGGTCCTGCAGGGGGACGAGTGTAGTGTGGTGCGTTCTGCCGCAAGCACTACTATCTGCAGGGCCATCCTGTCCTGGGCAGAGCTGTTCCCAAACCAGACTGTGATGTTGCCGGACAGGATGCTCTATACAGCCCCAGAGTAGAAGCAATGAAGGATCCTCAGAGACACTCTGAATTTCCTCAGCTGTCTGAGGTGGTAAAGGCGCTGCTTTGCCTTACCCACCAGTGCGGCAATGTGCGTTGCCCATGTCAGATCCTCTGTGATGTGGACTCCCAAGTATTTAAAACTGCTCACCCTATCCACAGTAGACCCATTTATCTCCAGTGGCGTGTACGTCCTTGGATGTTGAGCCCTTCTAAAGTCCACAATCAGCTCCTTCGTTTTAGTGACATTCAAGAGGAGGCTATTGTCCTGACACCAGAGTGCCAGATCAGCCACCTCTTCCCGGTAGGCTTTCTCATCGTTGTCGGAGATCCGGCTCATCACCACAGTGTCATCAGCAAACTTGATGATGGAGTTTGAGCTGAACCTGGCCACACAGTCGTGTGTGAACAGGGAGTACAGTAGGGGGCTAAGGACGCAACAACCCTGGGGGGATCCTATGTTCAGGGTGAGGGAGCTAGATGTGTGTTCCCCCATCCTGATCACTTGGGGCCTGGCGGTGAGAAAGTCCAGGACCCAGGCACACAGAGGGGTGCTAAGCCCCAGTTCCAGCAGCTTCTCGGCCAGTCTGCTGGGGACTATTGTGTTGAAAGCTGAACTAAAGTCAATGAACAGCATCCTCACATAGCCCCCCTGGCTGTCCAGATGAGAGAGAGCGGTGTGCAGAACCTGGGAGACCGCATCATCCGTGAACCTGTTCGGACGGTATGCGAGCTGTAGTGGGTCCATGTTGCGAGGAAGGAGGGCACAGATGTGCTTCTTGATTAGCCTCTCGAAGCATTTCATGACAACTGAGGTGAGGGCCACCGGTCGGTAGTCATTTAAACAAGCTGGAGAGGCATTCTTTGGTACAATGATGTACCAAACACATACTAGAAAACTTGGTGAGGTTGAAACATGATAAATCGGAAGGATCCAATGATCTACCACCCAATAATTCTAAAGGTATTGGCTTCAGAGATCCTGAATACTCTGGTTATCATCTTCCAAAGTTCTACACATACTGGAATTGTTCCTGGATTGCAGTTTAGCAAATTCAACCTCACTATTTAATCATGGGAGGAGGGGGAGAGGGAGCGATGAAAGGAGGGAAGAAAGAAAGAGAACTACTGACATATACACCGTGGGTCAGTAGTGGGGAAAATGCTGAACTCGAAAGGGAAGTATGTAAGTGTCAATCTATGTAATAACAGAACACCTTGAAAAGAATAACAACATTCAACAGAGGCAGCATGAATTTTGGAAAAGTGTGTGAGTTGCCTTGTGGAATTGTGAATGTGGAAGAGGGTGTAAAGAAGCGTCAAGAAATATGAACAATCTGAGTGCATGGTAGTTGATATATAATGTGGGATCTTCCAATTCATGCGCACAGAAAAGCAGTGCATTTATCAAACTATGAAAGATTGTTGAAATTCATACAAATCAGAATTTGCTTGGATACAAGTCACTGAAGGGCAACTTACGGGTGATCAAGTGTGCAAATTTTTATTAGGCCATATTTGTGAGGGTTTTAATGCAGTTATAGCAGTCTTATTGCAGTTGTAAAGGCCCTTAATGATATTGCACACAGTTTTATGTATGGTTTTGGTTCCCTTAAGATAGGATGTAGTTACCAAGAGGGGATAGCGGTAGAGATTCACTTGATTCATGACTGAGAAGGCAGGTTTGCTGTATGACGAAAGATTGAGAAGACTGGGACTGTGCTCTCTCGAATTTAGAATGAGAGAATATCTCATTAAGCCTTACAAAGTTCTTAAAGGATTTAATAGGCTAGACAGGGAAGCTTATTTCCTCTAGCTGAAGTTTAAGACCTGGGGCACAATTGCAGAATAAAGAATAAACATTAGGTCTGTGATGTTGATTGATCCATCCTATTACATGTACATGTACACTGTTGTCTTCTGATAGTCTGGGTCATCTTATTGTAAGGGCAGTTTCAGGATGGTAGAAGTAGAGTTGACTGGAAATTTTGAATGCATTAATCTAGCTCTGTTTAGTAAAAACCAGGTAGGACTTCAAGTCAGTGTACAACTCAATGAGTTGTAGGACTCTGGAGAGTGTTATATAATAGGGACCTAGCAGTACAAGAACATAATTATCTGAAAGTGGAGTCACAGGTAAAGAGGCTAGTGAGGAAGACCTGACTTATTGGCAATCATCAGTCAGGGCAATGAGTATGGAAGGTGGGACATTATGTCACAGTTGTTCAAGGCATTGGTGAAACCTGACTTGAAGTATTGTGTTCAGTTTTGGTCACCCTGGCATAGGAAAAATGCCTTTAAGGGGGAAAGCGTGTAGAAAAGATTCATGATTCGTCTACGAGGACGAGGGGTTGGGTTAGAGTGAGTGATTGAGCAGGCTTTATTTCTTGGAACATTGGAGACTGAGGGGTGATCTTACAGTGGTGTATACAATTATGTGGGGTCAGATGGGGCGAATGTAGTCTTTTTTGCCTAGGGTTTGAGAATCGGGAATAAAAGGGCATCGGTTTACGGTGAGAGTGGAAAGACATAATAGGAAACTGAGTGGCAACTTTTCACACAGGGTGGACATATATGGAACAAACTGTCAGAGGAAGTGGTAGAGGCAGGTACGATAACAACATTTAAAAGACATTTGAAAAGGTACATTGATAGGAACAGTTTGGGGGGATACGAGTCAAATATGGGCAAATGGGACTAACTTAGATGGGAATCTTGGTCAGCACGCATCAAAGGGCATGTTTCTGTGCTGTATGACTCCATGATCCTAATGCTCAGTGGATATGATTTTGGCACAATTTTAATTTGTTCTTAAAAGGCTCTGTTTTCTTTTACAAGGGACAATGATGTTGGATTTCCGGGAGAAGGTAGAAGAGCTGGAGCATTGGACTGATGGAAAAGGTCTCATCTTACGAGGTGCAAACAATACGTTTTGTTCTGGCTCTGATCTAAAAGCAGTAAAAGCAATGTTAAATCCAGAGGTAAGTGAATGAATGGCCCTTCAAAGACTCATTATTAGTTCACTCCCAATTACTTACATGGGAGTGGGAGGAAAGTAAAGGCAATGAGTGTGCAGCCTATCCATACTTACTGGTCTCTCTTTCTTGACTCCGGGGAATGTAATGTTTCAAGATATTTATCAAATGATTTTTAGCCAAATGTCATACATAAAATCAGTTTATATCGTACAATTCTATGACAAATATGCTTCCCCCCACCCATTATATTTAGCAATGACTGAATAACATCTCTGCACTCTGGTAATCTTTCATAACATCGTGCAAATGCAGGGAATCGGAAAGGATATGGACTAAAGTTTACATTTGATTTAAATATTTTTTGGTATACATTTCTGACCTACGTTTACCTTAAAAATATGGCTGCACATTTCATACTCTTTAGTTGTATTAATTTGATGGCATTTTAGTGAAATTATAAAAATAAACGCAAGCAAAGATATTAAACATCAAGAAGACATAACAAAACTCATTGCAGTATCAATTAGAAATTCTCGCTTTTGTATTTTCCTTCCAGGATGGATTGAAGATGTGCATGTTTATGCAGAACACCTTGACAAGGCTACTGAGGTACAAATATATAATTACAAAGTAACACAATTGATGGAGACTGGTTGATATTTGAATTCCGAGTTTTATATTCCATCGTTGTAGCTATTTTGTTTTAAATATATACTGTAGGATGAATTGGAATTCTGCAAGCTTTTTAATCAAACAAGCCAGCTTTAAATCCTACTTTGGTTCAAGTAGTGTAGATAAAGTTGGTATTAATTTAAATTGTATCACTAGATGTTGCTGTTTATCAGCAAATGCATTAAGCGAAGTCAACTTGAGCTAAAGGCTCTTGTTTTTAGTTGACAAGTTGTTTTCAGTTCTAAAATATTTTAAATTGTCTGATTCCTGAGTTTCATGTGTTTTAACATGATTATATTTTCTGTGCATGCGTACACGCAGAGCTCAAATGTGAAATTCCTTTCTTTTTAAATTCCGGAATCACTTGTCTTTCATAGGTTCCTCAACCAATTTAAATGCCTATATCTCCTGTGGTCCACATGCAACACAGTATCGATTCTGTTTACTTCCTGATTTTTATTTCCAGATGAGAGTAGGGCTCTCGAGCATAATTGTGAATTAACTTGAAATTGATTTTCAAGTTTATATTTCTGTAGTAATTTATTCTGTTATCTTAAGCAGAATGTAAAGTGAAATTATTGCACGATGGAAAGTGTATTTGTATTGTGTTTAGTTAATTTTGGACACTGGTTCAGAAGTTTATTAACCTTTCTAACATTCCCAGTGCAGACTACCTCTGATCAGCGTTGCTTTAGTCCAAGGGAAGGCGTTGGGAGGAGGAGCAGAAGTTACTACAGCATGTGATTTCAGGTCATTATCAAAAATTGTTTTTAAATACTGTAAAGCAAACCTAATTCTAATGTAAAGCAACCTAATTCTATTTCAAACTTGGTGGCATACCACATTAATAACTTTGGAGAACAGAATGTTGCTCAAATGTGTTTAACATAACATAAACTAGAGTTAATTTTTAATGTATATTCTACTGTAAATGCAGATTTTAAGGAAGATTTTTTTGAATCATTGTCAAAAGTCTTGTTCATTGTCAGAAAAGTGAAAAATATTTGTGTTGACTTCTAGTTTTCATCACATGGAAAGCAGCGGATAACATGCTGCAAACTAGACCATTCTTGGTGACTGTTTTATACTTGGATCTGGTAAAGGATGCAAATTTGAAAGAATGTTTTGAATTTAAAATATCAGACATTTTCTATAAAAAGTGGTGCCGCCTTGCTTGGCAATTGTACAAATCTCCTATGTAGATCTTTATGATAAACATTTTGGATTAAAGAATTATAGGAAGAAAAGAAGAATTGAGAAAAGAGGAAATTTTGGTGATCGAAAGGAAAATATGCTTTAGCATAGTAAAACGTTTTAGAAACGTATAGAAATTATAAAAGGACTAAACAAGCTAGATGCAGGAAAAATGTTCCCAATGTTGGGGGAGTCCAGAACCAGGGGCCACAGTCTAAGAATAAAGGGGAGGCCATTTAAAACTGAGATGAGAAAAAAAAAATTCATCCGAGAGTTGTGAATTTGTGGAATTCTCTGCCACAGAAGTCAGTAGAAGCCAACTGGATGAATTTAAAAGAGAGTTAGATACTCTAGGGGCTAGCGGAATCAAGGGATATGGGGAGAAGGCAGGCATAGGTTACTGATTGTGGATGATCAGCCATGATCACAATGAATGGCGGTGCTGGCTCAAATGGCCTCCCCCTGCACCTATTTTCTATTTTTCTATGGTCTTTAGGCAAAAAAATCAGTGATTTTGCTTTTGTTCATTCTAAATTGCATCAAATGCATCCACATTGATTTGGAAGCACTGACTGTTCAATTGTGCCAGTTTGAGGATTCGTTTTTTTGCCCGTGTCATATGGATGTAATTTGTATCCCTGAAATTTGAGCAGAAGTAAAACTTGACTGAGGCTCCAATGCAGCACTGATGATATGCTGCAGTGAGCCAGAACTCATCTTTTGCTGAAATTTTAAACCAAGTCTCTGACTGATCTCTAAAGTGGTCATCAAAAATCCCATTGACAAAAACAAGTACTAATTGATTATAAAGTGTTTGACATTTTGAGATATAAAGAAAAATGTCACGTTGATGTCTCTATCCAGTCATATGGCATGTCAGGTCCTTTGTCCCGAATCATCTATGTCAACCAAGATGCCGATCTTTATTAATCGCAATTCCTCTATTCCTGTGTTCCTGTGCAAATGCTTTTTAAACATTGTGATTGTCCCCACCTCTACTACATCCTCTGGCAATTTGCTCTGCATACCCACCACCCTCTGTGTGGAAAAACATGCCCATCAGATCTCCTTTAAATATTTCCCCTTTCACCTTGAGTCTACAACCTCTAGTTTTAGACTGTAATCTTGGAAAATAATCTTTTGTTTTCCTTCACTGACTAATTATTACTTTCAGAGGATTTTTTATGGTTAAAAAAAAAAGAGATACTTGGGCAGAATTAGATAGAAAATTCATCTTAACATTGCTCAATAAAAGTATTTGTAAAATTATTTATTTTAAATACTTTCATTTTCCAGTTAATTTAGATTATCCAGATAGTTTGTGTTTTTTGGTGGCAGGGAGATGACAGAGAATGGAACAGACTTGACCAAGTGAAAGATTTCACTAGTTTGTAACTTTTTCGTTGTGTATCACCAGTCAGTGGAAAGGCTCGCCAGTAAGATGAACAGTTGTACATGCAAAACAGTGAGTAGTTTACTGAATAGAAATCTTATTGATTTATATCAAATTAAATCTAGCAGGGAATATGTCTATGCTTGTACCATAGTTAAGTAAATACAGTTACTGAAAAGCAAAATTGAACGCCACAAAACGTTCCATCTTTTTCCTAGGATAGAGAATTATTACACTAGAGGGCATCGGCTTAAAGTGGGAGGGGAGAGAATTGACAGGATCCTCAAGGGCAACTTTTTCACAGAGTGGTTAGTCTGTATTTGGAACAAGCTGCCAGACAAAGCTAAGGAAGTGGATATTATGACTTTTACAAGATTTCTGAACATTTATATGGGTATGAAAATTTAGAATACTATGGGCCAAATGGAGGCAAATTGTCATAGCCCTGAATGCCAAGTTGGATGGCATGGACAAGGTGGGCTGAAGGGCTTGTTTCTAGCTGTGTAGCTCTATGACTCTGGGTCTGACTGTTAGCTAGCTTAGAGATACAGTGTGGAAACAGGCCCTTCGGCCCACCGGGTCCGCACCGACCAGCGATCCCCACACACAAACATGATCGTACACACACTAGGGACAATTTACAATTATACCAAGCCAATTAACCTACAAACCTGTACGTCTTTGGAGTGTGGGAGGAAACCGGAGATCACTGGGGAAACCCATACAGGATACGGGGAGAATGTACAAACTCCGTATAGACAAGCACACATGGTCAAGATCGATCCCGGATCTCTGGCACTGTAAGGCAGCAACTATACCGCTGCGAAACCGGATCTCGTCATTTGATGCACCTTAAGTAAATCTAGTCTCAACCTTCCCTGTTCTAAAGTAAGTATCTACTGTCCAGCCTCCCCCCTCAATACCAATGATTCTATCCAGACAATATCTTCATAAATCTCTATCACCTCGTATGGCTTTCTGTAAAGGGGTGACTCCAGAACAAGATTTGGGAACAGCTCTGCCCAGGACAGGAAGGCCTTGCAGAGAGTAGTGCGTTCGGCAGAACGCACCATGGGAACTACACTCGCCCCCCTGCAGGACCTATACATCAGGACGTGCAGATCAAGAGCAAGCAAGATTATGAGGGACCCCTACCACCCCAGCAATGGACTGTTCCAGCTGCTACGGTCAGGCAAACGCCTCCGCTGTCATGCTGTAAAAACGGAGAGGAAGAGACGGAGTTTCTTCCCACAGGCCATCAGGACTGTTAACTATTATAACTCAAGGGACTAATTTTTTAATTCTGTGTTAATTTTAATTTATATGCTGTAATTGTAATTTCTTTTTTGCACAATCCCCAGGCATTGCCGGTTTCATTTCACTGCACATCGTGTATGTGTATGTGACAAATAAAGTAGACTTGACTTGATGTAATTGTAACATTGTCAATTTGTTCATAACTCAGAGTAGGGCTTGTATTTATCAATATATTTCTCCTATGTAATAAAATATCTCAAGTATTTCAGATATTCCTGAATTAAATAAAGGGAGAAGTCTTAACCTCTGTGGAATGATTCATTCATGCTGTCCATGTACTTTCATCACATTGTCCTCTGCCCGACCCTGACCATCCATGAAATATTTCAGATTGGGGGAATTTGTACTAAATTCCTTTCTTTATACTGCAGATTCATCTCTGCTTGATGCTGTGGCAGGTTTGAGTCACATGGTTATGGGTTCAAGCCAGAGACATGGCCACAAAGTCTTGGCTGATACTTCAATGTGCTACTGAGGGAATACTGCACACTCTTTCACATGCATCTTGAAACTCGTGGGCTTGCCTCTGGACTTTCATCAATGTAAAAAGTCCAATGGTATTTTAAAGAACAGGAGAGCTATTCCTGGTTCTCTGATGAACATTTAACCTTCAATCAACATCACATAAAAAGTTACTTTTCTTTATTGCATTACTGTTTTGCTGCATTTATCAGCACTGATGGGTTGATTAGCTGTGTTAAACGTAATAATACTTCTGTCAAATAAATAGCTTCATTGCAAAGTTTGCTTTTGTATCATGGTGCAGGCTGCTGATATGTATGGGTTACAGCTATTTTTTAATGTAGAAAAGCATCTTGTCTCATCAGCAGGAAAATAGTTTAGGAATGTAATAGTAGCATTAAATGTTCTTTTTCTGCTTTAATTCTCGATACCAAACAGTTGTATGTTGCGGTGCTCTGCCATAAGCCGATTGACTCATGTCTCGTGTGCTTTTGTTTCAACAGACTCATGACTTCAGGAAGTGATATCTGCTTTGTTCACAAGCTCATGGGATTGGTACCAGGATGGGGTGGAGCAACCAGGCTGATTAAACTGATTGGATATCGGAATGCTCTTAAACTGTTGAGCAGTGCCCAGCATGTGGAACCTGCAATGGGGATGGATATTGGGCTGGTTGATGAAATTTTAGTGTCCTCGGATGAGGAAAGTTCCATTAAAGAAGCTCAGAATTGGCTGAATCAATACATTAAGGGATCTTCACAAGTTATCAGAGCCATTAAGAATGTGGTGGTTTCAGGGAGAGAACTGTCACAAGAAGAGTCACTGAAAAATGAAAAGATCATATTTGGTACTTTGTGGGGCTCACCCGCTAATCTGAAAGCTTTGGCTCAAAGAACTAAGCATAAGTAGGCAGATCAAACTGTTGCTAGCATATCAATCTGCCTGTTGACTAAAAAAAAGGGATAGATTTCAGTGTATTGTTATTTTATATTATCAACTGTGATGTAACATTTACCATATTTCTCATCAACAAGCATTTATGTAGTGCTTAATATTGTAAAACATTCCAGGATGCTTCAGAGGACTATTATCAAGTAACATTTAACTTTGAGCCACACAAACAGATATAAAACATATGGCCATCCAGGAGGGGTACTTAGAACCTCTGGTGCGCACTAAAGAATCTGCTGGAGTGGCAACAT
Source organism: Rhinoraja longicauda (assembly GCF_053455715.1). Classification (NCBI taxonomy): domain Eukaryota; kingdom Metazoa; phylum Chordata; class Chondrichthyes; order Rajiformes; family Arhynchobatidae; genus Rhinoraja; species Rhinoraja longicauda. Next base: position 52,894,236 of record NC_135957.1, read on the forward strand.
GTGGTAGGTCTTGTTTTTTTAAAGTAGGAGGTGGATTAGATAATGAATGAACCAAACTTAATACAGGTTAGGAGAGTAAATGACATTTTAACTTTTAATTACACTTTATTTACACTCTGGTTTAAAAAAAACAGCATCCAAATTTGCTGTAAACCATCACTCCAATTTAAAATAATCAATGCTTATAAAATGCTTTTGAGTCTCCTGAGGATGTACAAGGCACTGTATGGATGTAGGTTATTGATTTAATCCCTGAATCTAAAATGTACAGTAGTCATAGAACATTTATACTTTGGTACATTTCTTCTGGGTAAGTTATTGTGCCATTGTGTGAACTTAGTCTCTTTATATCTCTGTTTTAGCAATAAAAAAATTAGTACTGGTATCATTTGCGATATGTTATTTACTGTAACTGGCTCTTGGATTTGGAACACAGCTCATCTACTGAAATTAAAATGTAAGGACACTATAGCTACATATCTAAACTGCATTCAATTACACGCATCCCAGGAAAAAAACTTTATTTCCAGAAGAGCAGAGAATGTTTTACGACTGGCTTTGAGATTGGCAGGGTGTAATTAAGGTTGTAGCAGATTTGGGGAGTGCCTCCATTGTTGAAAGATTATCTATCTAAACCTGGCTGTATATGTTAAGCATTTTCTCATTTTAATTAAGGTTCATGGTATCTTTTCTTTTGTCTTTACTTTCTTATAAGAGCTTGATTTATTGGATGCTGCTAGCCTTTTCTCTACTTAGAAAATCTAGACCTTTAAGTCATAGGATAAAGATTTGGTCACCTTAGATTGAAAATGAGGTAAAATATATTCACTGAATGCTGTGAATCTTTTTGATTTGCTCCTTCAGAGAGCAACATGTGCTGAAACACTGAATACATCCACTCATGAGATAGATAGAGAAATTTGGGGTGGGGTGGGGCGGTGAGCACAAAGGGAAAGATGTAAAGTGAGGGTAGAACTGGGTAGAGGGTTGCTGCACAGATAAACCACAAGAAAGTGCTGCAACAGAATATAATAGATTATGGTGACTCCTAACCTGACATCATAATGGTAAAAGATTATTGTACGCAAATAACAAAGTCCTGGGATGTATGTATATTATCAATCTCCACACATTGTTTCAAGTTACTTGGCTGACAAGGATATTGTGCTGCATTCATGTGCTCCAATCATCCTGTGATTCTACTGAGCACTTGAACACCCAAAAAGTGATTTGCAAGAGTGCTACAAGATTAACTTGATTATCCTTGTGGATCCTAACTTGTTACATGCCTGTTCCAAGGACACTAAGTTCTTTGTCTGTTTTATTATATCAGAAGCAGATAATGCCTGATTTAAAATGGTTGCAGAAAAGCTGAGGTTTTGGCGTATGACTATGACTGTTGTATCAAGCAGTTCCAGCTGGCTCTTGTGTTGTGCCTTTTTCTCTCCTTTTGCATGTAGTCTTTCTTACCATTGATTATGATATGCTTATCAGGAAAGCCAACATGTTGAGGTTTTGTAAAAATCTGATAACAGTAGATATGGAAAAAATATTTCCACTTGCGGGGAAGTTTGGAAAAAAAAAGGCAGTTAATATAAGAATACCCACTTAAAATATAGAATTCAAGAGCAATTTTGTTTTAATATGATGATCAGAACTATATAATATTCCAAGTGTGATCGAACCAAGATTTGGGACATGTTTAGCATAACTTCACTGCTTTCAAAATTCTTTCAGCAGAATTACTAATTTGTCATTGATTTGAAACATTAACTGCTTTTTCCTGACATTCTGAGTGTTTCCAGCAATTTTTCAAGTATGGCTTAAGAATCTTAGTCATACAGCATGGAAATGGGCCTTTCAGCCCACCATGTTCATGCTCACGAGTGTGGACCAATGTGCATTAACCCCATCTTCCAGCATTGGTCCACAGCCTTCTAGAGCTAGGCGATTCAATTCCTCATCTCGATACTCCTTAAATACTGTCAGCGACTCGGCTTCAACCAATTTATCGGACAGTGTATTCCAGATACTCATCACTCTATGAAAACAATCCCCCTCGCATTCCCTCTAACTCCTACCACTTATCCTATATCTATTTCCTAGTTTTATCTATCTCTGATATGGCATTCTTTGCTTTCTATACCCCTTTGTAATTTTATGTACCTCACTCCAGTCCTATTTTAATCGTGTAATATTAAGGCAACCAGAACTGTACACAACTGAATAGAACACAACAGAACTGGCAGCAAGATCTAACCAAGTTTTAACACGGGTCTAGCCTGGCTTCTTTATTATTTTAATTCTTTCATCAAAACTGATGAACACTTGATCTTAGTCGCAACTCTGAGATCCCTTTGTTCTCTACCCCACTTGTGCCCAGCTATGATTAAGGATTATTTTGTCTACTTAACCTGTGTAGGTAACAATCCTCCATAGTATTTTTCTGGATTCACTTTATTTGGAAATGTGGTTTTCACCTTAAACATCGTTAGCCACGTAATGTATTCTCCCTATATCTAATTTTTCCATGATGAACTTAATTTGTCCACTTATTAATGCACTTCTCCAATTTGCTGCAGTCATCCTCGGTATTGACCGCACCTCCAATTTGGAAACATCGACAAATGTAGATTTAAAAAAAATTCTAGTATGAATCATTAATATAAATTGTGAATAGTGATTCCAGCATTAATCTCAGGGAACACCATTACCCATCTCCTTCGACTGTGAAAAGCTGTCCTTCATGTTCACTCTTTGCTTTCTGTCCTGAAGCCAGCTAGCAATCTATTCTGCTGCTCGTTTCCACATTCCATTCTCAAACTTTTTCCACTATTCGATCATGGGCATTTAAAAAAAATCTAGATAAGTTATATTTACAGTATCTATGTTGATCAAACTCAATGACAGTCAACTGCGGTGAATAAGATTGATTTTTATTTATGCAACTATTCTTGCTGAAAGTTTTCAAATAAATTGCACTTGTTAGGAAACATTGTTATCTCTTTTGAGTCAGATTTTTCTACTATATAATAGATTGCAGTGTCACACATCCTAAACTATTCCAAGTCATTATCAACAATGTATTATTGAATAAATACTACTCCTTTTTAAAAATGGAAAATGAAAATATTGGACAGGAATAGAAACTTACTCTAAATCAGAAGATTTAAAGATATGGTCACTGGGAATTTATTTGCTTGCTTTTCTTTCCCTCAAATTTAACTTCCTTCCAGTAATTGGCTTGCGCTATTTTCTTTTGACATCCTTTGTAGCTTAATCACATCCTTCCTATTTACGTAGTAACCAGAACAGCACATAATTACTGCAAGTGTAGTTACATTTTGTACAGCTGTAACAAAACGTCCCAACTCTTGTACTCAATGTCAAAGATGCACTGATAGATAAATTGGGTAAATGAGCTCTTAACGTAAAAGCAAAGTGAAGCTGATGGTTATTAACTACCTATTGTGTTTCGTTTTATGCCCTCTTACGATAAAGGGAAACTTAGCACATATTAGACGGATAAGTAAGGCTCGAGTACACTCGTGTTGGGAACAAAACCAGTGCCATCTTTATTTTTCAAGTCCCAGGACACTGCCTGATTTACATAATTATATGCACGAGTCTGAGCATGTGTGAGAATGAGTACAGCTCATATGCATAAATTACATGGATATTGTCACATCCTTTCCTTTTTGACATTTTGGGTTTACCTTTCCAACGATCCAAAATAAAATAAACTTAAACACTTTTCATAATAATACATACTAGTAAAATGGTTTAACTTAACTGAATATAACAACTGCTCTGTCTTATTTCCCAATTTCAACCCTAGCCATACTTGTGACATGTTTCACTAACACAAGATAATGTTCTAATGCTTTCTTCTCATAGGCATGAAAATCCTTCATCACAAAACTCCTTACTTCCTGACATACTCGCCATATCTCTCTGGTGGTCTGACAACTCTTCCTGCCCTAGTCTTTGTGGTGGTGTTTCTTTCAGGTGTGTCTTTCTTTTCAGTGTATACATTCTGTGCATCACTTCTAGTTTATTTTTCTGTGTCATTTTGTTTCTGTTTAGTTTTCTCAGCATTATGAGTTTCATGAGTTGCATCTTTTTCCGGTGATGCCTGTTGTTTGTTTTTTCCTGTGTCAGCTGAGGTTGCATATGTTTCTCAGTCTTTTCCATGTCTGGTGGTTTCTCTGGAGTTATGTGTGGGGGTTTGTTCTCCAAACTTCTACAGATCCACCCAATTACATTGGATTAGAAGTCCTGACTCTGTCTCGACTTCGTATGATCTCTCATCTAGTCGTTTCTGCACTGTTGCTCTCTGCCATCTAGTAGCTCCTAGTTTATAGGGTTTGAATCTTACGACATCACCTTCTTCCAGGATTGGCATGATCCTTGGCATGCTGGTTGTAGATCTGACTGTTTTCCTTGCAAATCCTTAATCTTTTCCCTCTTCTGTTAGTATCTCCGCACCGCGTGGTTCGAGGAGGTTTGATGTGGTCGGAAGTGTCGTTCTTGTTCTCCTTCCATTTAGTCTTTGGGCTGGACTACTGTTCACTCCTTGCGGTGGGGTGTTGCGCAGTTCCAGTATCGCCAAGTAGACATCTGTCTTGGAGTGAATGGTTTTCATCAGTACTCGCTTAGCTGCCTTGACTGCCAATTCGTCCTTTCCATTAGCTTGGCTATGTCTTGGAGAAATTGTGTAGTGGTCAAATTCCCATTTCCTGGCAAATTTGGCGAACTCCTTGGATGAGAACTGTTCCCGTTGTTGCTTACCACAGCGCTGGGAATTCCCTATCTTGCGAAGTGGTTCTTGAGTTCGACAATGACTGTCCTGCTGGTCAAGTCAAATAGTCTATTTCCCAGACAACTGTGATTAAGTAGTTCTTTCCCTCAAGTTCAAACATATCGGTTCCCACTTTCTCCCATGGTCGATCTGGGAGGTCATGTGGCATCAGTTTCTTTCTGATTCTGTTGTTCGTATGCCCTGCAAGCTTCACAGGTTGAAATGAACTGTTTCACATCGGAGTTCATTCTGGGCCAGAAAATGCACACTCTAGCTAGTCTGAGGGTTCCTTCCACTCCTAGGTGAGAGGTGTGGAGTGTCTCCTTCATCTCTTTGCGTAGAGTGATAGGGATTACAACTCTCCTCTGAAGACTAAGTCATCTTGCAAACTCAACTCGTCTCTGACGTTGAAGTACGGTTGTGCTGCCTCTGGGGTTTCTGATTTGTGATCTGGCCGTCCATTTTGGATTACTGTCTTTAACGGTCTGTAGTGTTTCGTCTTGCCTGGTATGGCCTTGGATGCGTTTGACCTTGTCCTCTCCCATGCTCAAGGACTCAACTATGTTGACATCAGTGAATCTGGTCGATCCTGTGGTGTCCGGGATGTATGGTCAGGAGAGCATGTCTGCTAAATGCATATCTTTTCCCTTTATCCATTTTATCTCGATGTCATAGTGTAGCATCCTCATCATCATGCCCTGAAGACGTCTTGGTGCTCTATGCAGAGGCTTTTTGACGATGGCCTCCAATGGTTTGTGGTCACTCTCCACGATTACTCTGTCCGTTGGTGTACTGATTAAAGCGCTCGAGGGCAAACACTATTGCTAGTGCCTCCTTCGCAATCTAAGCATATCTCTGCTCGGTTGGCGTCGATGCACGGCTCACATAGGACAGCGGTTGTCCTTTCTACATGAATGTTGCACCTAGACCCGTCTTGCTTGCATCCCATTTTATGGTCAGCTGTTCATCTGGTGTGTAGTACGCCAGGATAGGTGCTGCTGTCAACAGCTCCTTGATTTTTGACATTGCCGTGTCATGTTCTGCTGACCATTTCCATTCTGCATCCTTGCGGGTCAATCTTCTCAAAGTCTCGAATGTGTCCGACAACATTGGCAGGAATCTTGCCAAGTAGTTTAATCTTTGGATCTCTGTTGGATTTGTTGGGTTGGGCATCTTTAGGAGAGCTTGGATCTTCTTCGTGTCCGGTTTCAGGCCACAATCTGTCACTACGTCCTAGAAATGTGATACAAGTAGTCTTCACTACCTACTTCTTCCGGTTCAGTTTGATGCCTTTGTCTCTGCTGAAGAAGATTTTCCAGTCTTGCATCGGGATTTCTTTCTGCATCTTCTCTGATGTCTCCTACTCCGAATAGGATGATGTCGTCAGCAACACATTCCACTCCCTCTAATCCTTCTAGGGCTTGTTGCAGCTTCTTCTGGAAGATTTCTGCACTCGCCTTCAGTCCGAATGGCAATCTCTTCCAGCGATATCTCCCAAAGGGGATGTTCATGGTTGTTAGGAAACTGGTCTCCTCCTCTAGTTCACAGTGGAGGTATCCTGACTTCTGATCGAATTTGGAGAAAACCTTCGCCTTGGACAGCTTAGGGAGTGTGGATCTCCCTTTTCAGGACTTTGAGGGGTCTAGGATCTATGCAGAACCTCAATTCTGTGATGTCCTTTTTCTCTAACGACCAGCCTGCTACACCACTCAGTTGGTTCTTCGACTTGAGTCAAGATGTCCTGCTCGACCAACTTCATGAGACCATTTTTGACTTCTCTTTCATGGCTACAGGTACCGGCTTTGCAGAACACTGATGATGTCACATCCTCTGCGTTACCAATTTGACCTTGCCTGGCATCTCCCAGGTCTTTCGTCGTCAAAGACATCTTTGTAGCTCTTGACTAATGAGTCGGCCTCGCTAATAGCATTCATGCTCTTGAAGTTCTCGGTGTGTCTTTGTGCAGCTTTGCCAATCAGGAGTGGTGTAAGCCAGCCTTCCTCTACCACTATGAAGTGAACACAGTACTTTTTGTTGTTCATCTTGCTCCGGAGTATGACTTTCGTCCTACCTTCCGCCAGCAGATTGGATCCGTTGTACATCTTTAAGACGATTTTTGCTCGTCTAATGTCCTCTTTGTTGGGGACAAGATCTTTGGGAATCACATTAACACTGGCACCAGAGTCAATCTGAAACTTGATGGCTTCTGTGCCGACCTGCATCTCAGCGAATAGGCCTGAGGAGGAATTGGTTCCGGTTGCATTGACCTCAATGCAACTCAGACGCTGCATTGGAAATGGACGGTGTCAGGTGTCTACGACCTAGTGCAGATCCCGTTTCTGCGTGCTCTCCTTCCTCAGCTTGCAGCAGCAGGCGAAGTGGTTTTGTCATCTGCATCTCTTGCAGTCCTTCCCATACACGGGACATTCCTCCTTCCTGCGCTTATGCGTCCTCGCACAGAACTTGCACTTGACTGGATCCGTCAACCCTCTTTTCCTTTGGTTTATATCGTCCCATCCTGTGTATTGTCGGTTCTTCTTCGATGATCTGCATTCTTGTCGCTGTTACCTCCGAGGATCTGCATATGTCCATAGTATCCTGCAGTTTCTGATTCCTCTTCTGCAAGAGTGTCTTCCTAGTTTACTGGTCTGCAATATCAAGGATGATGCAATCCCGAATGAAGCTGTCTTTCAGGCAATTGCAGAATTTTCATGTCTTAGCAAGCTCCTTCAGCTCTGCAATGTACAATTCAATGCTTTCACCTGGTTTCTAGTCTCTTTTATTGAAAATGAATCTTTCATACATCTTGTCGATGATGACTTTCACATCCCTCCCATCTGCTACCATTTTGAACGTCAGGGTATTGAAGATTTGCAGTCCTTCCGGCGGTCCAACAGTATGCAGGAATACTGCTTTTTGATACCCTGTCTCCTTCTTATCTAGTTCTGTTATCATTGCATCGTTTTCATACATTTGTTTAAACATTCTCCACTCTTCTACCCTGTTCTCTCTGAACTTTAGGTTGGGTGGTGGAACCACGTCTGCGCCATTTTGAGATATCAGCGTATCCCGTCGCTCTCAATAGCTTTTGTAATGTTCAGCTATACGCCTGACGACTGCGCCATGTTCGTTAATATCTTCTATTAGTGTAATATACACTAATATCTTATTACTCAAATTATAAAACTAGAACACTTATTTTTTCTGTTCCACACACAGCTTGCGCGATCTTAGGGGTCTCCTTCAAGTTTCTATGGTAAACAATCGTACTTCAGTATATTTTATCAAGTTAGAATTCAAATAATTAAATTTGAGATTTCCAAGGTCCCTTGTTTGTCTTCCTTGGTCGTTTTCAGTACAGCTTATCTCGAACAGCCTTCTCAAGACCGTTTTCCATACACAGCTCTTTCAACACTGCTTCTGCAGCTTTTGCTGTATTCAACACTGCTTCTGCAGCTTTTAAAGAAAACACAGCCTTCGGTTGTTCCAAATACGACAAAATAGCTGTCTCTCAAAAACATGAGAGATGTGTTTTCTCTCATCTGTCCCTGGATCCACACAGCACTGATTTACACACTGTCTTAGCCTTGTGTGCACTCTGTCCTGCATACCTGCATGCAGCTAGTCCAGTCGTTTAGCGTTGAAACACTAATTCCTGAAACCATTTTTGCTAATCATTTTGTTTCACAACTTTTCAATCCCTTTTCTGACACCATATTTTGTTTTGTGCCCTCTTACGATAAAGGTAAACTCAGCACATATTAGTCGGAGAAGTAAGGATCGAGTACACTCGTGTTGGGAACAAAACCAGTGCCATCTTTATTTTTCAAGTCCCAGGACACTGCCTGATTTACATAATTATATGCACGAGTCTGAACGTGTGAGAATTAGTGCAACTCAAGTGCATAAATCACATGGATATTGTGTAAGTGGGTAGTAGGAGTATCAGGATGGAGTTGACAGGGATGTGTAAGAGAATAAGGAGGGGGGAAGGGAGAAAGGAAGGGAATGGATTCGGTCTCAGAGTTGGCATATCGCACAAATTTAATCAGTCAAAGGTCCTCTGCAGTCATGAAGATCTGAAAAAAAGTACAACTCCAGTTCCCATTTGTAGAAGTCAAAAAGGAATCACTTGTCTCTTTCATACAAAAATGTCAACCCCACTATACTCCATTATATTTTCCAGCTGCAGCTCTAAAAATCAGCATTAAATCAAACAGCAAATTATTTTATTTTCTTTATCACCTTTCGGCCATTTTTCCCCCCCGATTTGGTGGATGTAGATAGCCAGCATTTCTTGCCCTTTTCCACCACAGCCTTAACAAAATAAAACTAGCTAAGAAACTGCTACCTTGAACCAGTGCAGTCTCTCTGATGACAATAAAAAGTTCCAGCATTTTGATCCTGAACATTAATTGGAATGTTGCAAGACTTGGAGGGAGGGAGCTTGCAGGTGGTCACACTTCTGTAATCCTGCTGTTTTTAAATCACTAATTAGTAGAGGTTATACAGCTAAGTACTGTTGAAGTCTTGGAACGTTGCTGTATTGATAATTGCAGATAATGTACATTGGGCAAAGTGCACTGGTTCAGGGTGTAAGTGTTAAGCTCAAATTTAAGTTTTCCATGATTCCTAATTACAAAGAATGAGGGGAAAACAAATTTCCATATATTCTGAGGAAATTAGGCAAAAGATAAAAACAGGTAACTACTGGAAATACTCAGATCAGTAGCATCTCTGGAGAAAATCTGTTAATGTCACAAGTGTAGAACATTTGTTTAAAACACCTGGAAGTGATCAAGCCCCCCCCTGGCACAGGAAGTTATCGCTTTTGTAAGCAGCAATGTTTGCTTGTCAGAAAAAAGGTTCACATTTTGCTTGAAAAATTTCAGCAAATGTGGATTCACTGCAGATAACAGCCTATTCCAGGTCCATAGCTCCCTAGGTAAGTCACTACTTCTCAACCTCTAAAAGGCAGTCGAAGCCACAACTGATCTCTGACATGCCCTATTTAATTACATTGGCCACATCACTAATGGCTCTACCAGCACTACAGCCTCGCAGCTCCAGAGATCTGGATTCAATTCCAACCCTGGGTACTGTCTGTGTGGAGTTTGCACTCTCCCTGGTTCCTCCCGCATGTCAAAGCCATGTGCATTTGTAGGTTAATTCACTTCTATATTTAAAAAATTGCCACTAATGCGCAAGAAATGGGTGAGAGTGTGAGATAACAGAACTAGTGTGGCCGGGTGATCTATAGCCTGCCTTGGCCAAGATCACCCATCATCCTCAGATCTCTGTCATCCATAAATTTTCTACCAATACCCTAGAATAAGAGCAAGTCTTCACAGCAACCCCCGCAGTACAAAATTGGTGACCTCTCATCTGTAACTATTTCTCCAATATCTCCCCCAGCCCACTTGTCAATATACCTCAATGTTTCCACTCAGAGTTGCGTTTTGTGGAAGAATCTTGTGCAGCACCATTTTGCAATTCAATGATAATGTTGATACGAGTCCCCGATTCAACCAACTTAAAAATCCAATTAGATATTATCTCTTTGGGTGTCATGCAGTGCATTCCTAATGATTTCTCACCTTTCCTATTTGCAATGCTAAACTAATGTGTTTTTTTGTTTCCTGGTTGTCATTAAAAGTTAGGAACTACAATTTGGTGACAGGTGACAGGGACCATTCATGGATATAGTAGGCTTCGACACACAGGGGATTTACCTTATTTCTGAAACTGCCAAGCTATTAATTCTGATTCCACAAATCCACCTTATCTATCCCATTCAATTCCTATCTTTCCGACCGACCCAACTACTTACTGAATCGAGAGATTGGCCTGACATCAAACCCATTGTTCTGCGCTTAATTCTGCCTTGCAGCATATTTTTCAGTTTAGCCACTGATTAACTCCAGTAAAAAAGTTCTGATCAATGAAGAAAACCATGCTCATTAGCTTCAGCTAAGATTACCAGACTGTAGGAAATAGAATCTGTCAATTTTAATACGTGGATATCAAATCAAGAGCTTAAGCCATCTGTAAATCTGCAACATTGGTTTATTTTCCTTGGGGTGCAGCCTGAGGAAAATATCATTAAAAACATTAATTTTGGATAAACCAATCCTGTAACAAATCGGTTATAACCTCCACATCAAAACCAAATAACAAAGATCAGTTAGAGAGAAAACATGGCATCAATGCAAATTATAGCAGTGTGTTAACTATGTCCTTTGCTAATTCATAATTAAGTTGCTGTTTTGGTTTTAAAATGTGTACAAAGCAGAAAACCACGTGAAGACAAGTTTAAAGAAACCCTTGAGCTTTATTTGACTGTTACTGTCGTCAGAATAATGTAAATTTGAACTCAACTATTTCTACGTGTCTAACACTTCACCGAATGTCAACATGTACATAGTGTTACTTGTACAGCTATTACCAGCCTCAACTACAATAATATTGAAAGGGAATTGCAGTAATGCACTAATAAATTAAGCAAACAAAACAAAAATGAAAATTCATGGTTGGCTACATGGGAGAAAACCCCAAATTCCTTTGTCCGATAAAACCAGTGGACTCTTACAGGAAAATGACTTTTATTCACAAGAGGCATTTTACATTTTAAAAAGGAGAATGAAAGGCCTCCAGCACAACTGGTGTTTGCAATGAACTCAGATGTCACATTTAACACACCACATGCAAATGGAGCGAGTCATTTTGAAATTCAACACAATATTAAAGCACAAAGTAAAATTAATGTTACCACAATAACGTGCAATTTTGACATTAAAGAAACCTATGAATTGCAAAAGAAAAATGGCAGTCATGCCAAAATTATGTAAATGAAATTTTAGTTCTGGTTTAAATTTAAATCTGAGTGCAATTCCGGTCGAGAAATTCTACATTCCTCAGTCACCCTTAATCTCTTATGATTTTGTTTTGTTCTTTTTAAGAAATGAAGTCAGCAGGGTCTAGACTTCTGTTACAGTGCACTGTCCATCAGGATGCTGCTCTCTGGCTCTGATACCACCGCTAGATGCTCCTTCTGGAGAAGGCTCGCCTCCTGCTATCTCATCTTCTCGCTCATCGTTTGGAGAAATTAGTATTTGCCCACCGAGGGTGTTGGCTGAAGAATCCTGTAGCGGGCTGGCATTCTCATCCTCCGTGTCAGTGCTAGTGGCAGACTCAGTATTATCATACGACACTCCAACTGCGCTCTGCTCTTCCCCCTCTCCTCTGCGATTCCTTCTCATCCCATGGCTACTGAGCTGCAACTGAGTGAGGGAGTTCACAAGCAACACATTGACATCTGGGGAAGGTGTTAGTGGACTTACTGGCTGATCAGCTAGGGAGGTTGCCTGTCTAACTGGGGGCCTCATCATGGAAACGGAGGACTGTGTTGACGCTGATGCAGATCGACCACCAGCTAGGCTATCAGCTCCATCTGCAGAGTTTTCTCTTTCCGAAGTTAATGAGTTGGAGTCACAGTCTAACCGGAGACCTGCTACTCCCTTCTTGGGAATATCTGATATGTCTCGCTTCATTTTCCTACGGCGGCCGTGCTCATTACGTCTGAACTGAATCATGTTCTCCAAGTCTGCAACGTACAAATATCCAGCTATCAACATTTCAATTGTCTTCTTGCCCTTTATATGAGCATCTTCAAGCTCTGTGCTTGTACGTTCATCGTACTGCCACCAGCCATTCGTGCCTTCGTAATACCAAGCGTATTCCCCATTGCCTCGGCTTGCCGCTTTCAGTTCTTCCGGGGACAACAAAGCTGGCTTGTCCAGGAACTCTTCAGGGATTTCCTGTCGACAAAGAGCACACCGTCTGCTTTGCCAGGATGCTCCTTTTACACACAGGAAACAGAAGATATGTTTGCATGGCAATTTAACAGGATGAACACAAGTCTGAAGGCAGATAGCACATTCTGGTACAGTCAGGGTTGGTGTCGTGCTTGAGCAGGAGTCACTTAACTTCTTTCCGCCTGGAATCATGTTTGATGCATGATCAACATCCCCACAGCTAGCCATCCTAAAAATAAGAACACAGGCTTTGCATCAGTAATGCAACATTGTTAAGAGATAAACAATACAAACAACTTCCTCAATGAAATCGCACAGACCACAAGGGGTTAGAGAAATCTGGTTCTATTTCTTCCAGGAAATAGTGTGATTAGAAAGAGATCAAGGTATCACAAAAGTCTCCCAGTCTGACCTTTCTGTCATGGGCCTTCTCCAGTATCATAGTGAGGCCGACCGGAAATTGGAGGAACAGCACCTCATATTTTGCTTGGGCAGCTTACAGCCCAGGGGTATGAACATTGATTTCTATAACTTTGGATAGTTCCTCTGTCCCTCTCTTCCCCTCCCCCTTCCCAGTTCTCCGTCTTCCTGTCTCCACCTATCTTTCTTTGTCCCGCCCCCCCTGACATCAGTCTGAAGAAGGGTCTCGACCCGAAATGTCACCCAGTCCTTCTCTCCAAGATGCTGCCTGATCTGCTGAGTTAATCCACCATTTTGTGATACTTTTTGAACCAGCATCTGCAGTTATTTTCCTACAGAAAGAAATCAAGGTCATTTCACAATGAACATTTGAAGGTATAAAACAACATTTGGTTCAAGCAACTACCTATGATGAAATCTTCAATGCTATGTGTTAGAAATTAGAAGGGCAGAACTGTAATTAGGCACTTAGATGGATATAATTCTATCAACAAGAGAAATCAGTTTATAGGAGTGCAATAATAATAAAAATCAGGAAATAAATGAATTTTGGAATGGGATTCTGAGGTTATCATGAAAATGCAGTCTGGTGGAAGTCATTTAGAAATAAAAGGAACCTTTTACACATAAGAACCTTTCATAGTTTCTACATTTTTTCTCATATCACAGGAAAACTTAGTTGCGGAAGAGCATTTTGAAATCTACACGGTTTCAAGGGAAGTTAAATTTAATGCCCAAATGCTTCCCATTTGTAACTTATGGCAATGTAGATACAAAAATGCTAAATTTTTAATATTCTATATTTTTCCAATCAGTTATACAAGTATACTTTTCAAGAAAGGATCGAGAGAGAAAACAGGAAATTACAGACCAGTTAGCCTGACATCAGTGGTGGGGAAGATTCTGGAGTCAGTTATTAAAGAGGTAATAACAGTGCATTTGGATAGCAGTAAAAGGATAAGTCCAAGTCAGCATGGATTTATGAAAGGGAAATAATGCTTGACTAATCTTCTGGAATTTTTTGAGGATGTGACAAGTAAAATGGAAGAAGGGGAGGCAGTGGATGTAGTGTATCTGGGCTTTCAGAAAACCTTTGATAAGGTCCCACACGGGAGATTGTTGAGCAAAGTTAGAGCACATGGTATTGGGGGTAGGGTGTTGACATGGATAGAGAATTGGTTGGCAGACAGGAAGCAAAGAGTAGGAGTAAATGGGTCCTTTTCAGAATGGCAGGCAGTGGCGAGTGGAGTGCCGCAAGGCTCGGTGTTGGGGCCGCAACTATTTACCATATATATTAATGATTTGGATGAAGGAATTAGAAGTAACACTAGCAAGTTTGCAGATGACACAAAGCTGGGTGGGAGTGTGAACTGTGAAGAGAATGTTAGGAGGTTGCCGGTGACCTAGACAGGTTGAGTGAGTGGGCAGATGCAGTATATAATGTAGATAAATGTGAGGTTATCCAGTTTGGCGGCAAAAACAAGGAGGCAGATTATTATCTCAATGGTGTCAGGTTAGGTAAGGGGGAAGTGCAGCGAGACCTGGGTGTCCTTGCACACCAGTCACTGAAAGTTGGCGTGCAGGTACAGCAGGCAGTGAAGAAAGCTAATGGCATGTTAGCCTTCATAACGAGGGGATTTCAGTATAGGAGTAAAGAGGTTCTTCTGCAGTTGTATAGGGCCCTGGTAAGACCACATCTGGAGTATTGTGTACAGCTTTGGTCTCCTAATTTGATGAAGGACATCCTTGTAATTGAGGCAGTGCAGCGTAGGTTCACGAGATTGATCCCCGGGATGGCGGGACTGTGATATGAGGAAAGATTGAAAGGACAAGGCTTGTATTCACTGGAGTTTAGAAGGATGAGAGGGGATCTTATAGAGACATATGAAATTATAAAAGGACTGGACAAGCTAGATGCAGGAAAAATGTTCCCAATGTTGGGTGTCTAGAACCAGGGGCCAGTCTTAGAATAAAGGGGAGGCCATTTAAAACTGAGGTGAGAAGGAACTTTTTCACCCAGAGAGTTGTGAATTTGTGGAATTCTCTGCCACAGAGGGCAGTGGAGGCCAAATTACTGGATGAATTTAAGAGAGAGTTAGATAGTGCTCTGGGGGCTAGTGGAATCAAGGGATATGGGGAGAAGTTAGGCATAGGTTACTGATTGTGAATGATCAGCCATGATCACAATGAATGGCTGTGATGGCTCGAAGGGCCGAATAGCCTCCTCCTGCACCTATTTTCTACGTGTCAATATGGAGCTTCTAGTTTGCCTCAACACTCTCGCGGCATTTATATTTAAAATAAATAGTCTTCTTACATGTAAACAGATGACATTGCTAGAGGTTAAAAAGATACCAAAAGATAACAGTCCTTCCAATGGTTTTGTGCAAGGACTCGAATCTATGATCTTTAATAGTTATTATTTGAAGTCTAGGAAACACACAATTCAGTCCTGTACAAAACTTCACAACTTCTTTTGAGCTTTAGTTGTTATTTTATTTTGGGGGTAGGGTGAAATAATGGCATTATTGGAGACATTCCTTCAGAGTACATTTTAATATCCAACTTTTATCATGGATGGCACGGTGGCGAAGTGGTAGAGCTACTGCCATACAGCGCCAGAGACCCAAGTTCGATCCGGACGATGGGTGCTTGACCTGACCTGCGTGGGTTTTCTCCGAGATCTTCGGTTCCCTCCCACATCCAAAGACTACAGGTTTGTAGGTTAATTGGCGTGGTATAAATGTTCAATTGTCCCTAGTGTGTAGGATAGTGTTAGTGTGCCGGGATCGATGGTCGGTGCAGACTCGGTGGGTCGAAGGGCCCGTTTCAGGGCTGTATCTCTAAACTCAACTAAAATTTAAAACTCTGGAATTTCATGAGGATTCTGTACGGCAAGGTTTTCTTCAGGTGCAAGACAATAATCAAATTCTAAAACAATCAACAGAATTGCTTGAAAACTCCAAGAAATACAATCATAACCTTTTCAAAAAGGGGATTATCTACAATAAACCTTATAAAACCGTGAATTTGCAACCATAGTGGTTGATATCTTGAAATCCCTACCAAAGGGACCTAGTCTAGTTAATCGACATTAGTGTAGAAGGGCAAAATATCAGCATGGGTATGGCCTGCCAAGGATCCCATTTCTGCACTGTAGAAATTTATGACAAATATAAAATGATACATCTGGCAGCATCTTTATGACCTTACAAAAGAAGTCGCAGTGACAAGACTTAAGTTACTAATTGAATGAAGTTCATTCTGACTCTGAATTCTAACTCAAAGTATTATTGAAGCAAACCTATAGTTTGAATTGATCGAAAGATACAGCATGGAAACAGGACTTTGAGAGAAATGACCCACTGAATACAAGGAAGTTAGTACTGTGGCACATGTGGATTTTCCGGTAGTGTTTCTTGAAACATTATGAGGGGGAAAATCCAGACATCTGGTTAAAAACAATTACAGAGGATGGAAAGTAGATTGACAGGGAGAAAACAAAGTTTGGATGTTTGTTGTTCAAAGAAGGAATGCAAGTGAAATGAAAGTGGAGTTGATGCTGCCCGTACTATGTTTAAAAATTAGGGAATCCGGGCGAAACCAATGGGAAAAATCCCCAAATCTGTTGAGGCAGCGAGGGCATTTGGCAACTAGTGAAGAGCATGGAAAAGGACATTATAAAACAACATGCGATGGGAAACTAGGCAGCCATAATTTTCAGCAGATATCATCAACAAGTTGCAATTATAGCATTAACATTGCAAAGCTTTTTACAAAGGCTTAATCTAACAAACTTTGATATAGTACAGTCTCAATAAGCATGGTCAAAGAAATATCGGTTAGTACACTTAAGTTGCAATTGGGACTTGGATGCAAGTTAGGATAAGAGCAGCAAGGATTTTGCAGCACTAAAGTTTAACGGCAGAAAATTAGGTTTTGAAACCAAGGATAAGAGTCTTGTTGGGTAAACCAAGAAGGGGTGGTGTTGTACAATGTTAATGCTGAAAATTATATGATCTCAGAATTTGTGCAGAGAAAATGCCAGCTACTCAGAAAATAAATATAAGTCTGTTAACGGGGAGAAGGCTCAAATTTACTGATATTGATAGTGAATATAACATAATTGAGTTAAGTTTAGTTTATAGTTACGTGTAGCAAGGTACAGTGAAAAGCTTATGTTGCATGCTAACCGGTCAGCGGAAAGACAATACATGATTACAATTGGGCCATCCACATTGTAGATACATGCTAAAGGGAATAACGTGAATAACGTTTAGTGCAAGATAAAGCCAGTACAGTCTGATCAAAGATAGTCCGAAGGTGTCCAATGAGGTATATAGTACTTCAGGAATACTCTCCAGTTGCCGGTGGAGCCCAACTTGGGCTCTCTAGTTGAGAGGAGCCAAGCTTCAAAGAAAACGTTTTACTCATGCAGTACTGTATGCAATTGAAGCCATCTAACAACCCTGATATTGGGAAGAATGGAGGTACAATTAAGACTTTCAAAAGGCACATGGCGGTGGAACGACCCACTTCTGAAAAGTGGTATTTTAGGTTTTGTTGCTAACAACAAGATGGGGCCAAGAAAATATTGGAAACAATGGTGCAGGACAAGTTACTGGTGGCAATTCACCTGCTAAGGAATAAGGAGATATTCAGGAGGGATAGACAGAAAGGAAAAGGAGGTGGGGTAGCGTTGCTGGTTAGAGAGGAGATTAACACAATAGAAAGGAAGGACATTAGCTTGGATGTGGAATCGATATGGGTAGAGCTGCGAAACACTAAGGGGCAGAAAACGCTAGTGGGAGTTGTGTACAGGCCACCTAACAGTAGTAGTAGAGTTGGGGATGGTATCAAACAGGAAATTAGAAATGCGTGCAACAAAGATAAAACAGTTATAATGGGTGACTTCAATCTACATATAGATTGGGTGAATCAAATTGGTAGAGGTGCTGAGGAAGATGATTTCTTGGAATGTATACGGGATAGTTTTCTAAACCAACACGTAGAGGAACCAACGAGAGAGCAGGCTATTCTAGACTGGGTATTGAGTAATGAGGAAGGGTTAGTTAGCAGTCTTGATGTGCGTGGCCCCTTGGGCAAGAGTGACCATAATATGGTTGAGTTCTTCATTAGGATGGAGAGTGACTTAGTTAATTCAGAAACAATGGTTCTGAACTTAAAGAAAGGTAACTTTGAGGGCATGAGGCGTGAATTGGGCAAGATAGACTGGCAATTGATTCTTAAAGGGTTGACGGTGGATATGCAATGGAAGGCATTTAAAGATCGCATGGTGGATGAACTACAACAATTGTTCATCCCAGTTTGGCAAAAGAATAAATCAGGGAAGGTAGTGCATCCGTGGCTAACAAGGGAGATTAGGGATAGTATCAAAACAAAAGATGAAGCGTACAAATTAGCAAGAAAAAGCAGCCTACCAGAGGACTGGGAGAAATTCAGAGTCCAGCAGAGGAGGACAAAGGGCTTAATTAGGAAAAGGAAAATAGATTATGAAAGAAAACTGGCAGGGAACATTAAAACTGACTGCAAAAGCTTTTATAGATATGTGAAGAGAAAAAGATTAGTTAAAACAAATGTAGGTCCCTTGCAGTCAGAAACAGGTGAATTGATCATGGGGAACACGGACATGGCAGACCAATTGAATAACTACTTTGGTTCTGTCTTCACTAAGGAAGACATAAATAATCTGCCGGAAATAGCAGGGGACCGGGGGTCAAATGAGATGGAGGAACTGAGTGAAATCCAGGTTAGTCGGGAAGTGGTGTTAGGTAAATTGAATGGATTAAAGGCCGATAAATCCCCAGGGCCAGATAGACTGCATCCCAGAGTGCTTAAGGAGGTAGCCCCAGAAATAGTGGATGCATTAGTGATAATTTTTCAAAACTCTTTAGATTCTGGAGTAGTTCCTGAGGATTGGAGGGTAGCTAATGTAACCCCACTTTTCAAAAAGGGAGGGAGAGAAAACGGGGAATTACAGACCAGTTAGTCTAACATCGGTAGTGGGGAAAATGCTAGATTCAGTTATTAAGGATGGGATAGCAGCACATTTGGAAAGTGGTGAAATCATTGGACAAAGTCAGCATGGATTTATGAAAGGTAAATCATGTCTAACGAATCTTATAGAATTTTTCGAGGATGTAACTAGTAGAGTGGATAAGGGAGAACCAGTGGATGTGTTATATCTGGACTTCCAGAAGGCTTTCGACAAGGTCCCACATAAGAGATTAGTATGCAAACTTAAAGCACACGGTACAGTGGGTTCAGTATTGATGTGGATAGAGAACTGGCTGGCAGACAGGAAGCAAAGAGTAGGAATAAACGGGTCCTTTTCAGAATGGCAGGCAGTGACTAGTGGGGTACCGCAAGGCTCAGTGCTGGGACCCCAGCTATTTACAATATATATTAATGATTTGGACGAGGAAATTGAATGCAACATCTCCAAGTTTGCGGATGACACGAAGCTGGGGGGCAGTGTTAGCTGTGAGGAGGATGCTGCAACGTGACTTGGATAGGTTAGGTGAGTGGGCAAATGCGTGGCAGATGCAGTATAATGTGGATAAATGTGAGGTTATCCACTTTGGTGGCAACAGGAAAGCAGACTATTATCTGAATGGTGGCCGATTAGGAGAAGGGGAGATTCAGCGAGACCTGGGTGCCGTGGTGCACCAGTCATTGAAAGTAGGCATGCAGGTGCAGCAGGCAGTGATGAAAGCGAATGGTATGTTGGCATTCATAGCGAGAGGATTTTAGTATAGGAGCAGGGAGGTTCTGCTGCAGTTGTACAGGGCATTGGTGAGACCACACCTGGAGTATTGCGTACAGTTTTGGTCTCCTAATCTGAGGAAAGACATTCTTGCCATAGAGGGAGGTACAGAGAAGGTTCACCAGATTGATTCCTGGGATGACAGGACTTTCATATGAAGAAAGATTGGATAGATTCGGCTTGTATTCGCTGGAATTTAGAAGATTGAGGGGGGATCTTATAGAAACTTACAAAATTCTTAAGGGGTTGGACAGACTAGATGCAGGAAGATTGTTCCCGATGTTGGGGAAGTCCAGAACAAGGGGTCACAGTTTAAGGATAAGGGGGAAGTCTTTTAGGACCGAGATGAGAACAGTTTTTTTCACACAGAGAGTGGTGAATCTGTGGAATTCTCTGCCACAGAAGGTAGTTGAGGCCAGTTCATTGGCTATATTTAAGAGGGAGTTAGATGTGGCCCTTGTGGCTAAAGGGATCAGGGGGTATGGAGAGAAGGCAGGTACGGGATACTGAGTTGGATGATCAGCCATGATCATATTGAATGGCGGTGCAGGCTCGAAGGGCCGAATGGCCTACTCCTGCACCTATTTTCTATGTTTCTATGTTTCTATGAGAGTGAACGCCAATTTACAAAAATGACAGTTTACATAAATGGGTGCATGTCGACAATTAAGAGCAAGATCAATTGAGACAAAAGTTGAAGCGATGAGAATATTTGAATGAAAATAGGGTAAGACGCTTCTGTGTGTGGTGACTACTTTAACGATTAACACGTCACAATTCCAAGGTGCCTGGACCACCATGTTTAATTTAAATAAAGGCGATTCAAATTTGGAAGGAAAAATCAATGAAACAGCTTCCTTCCCCCTCCACTCAAATGTATTCACAATTAAACTTGACATCATGCATGTTTCTTCTACTGTAAAAGCAATAAATATGTCTCTTCAGAAGGACAAGCTACAATTAAACTGAACAAAAATGAGCAAACCAAAGCAGAGCTACAAAATCAGTAAATTACGTAAGGGTTTTGCCTCAGCCGTGCTACACAAAGAACTGAAACATATACTAACAACTTTTTATTAATCTTGATAATGTCCTGTGATTCGAAAATACTATTGTTTGTTAAAAATGTTATGAAATTGAAAGATCCATGTTGTTTATATACATTTAGAAACATATTTTGTGTTAATAACTTAAACAAAATTCAAGCCATGGTCCAAGAAATTCTACTCTTTGAGACCAGCAAGTAAGGCACATTCAATAACAAATTACTTTGAAAAAGCCTTTTAACTAAAGTAAAGCTTCCCTCGCAAATCAAACTCCAATAAATATACATTTGCAACCAATCACAATTGTTTAAAAATTACAAACTTGTCTTCTGGCCTGATATTCTGACCAATGTGAATCTGAAAACACCTGTATGAAATGATTTTTTTTGGCCCTCGCTTGGGATTTCTGACTTTATCTGGGTCTCTTTCGCATTTTCCAGAGTAAAGGTCTCATGGCCAAATGTGTAATTGCTTCTGCAGCAACAAGTGCATAAATTACAGCACAAGGCAACATGGCTTCACTACTCGTTCCCCACATTTCAAATGAGGTGCGGTGAAAAGGAACAGGTTACTGCAAATTAATAATCCTTGATTCAATTTGGGGAAAATAGGGCAGCCTTCAAAAAAGTTATAACAGGCATTCAAAAGATCAACAGAGCAAAGGAGGAAGGCCTCTGATCAAAATCTTATAGTAGGGCTCTTCAAACGTTCATTTGGGGTGGGGGAATGACGAAATAGATGTAAAACATTGATACAATTAAGACTTTCAAAGGACATTTGCATAGATATAGATAAGAAAGGTTTAGAAGGATATATATGGGCCAAATTCATATAAAATGTATGAGACCGGAATGGCAAGAGCGCCGGCATGGATAAATGGGGCCAAAGGGTCTATTTCCATACTGCATAGATCTCAAAACTCTTAAGTTCTAAACACTTATGTGAACACCAAAAGACCTGATACCTTACATTGTTTCCATGCTGGTGAGCCTCCCTGATCTCCAATTCCCTACTCACCAGACCCAAATAAACTTCAGTCCAGAAGTTCAACGGCATTAGCAGCATCTTTGGATCACTGTGGTAGTGTAGGCAATGCAAAGGGAGTCGAAGACTGGTAGGGGGAAGAAAAGATGGGGCGAGGAAAGGACAGAATGCAAAATGGGTGGTTTGCTACTTAAAGTGCATATACGGAAAAACCTATGCCTCGAAATTTGAATTGTAAAGTTTCTTTACTGGGATTGATAAGAACAGGTGGAAATAGGGCTGGATTAAGGTTTAAATATCAGAACCTTCAGCCATATTTAACTCAAATGGGCATACAAAAGCAATCAAGTAACTGGTCATCCTCTGATTTTGGTCAAATCTTTTAAAAAATCTATTTTCAATTAATAATTTCCTAATACCTATCCAAATACTAGATTTCTATTTTTGTTATTTTAAATGACAGAAAGCAAGCAAGATCTCAACACTCACAAATCTTTTTTCCAAAACCTCTTCCATGACAAATCTTTTAACAGCAACTGTGAATACTTTCAAGTCCAAAGTGAAGAGCTACAGATTGAGTGCGAGCAAGAGGCTGATGGTGCATTAGAGATGCAGAGACAGATGTCCAGGTTCTAGATTCACTAAATCTCATGCTCTAGCACCCAAAAATTAATGGGCAAAGAGCTGAGAGATTTAAGTAAGGATTTTGTGGTCTCTTGAAAAATCCATAAATGAAGGAGAACGTCTAAACATTTTTCCCTCTCGCCAACGCCCCGAAAACAATGGCTAAATAAACCAACCTGAAAAGTACGAGAACAGATAGAAACAGAAAGTGCTGGAAACACTCAGCAGACCAGGCAGCATCTGTGGAGAAACAAACAAGAGTATTGTTTCAGGAGCAGGGAAAATTTTGAAATGTAAGAAATTTGCTTAAGTTCAGAGGCAGTTAAAGGAGGGAGCTTAGATGCAACTTGGAGGATGTAAAGCACAAGAGTTTAATAACAAAAAGGTGAGCGGACAAAGAATGGTAATGTAAAAAAAACAGGTACACTGCAAATGTTTTATCTGCAAAGGCTGTTTATGTGGTGGCAAATGCTGCATTTCTTATGTATGGATAAGAATGGGAGGGAGTTGACTGAGGTAAATTAGAGGGTCATGGACAGAACAGCTTCATTTGATTGTTCGAATGGACAGGGGAAATGTGTTGATGGAACCATTATACTGAATGACAAAGCGGCAGATAATCTTTCATCAAATGGGTAACACCGGTGATTTGGATGTAACCCAATTTTTTTGGGGGGGATAAAAATTCAAAACTGAAGTACCGCTATGAACAGGCATACTGTTAACCATGTTGAGGAAAATATACTGTTAACCATGTTGAGAACATACTGTTAACCATGTTGAGGAAAAATAAAAAGATCTGAACCACTTGGTAGGAAGTTGATATCGCCAAAACAGATGTAGCTGTGACTCTGTATTAAAACAACAACATCTCTACAGAATTGCAGAATGGAGGACGGGTAACCGAGGCAACTGTGGGCGCTGGGGAACTTTTAATTGACAACTAATGCTCGAAAATGAACTATAAGAACATCGTAACAGAACACTGGCAGTACTTCAACTGAGGGCCACGGCCAATAGGTTTTTACGAAGCCGGGTAACGTGCTCGGTTCCTTTTGGTCGAAGATTGGCCAAGAGAATGGTTCCTACATACGAATCGGCCAGACCTACTAGGGCGATGTGAACATCAGAGGCTGACACTAAAGTATTGGATAGGGAAAGGCTTCCGACCAATCGAGAAGGGAGAGGGGGAGGAGGGGGGAGAGGGAGAGGGGGGGAGAGAGAGAGGATGGGGATGGTGATGGTGGAGGGCAGCCTCCAATGTTGCTGACTCTGTCCGTCGCTCGGATACAAGGGGTTTGGAGCTGAGCTCCAGACCGCGCTCGACAGGAACTCTCGGCCGGAGCCAACACGTTCGAATGGAACGCAGTGGCCCCGGGACTCGCTGCGCGGCGACAATGGGCGCCGGGAGGGGTCTTTATGAACTCACAATGGGGAGGGTGCGCGGCCCGATGTCACAGGGTTCGTTACTCACCCAGAGCGCGCGGCCTCGCACGTCCGCCCGCCGCCGCCGAGCAACACCACACCGCTCATCCCCCCTCTCCCTCTCCCCCTCCTCCTCGCCGGACCAACTCCGCCGCGCACTTTGCAGCGCTGTCGCGATTTCCGCACGTCAGCTCCGCAGGGCGGGCGTGTGAGGCCGCGATGGCGATGACGCCAACGCGTCTGAGGGAGGGAGGGAGGACGTGCCCCCCTTGGTGCTGCATTTCGCAGCGGTGCCTGGTCTCAGGGGCAGTCGTGCACCGTCGGCGTGAACGAGTGGCTGCGTTGCTTTCGGAGAACAAAAGAGGCGGAGTCGTGCCCCAGCAGCCTATTATTTTGTTTTTTCACCAGCTTGCAGCTTTCCTTTAAATCAATCATCCGCCTACAAACGAGCGGCAGACGGAATCCGCTTGGTCCCTGTTCTACCGTGTAACGCGATAATCGCTGATGTGACACTAACCTTAATTCCTTGTTGCTGTTTAGCACCAGTAGCCTGGTTTGTCAATAATCTCACTATTTTTGCCCCCGTTGTATTCACTTTTCCTCCACTGTCCTTTGAGGAAGAAGGTTCCTCCGACAGAACCTCGATAAAAAAAAAGGTGCTTCATCGCAGTCTTAAAAAGTCCTTTTGTGTGCAACAGAAATTTATTGTTCTAGATCGTCCAAACATCCACCATATGTTCACCCTGCCGTGGGTCTTATTTTTAGGCAATCAAATCACCCTCTTGTCTTCTAAACAGTGGTAGGTAGAAACTGAACTTGTCTGACCTTTCTTCGTAAGTCAGAAATCCCATTCCAGTTTGTTAATCGTTTATCTTTAAGTTAGGTTTATTATTGTCAATGTGTACTGAGGTGCAGTGAGAAGCTTTGTTTTGCATGCTATCCAATCAAATCAGATAATATAATACATGAAAACAATCAACTACAACTCGAGTGCAGCAGTACGTTATCTTCCAATCTATACCCTTTAACCAAATAAACTAATACTGTACGCAGCTCTCCAATGTGGTGTCGTCAACAATATCCTTTATAACTAAAGCATAAACTCCCTTTATTGTATTCAATGTGTTAGCTTATTTTTGCACACTACCTGCATACTAATCTTTTGCAAATCATGAACGAGTTCATCCAGATCCCTCAGCATCTGAAATCTTTCCAATCTCTCGTCATTCCATATCCCAAGCTAATTAACACGTTATTGTTCATTTTCTCAGCCAAAATTGACAATTTCAATTTCACTATTCAACCTGTCATGAAAAACTCCAGCAAATTTCGAGCTGACCAAATCCCTCCAATCCTTCCATATCCCAAGCTAAAATTTCTAGCTTGGAGGGATATGGGCCAAACGCGGGCAGGTGGGACTAGTGTAGCTGGGACATGTTGGCCGGTGTGGGCAAGTTGTGCCGAAGGGCCTGTTTACACACTATCACTCTATGACTATGACGTGCGATACAGTGTGGAAACAGGCCCTTCGGCACAACTTACCCCACCGGTCAACATGTTCCACCTGCTTGTGTTTGGTCTTTTTCCCTCCAAACTCTCCTATCCATGTACCTATCTAACAGTTTCTTAAACGTTGGGATAATCCCAGCCTTAACTACTACTCCTCTGGCAGCTTATTCAATACACCCACCACCCTTTGTGTGAAAATGTTACATAGAAACATAGAAAATAGGTGCAGGAGTAGGCCATTTGGCCCTTCGAGCCTGCACCGTCATTCAATATGATCATGGCTGATCATCCAGCTCAGTAACCTGTACCTGCCTTCTCTCCATAGCCCCTGACACAAGGACCACATCTAACTCCCTCTTAAATATAGCCAATGAACTGGCCTCAACTACCTTCTGTGGCAGAGAATTCCACAGACTCACCACTCTCTGTGTGAAGAAATGTTTTCTCATCTCGGTCCTAAAAGACTTCCCCCTTATCCTTAAGCTGTGACCCCTGGTTCTAGACTTCCCCAACATCGGGAATAATCCAGTCTTTCTTCATATGAAAGTCCTGCCATCCCAGGGATCAATCTGGTGAACCTTCTCTGTACTCCCTCTAAGGCTAGAATGTCTTTCCTCAGATTAGGAGACCAAAACTGTACACAATACTCCAGGTGCGGCCTCACCAAGGCCCTGTACATCTGCAGCAGAACCTCCCTGCTCCTATACTCAAATCCTCTTACTATGAATGCCAACATACCATTCGCTTTCTTCACTGCCTGCTGTACCTGCACGCTTGCTTTCAATGACTGGTGCACCATGACACCCAGGTCATGTTGCATCTCCCCTTTTCCTAATTGGCCACCATTCAGGTAATACTCTGCTTTCCTGTTCTTGCCGCCAAAGTGGATAACTTCACATTTATCCACATTATATTGCATCTGCCATGCATTTGCCCACTCTCCTAATCTATCCAAGTCACTCTGCAGCCTCCTAGCATCCTCCTCGCAGCTAACACTGCCACCCAGCTTCGTGTCATCCGCAAACTTAGAGATGTTGCATTCAATTCCCTCGTCCAAATCATTAATATATATTGTAAATAACTGGGGTCCCAGCACTGAGCCTTGCCATGCCATTCCGAAAAGGACCCGTTTATTCCTACTCTTTGCTTCCTGTCCGCCAACCAATTCTTTATCCACCTCAACACTGAACCCCCAATACCGTGTGCTTTAAGTTTGTACCCCAATCTCCTATGTGGGACCTTGTCGAAGGCCTTCTGAAAGTCCAGATATAACACATCGACTGGTTCTCCCTTATCCACTCTACTAGTTACATCCTCAGAAAATTCTATAAGATTCGTCAGGCATGATTTGCCTTTCATAAATCCATGCTGACTTTGTCCGATGATTTCACCACTTTCCAAATGTGATGCTATCACACCTTTAATAACTGACTCTAGCATTTTTCCCCACTACCGATGTTAGGCTAACTGGTCTATAATTCCCCGTTTTCTCTCTCCCTCCCTTTTTAAAAAGTGGGGTTACATTAGCTACCCTCCAATCCTCAGGAACTACTCCAGAATCTAAAGAGTTTTGAAAAATTATCACTAATGCATCCACTATTTCTGAGGCTACTTCCTTAAGCACTCTGGGTTACCCCTCAGATCCCTATTAAATATTTTCCCCTTCACCTTAAACCTATATCCTATGGTCCTCGATTCACCTATTCTGGGCAAGAGACCAGTGCATCTACTTGATCTATTCCTCTCATGATTTTATACTCCTCTATAAGATCACCCCTCATTCTCCTGCACTCCAGGGAATAGAGTCCCGGCGGACTCAACCTCTCCCTATAGCGCAGATCCTCTAGTCCCTGCAACATCCTCGTAAATCTTCTCTGTATCCTTTCCAACTTGACAATATCTTTCCTATAACATGGTGCCCAAAACTTAACACAATAATAAATGCGGTCTCACCATTGTCTTATACAACTGCAACATGACCTCCCAACATCTATACTCAGTACTCTGACTGATGAAGGCCAATGTGCCAAAAGCCTTTTTGACCACCTTATCTACCTGGGACTCGACCTTCAAGCAACCATGCACCTGCACTCCTACATCCCTCTGCTCTACAACACTCTCCAGAGCCCTGCCATTCACTGGGAAGGTCCTGCCTATGTTAGACTTCCCAAAATACAACACCTCACTTGAAAATAAACGAAAATCAGAGCAATGCTGCTGTTTCAAAGGGAGATCAGGGACTGCAGTAGGAAAAAAACTGCAGATGCCGGTTAAAATCGAAGATAGACAAAAAATGCTGGAGTAACTCAGCGGGTCAGGCAGCATTTCAGGAGAAGGAATGGGTGGCGTTTTGGGTCGAGACCCTTCTTCAAACTGCTGTGTTTGTTTCTCTGAAAATGGTTCTCCCCTGACACAAGTGACCCTGCAATACAAACTACGGGTTTCTCCATTTATCAATGGATTGGGCAAAGGCATCTGCTTTTTAGTCAATAGTTTGTGGTGCACAGATGTGATGGTCTTGGGTCAATTCTGCTTCACTGACGTGGAAAACCTGATCAGTTAAGCCAACCCTTTTATCTTTTGAGGGAGTTCATCTCTCCCATCTTGTTGACAATCAACATACCATCCCAACCTATTGCCGCAAATTATACTCGGTTGTCAACTCTCTTCATACAACAAATGCTGATGCCCTATTCATCATCCCCGATTATTTTAATCAAGCAAACTTCAGAAATGTAGGTCCCAAATACCATCAGTGTGTCATTGATGTTCTAGACCATTAGTACACCATCAGGTAGTTTACTTATCGATTGATCCCTTTTTGGCTCGTTTGAACATCTGTCGATGCTGCTCCCGCTATTTCACAAAGATTGAAGTGCAATGCACCAATGATGAGATTAATAAAGCAATGCTCTGAGGAGGCTCTGGGTTTTGTTGAGGACTGCCTTGAATCGGTGGATAGGGAACATGTTTACATGTGTACATCTCGGTCACCACCTGTTCCATCAAGAAAGGCGTTGACAACTGCATACCAAACAAAACAATTAGGGTCTATCCTATCCCAGAAACCTTTGATAAACATGGAGATTCACTCTCTGTTAAAGTCCAGATCTAAGGCTTTCAAAAAAAGATGACACCATACTGTATAACAAGTTTAAGTACAATCTCCACAAGGCTAACAGGGATGCCAAGCGAGAATTCCAAAACGAGCTATGCGTCAATTCAATCCGGTGACTATGACAGGGCCTGAATGCCATCATGGGTTACAAACTGAAAGCATGGGCCATCTCTGGCAGCAATAATCATTATTGATAAGCAGTGGATAAGCTCACTGCCTTTTATGCCAGTTTTGAACAGGTAAACAAAGTACCATTAAGGCTCGTTCCTCATCACTCGCTGCCACTGTGCCATATGTTTTGATGACAGAAGTCAGAATGGCTTTTTTGGAGGGCAAATTCTCAGAAAGCAGCCAGTCTGGATGGAGTCTCTGGACAGGTTCTGAAATTGTGTGCTAATCAACTGGCAACATCATTAACCTCTCACTTCCTCGGTCTACTGTCCCCATCTGCTTCAAGGAAACCTCTATTACTCTAGTTTGCCCAAAAAATAAAGTGACTTGTCTTAATGACTATCCCCCCTCTCCCCCCACACCCCACTTGCTCCAACATTGACTGTAATGAAGTGCTTTAGATGATTGGTAATGGACCACAGCTGTGCCAGTCTTCTGGACAATCTAGACTCCTTTTAATTTCCGTACAGAAAAAAAAACTATGGAGGCGTGCATCCCCCTTGCATTACATTCAGCTCTGGATCACCTTGACAATGAGAACAGCCATTCGTTGACTACAGCTCAGCCTTCAGCACCACAATACTGAGTGGAATTTATCATAACATCTTGTCCATCCTGATCCCCAACATCCGTGGCTTCAGGGCTGCGTGCTTAATGTCCTGCTCTACTCCTAGTACACTCACGAGCACATGACCCAGTACAGTGCAAACTCAATCTTTAAGTTCATCGATGATATCACTCTTGTTGGCTGGATCATCAACAACATTGAGATTGAATAGGAAGGCAGATTATTATCTGAATGGTGTCAAGTTAGGAAAAGGGGACGTACAACGTGATCTGGGTGTCCTAGTGCATCAGTCACTGAAAGGAAGCATGCAGGTACAGCAGGCAGTGAAGAAAGCCAATGGAATGTTGGCCTTCATAACAAGAGGAGTTGAGTATAGGAGCAAAGAGGTCCTTCTGCAGTTGTACAGGGCCCTAGTGAGACCGCACCTGGAGTACTGTGTGCAGTTTTGGTCTCCAAATTTGAGGAAGGATATTCTTGCTATTGAGGGCGTGCAGCGTAGGTTTACTAGGTTAATTCCCGGAATGGCGGGACTGTCATATGTTGAAAGACTGGAGCGACTAGGCTTGTATACACTGGAATTTAGAAGGATGAGAGGGGATCTTATCGAAACATATAAGATTATTAAGGGGTTGGACACATTAGAGGCAGGAAACATGTTCCCAATGTTGGGAGAGTCCAGAACCAGGGGCCACAGTTTAAGAATAAGGGGTAGGCCATTTAGAACAGAGATGAGGAAAAACTTTTTCAGTCAGAGAGTTGTGAATCTGTGGAATTCTCTGCCTCAGAGGGCAGTGGAGGCTAATTCTCTGAATGCATTCAAGAGAGAGCTAGATAGAGCTCTTAAGGATAGCGGAGTCAGGGGGTATGGGGAGAAAGCAGGAACGGGGTACTGATTGAGAATGATCAGCCATGATCACATTGAATGGCGGTGCTGGCTCGAAGGGCCGAATGGCCTACTCCTGCACCTATTGTCTATTGTCTATTGAGATGGAATACATGAAAGGGATCAGAAAAGTCGCATTATGGTGTCAGCACAACAACCTAACCCTTAATGACACTAAGACTGATCAAGTTGGTTGTTGGCCTAAGGATGGGGGGGGGGGGGGGGGGGGGGGGGAGCACTGAACACGACCTTGTTTTTATGAACAGAGCTGCTGTAGAGATGGCCAACAGCTTCAGGTTCCTTAGCGTCCATATCACCAGCAACCTAACCTGGTCCCTTCACACTGTTGTGGTAACTACGAAAGTGCATCAGCATATTTACTTTATTGAGCATCTGTGAAGATTTGAAATGTCTATGAGGTGTTACTCTAACTTCTATAGATGCACTATAAAAAGTATTTTGACAGGTTGAATCTCAGCCTCGTATGGCAACTGCTCTGCACTTGACCACCTGAATCTCCATCTGTAACGAAAAATCACAGCCCAGATCATCACAGGCTTATCACTGTTCATCCAGTCCATTTTTTAATGGTGTGTTGCATTGGGAAGGCTGGATGCATCGTTAAGGATGCCTGCCGCCCTTCGCTCACTTCAAGAGCTTAAAAGTGCAGATGTCAAGGCATAAGAATAATATCCCCCTCACAGTTATCAGATTTCTGACCCAATCACTTCTTTTACACCCCCCTTCCCAGAGGTGCTGCCCCATACTTAGTTCAGTTTAGAGATACAGGGTGGAAATAGGCCTTTTGGCTCACTGAGTCCACACCGACCAGCGATCAACCATACACTATCCTACACCGATGGACAACTTATCAAAGCCAATTAACCTTCTCGCCTGCATGTCATTGGGAGGAAACCAGAGCAACCTAGAAAATACATGCAGTCACAGGGAGAATGTACAACTTCAGACAGACTGCACCCATAGTCAGGACCGAACCCGAGTCTCTGCCGTTGAAAGGCAGCAACTCTTACCGCTGCACCACTGTGTCGCTCCTCTTAACCTTTCAGTTATTCCATTATTGCACTTCAGTATTTTATTTTATTTTTGCACCTCTTCAGATTGCACTACAATCTTTGTACTATTCTGCTCTTTTCCATTCGTTATTGTATTTATTGTTGTATCTGTATGAGTTTGCACATTCACCGTGTGACCACATGTGTTCCCTCCGGATGCTCCAGTTTCCTCCCACATCCCAAAGACATGCAAGTTCATTGGCTTCTGTAAACTACCCCTAATGTGTAACCCTAACCTATTGAGAATGTAAATACCAGTAAGCAATAGACAGGGTTTGGGACCAAAACAGACCGTTCACATAAAATGAAGCGTGAAATGGAGCCTCCACCCCCCTCCCCCCACCCTCTCCCCACTCCCCCCTCCCCTCCACCCTCACAATTGATCAACATGGCAATGAACCAATATTTTTGTTCCCTGGAAGTATACAAGGGAATTAAGCTGTAATGAAACAACAAATCCATAAACAACATCCAGGATTTTCTGTTTTTCAGAATCCATAATCTTTAACTGGGAGGGAAGAAATAGGGGAGTAAACCACATCCTCCCTTCCATATCTCGTTTCCTCATCCCTGACTCTCAGTCTGAAGAAGGCTCTCGACCTGAAACTTCACCCATTCCTTCCTTCTAGAGATGCTGCCGGTCCTGTTGAGTTACACCAACATTTTGTGTTTATCTTCAGTGTAAACCAGCATCTGCAGTTCCTTCCCACACTTTGCGTCTTCTCCACTGCAAAATTCCTCAAGGTATACCTACTTTGTAGAAGTTCTCCGCCTCTCTCCGACGAGAGTTCTGCAACACCTTGGAGGAGGAGGGGAGGGAGGAGGGGAGGGGGGAGCAGAGAGGGTGGGGGAGGAGGGTGGAGGATAAGGAGGTTGAGGAGGATGGAGTGGGGGGAGGGGAAGGGTGGGAGGGGAGGGGGCTGGAGGAGGGGGGGAGGAGGTGGGGGAGTGAGGGGAGGAGGGGAGGAGGGGGGGAGGGGGGGAGGAGGGGGGAGGAGGGGGGGAGGGGGGAGGAGGGGGGAGGAGGGAGGGGGGAGGAGGGGAGGAGGGGGGGAGGAGGGGAGGGGGGGAGGAGGGGGGGAGGAGGGGAGGGGGGAGGAGGGGGGGGAGAGAAGGGAGGGGGAAGGAGAGGGTGCTGCACCAATGCAGGAGAGGTTTGAGCCCAACGGGTCTAGTTCTCTCTAAAGCATTGCCTAATGAGTCAGTGAATGTATTGGGATGTAATTTGAGCCATTAGTAAACTCCACACCAGCTGTCATGAAAGAGTTCCTCTGAGACCCAGAAAGGGCTCAAGGATGAAATTCCCAGTGGATCTTAAGAATGCCTAATTTGCTCCCTTGATATGGAATGGTGTGCAGAATATCAATCTGATGCGTTGTCAGTGAAAAATGAGAGCAACATTGGGCAGACAGCAAGTAGATTGGTTTTGCTCTCATTTTCTAGTTTGCCCAGATTGGTTGGGGCCTCGTTGAAATTCTGTTACGATGTCATTTATAAGATTGGACTTTTGGCTTACAATTTTTTTTCCTACACTCGAGAATCCTCAAAAAAACCCCACGGTTAAATGGCATGTTATCTCATAACTAATACTTACACATGAGCATTTGCACAATGTACCTCAACAACCATTTCAAATTGTTGCGCTCTCGTGTACTGCTTTGGCTGTATTTCGGACACATCTCCCATAAAATAAACATCACCATTTTGATCTAATACTTCCATGTTCATTTTGCGTCACAACGGGAACCCAATGGGTTTCCGCGCGTGCGCTGTTGGGGGAGGGTTGCCGTATATTTCTAAAAGTCTCATATGCACGTCCCCGAAATACAGCCAAAACGGTACACGATTGCGCAACAATTTTAGGGGCACCTTACTCACCATTCACATGTGGTGTGCAGTATCAAGTTTCATTATATTTTTTAAGTAATTCACTTTATAAACTTTAATAAACTTTATACTGTGAATGGGCCCGATAGCCGGGCCTGTGCAGTTGGGGGAGAGTTGCCGGGCCCGGTATCCGCACATGCGCAGTTGGGCGAGGGTTGCTGGGCTCGACGGTGGCGCGCCTGCACAGCAGCACCGGGAGGAGCGGCGCCCATCCCGGCGTGCCCCGTGCCTGACCTTCCTTCCATGGTGCAGCGCGGCGGCAGAGAGAAAGTCAAAGAAGATGGCCGCCAGCAGGACGAATATGAGGCAGCGCCTTGTGGCCGCTCTCCTGCTGCTAGCCTCCGCGAAGGCCGCCCGTGGCCGGGGTGAATGGCTCCCTCTCCCCTTTCCTCTCCCCCCCTCACCCGCCCCCGGCCCCGGGGCTGTCACAACAGGAACCCAACGGGTCGACGGGTCGTGTTTCGTTCAAATTGTTGCGCAATCGTGTACCGTTTTGGCTGCTTTATGCCCAACCAATTGTTCAAGTGGTTTTGATTGTAACATGTGCCTTAATTTAGTTCAACAAAGAAACTGACAAGTTACTAAAGAACCTTTAGTAACAACGGGAACCCAACGGGTCCACGGGTCGTCTACTCCCCTCCCCTCCCCACCCTCACCCCCCTTCCGTCCCTCAATCCAGGCATCAGTCAGACCCCCCACAATTTGAAGTGATTTTATTGAACTTGGGTTATGGTGATAAACTTAATCTATTAACCCTATGTTCTCTCTCGGGTTGGATTTTGTTCGACTGCAAAAGATTT